>NC_057744.1:8647256-8712888 GCF_004010195.1 Chiloscyllium plagiosum | reverse complement strand
TGTCATCTGCAAACTTACTAACTCTACCTCTTATGCGCGCATCCGAATCATTTATGTAAATGACAAAAAGTAGAGGGCCCAGCACCGATCCTTGTGGCACTCCACTACTCACAGGCCTCCAGTCTGAAAAACAACCCTCCACCACCACCCTCTGTCTTCTACCTTTGAGCCAGTTCTGTATCCAAATGGCTAGTTCTCCCTGTATTCCATGAGATCTAACCTTGCGAATCAGTCTCCCACGGGGAACCTTGTCGAACACCTCTCAATTAACAACAATGATTTGTAATTATATGCCTCCTTTAATGTATTAAGTTGTCCCAAGTCACTTCACAGGTCTGTTATCAAACCAAAGTTTGATATTCCGCCTTGCAAGAACATATTAGAGCAGATATTCAAAAGCTTGGTCTAAAAGGTAGGTTCCGAGGTGTGTCCAAGAGGAGGAAAGAGAAATGAAGAGGTTTAGCAAGGAAATTCCAGAGCTTAAGGGCTCTGTGGATGAAGGCACAACCACCAATACTAATACAAATAAAATCAGGAATATGCAAGGTCAGAATTGGAGGAATATAGAAATATCGGCAGGCTGAAAAGGATTGGAAAAAGGTTCAGGAATACCGTTTATTGTTCTAAAACAGCTAGATCTATTGTACTGTCTTAAGTAATGGACAAACCCATTATATTACTGTGAAATCTAATGTGTTACTCACATGGGTTATGAGTTACATCTTATTGTCCCTTTAAGCAAATTAATCTATTAATCATTCCAGCGCATTAGTAATTTTACTGTAATTAGTGAACAGAAGGTTATATGAGGGCATTATTTTAATGTTGAAAATTAATTTTAACTTCTGGGAATTTACAGGAAGAGTTCTCTTTGTAGCTCAGTGACGTAAGTTGAACGTATCAGTTTGTTCTGGCACTGTATTATGTGACATTGGTGCTCACTGCTTATATAAAACTTTTAATACAGGTGTAGGCCATTCAGCCCATCAAACATGCACCACCATTCTATAAGATCATGGCTGATCTACACTAGGCCTCAACTCCCATGCCAGTTCCTTATAGTTCTCAACTCCTCAAATCGCTTTACTTCCTTTCTAAATATTTTTAGTGATCTAGTCTCTGGGATACTCTGGGTACATTTTGGTCCCTATATATACGAAAGGGTATATGCGGTTAGAAGCAGTTCAAACTAGATTCACAAAGATGATTCCTGGATGAAGGGATTACTTTATTAAGAACAGCTAAGGAAGTTAGGCCTTAACTTATTAGAATTTAAATGAATGAAAGGTGATTTTAATGAAGCATGCAAGATCTTAAAGGGCTCTTAACAGGGTAGAAGCAACTGCTTGGAAGAAGGGTCACTGGACTTGAAATACTAACTCTGATTTTTCTCTGTAGATGATGTCAGGCCTGTTGAGTTTCTCTCGCACTTCCTGTTTTTATAGCCTCCACAATTCTCTGGCTAGGGAATTCCAGACATTCGCTACCTTTTCAGAGAAGACTTTTTTTTTGCATCTTTTAAATGATTGTCCCCTTAACCTGTAACTATTTTGCCACGTTTGAGATTCCTCCATGAGTGAAAACATCTTCTCAACATCTACCCTGTCAAGACCCCCTTAAAATCATGAATGTTTCATTAAAATCACTTTTCATTCAGTTAAATTCTAATAAAATAAAGGCCTAACAGCTTCAGCGGTTCTTAATAAATTAATCATTTCATCCCAGGAATCATCTTAGTGAATCCATTTTGAACTGCTTCAAATACCAGTATACCCTTACTTAAAAACAGGAATCAAAACTCTACATAGTACCCCAGATGTAGCCTCACCAATACCCTCTACAGTGGTAACAAGACTTCCCTATTTTAAATTCCAGTGCTCGAGCAATAAAGGCCAATGTTTCATTTGCCTTCTTAATTACTTGCTGCACTAACTTTTTATGTTTAATTCACAGATCCCCATGTACTGCACTTTTTGGAGCTTCACTCCATTTATGTAATAGACTGCCTTTGATTCTTGCTACCAAAGTGCATGACCTCACACTTTCCGACAGTAAATTTCATCTGCTCAAATTTATAGCCACTCACTCAATTTATCCATTACACCTTGCAGATTCCTTCTGTCCTCATCACAATATGCCCTCCCACCAAAGTTTGAATCATCAGCAAATTTGGGTACATTAGTTGAGCCCCTTGGATCGATCCATGTGGGACTCCAATAGCTACAGCATGTCTTTCCAACCTGAAAAAGATCCATTTATCCAGACTGTGTCTTTTGTGTATTAACCAACCTCAATCTTCAGTCCATGATAATAGATTAACCCCAATACCATGAGCACTCGTCTTGTGCATTACCTTTTCAGGTAGTATCTTGTCAAATGCTTTCTGGAAATCCAATTCATCACATCTACCAGTTCCCCTTTTATCAACTCTGCTTGTTATATTATTAAAGATAGGTTTCCCTTTCACAAAATCATGTTGACTCAGTTTAATTGTTTAAGCTTTTTTTAAATGTCCTGCTAGTTCTTCCTTAATAATGGACTCCAACAATTTCCTAGCAACAGATGTTACGCTAACCAATCTGTTGTTTCCTGCTTTCTCTCTTTATACTTTCTTAAACAGGAGTATCACATTGTTGGTGACCTCTGGAACATTTTGATCAATGCCTCCATTATCCTTGCAGCCATTTATTTTAAAACTCTTGGATGGAGACCTGCAGATCCTAATGACTTATCTGCCTTTAGTCTCATTAGTTTGTCAAATACGTGTCCCTTGTGATAGAGACTGTTTAAGATCTTTCCTCCCTTTCGCATCTTGGTATCCAATACCTTTGGGATATTCACAATAATTTCCACCACATTGGTTTAAATTATCTGCCTTTTCTCCATTCTTGTTATCAATTCACAAGTTGCATCCTCTAATGACTCCATACTCACTTCAACTACTCTCCTTTCATATTTTGGTAGATGCTCTTGATCTTGGTTTTTATCTTTTTTTGTCAATATATTTTCATAAGCACTTTTCTGCCTTTTTATTACCTTTTACTCATCCGCTGCTGATTCAAAAACATTCTCTGGCCGACCATTAGTTGTCGTTACTCCGTATGCCTTAGACTTTGATTGGGCACACTCCTTGACCCCTACTGTTAACCACAGGTGATTCATTTAGTCCTTCATTTTGACCTGAATAAGTTTTTTGCTGAGCATTATGAAATAGCTGCTTAAATACATGCTATTACTCGCCTACTGACTTTCCCCTTAATCTAGTTTCCCACCTTACTTTCGATAACTCTTTCTTCCTGCCTCTATAACTGCCCTTATTTACTTACAGACTAGATTACTTACAGTGTGGAACCAGGCCCTTCAGCCCAACAAGTCCACACTGACCCTCCAAAGAGCTACCCACCCAGACCCATTCCCCTACATTTACCCCTTCACCTAACATTATGGACAATTTAGCATGGCCAATTCACTTAGCCTGAACATCTTTGGACTGTAGGCGGAAACCCACTCAGACAAGGGGAGAATGTGCAAACTCCACACAGACAGTAGCCCGAGGCAGGAATTGAACCCGGGTCTCTGGCGCTGTGAGGCAGCAGTGCTAACCACTGTGCCACCGTGCCAGTTTAATTTGAAGATTTAAGGCATGAGTTGTTCCCTCTCAAATTAAATTTGAAATTCGATTATGATGCGATTGCCAGTCTCAGAGGATCCCGAATTATTTAGATTAGATTAGATTACTTACAGTGTGGAAACAGGCCCTTCGGCCCAACAAGTCCACACCGACCCGCCGAAGCGCAACCCACACATACCCCTATATTTACCCCTTCACCTAACACTATGGGCAATTTAGCATGGCCAATTCACCTGACCTGCACATCTTTGGACTGTGGGAGGAAACCCGAGCACCCGGAGGAAACCCCCGCAGACACGGGGAGAATGTGCAAACTCCACACAGGCAGTCACCTGAGGCGGGAATTGAACCTGGGTCTCTGGCGCTGTGAGGCAGCAGTGCTAACCACTGTGCCACTGTGCCGCCCTTTTATTAATCTTTTATTAGTCCTATTTCACAAGGGAGGTGATGGCCTAGTGGGATTATCATCAGATTATTTATCCAGAAACTCAGCTAATGTTCTGGGTATCCAGTTTGAATTCCACAATAGACAATAGCTGCAGGAGTAGGCCATTCTGCCCTTCGAGCATGCACCACCATTCAATATGATCATGGCTGATCATCCTTAATCAGTTCCTGCCTTATCTCCATAACCCTTGATTCCACTATCCTTGAGAGCTCTATCCAACTCTTTCTTAAATGAATCCAGAGACTGGGCCTCCAGCCCACACAGCATTCCACACAGCCACCACTCTCTGGGTGAAGAAGTTTCTCCTCATCTCTGTCCTAAATAGTCTACCCCGTATTTTTAAGCTGTGTCCTCTGGTTCGGCACTCACCCATCAGCGGAAACATGTTTCCTGCCTCCAGAGTGTCCAATCCTTTAATAATCTTATATGTCTCAATCAGATCCCCTCTCAGTCTTCTAAACTCAAGGGTATACAAGCCCAGTCGCTCCAGTCTTTCAGCATAAGGTAGTCCCGCCATTCCAGGAATTGACCTCGTGAACCTACGTTGCACTCCGTCAATAGCCAGAATGTCTTTCCTCAAATTTGGAGACCAGAACTGCACACAATACTTCAGGTGTGGTCTCACCAGAGCCCTGTACAGATGGTGGAATTTGAATTCAATTTAAAACAATCTGGAAAAAAAGAATCTACTGCTAACCATGAAACCATTGCTGGAAAAACCCATCAGGGTCACTAATGTCCTTCACAGAAGGAAATCTACCATCCTCACTTGGGGTGGCCTACTTCGGACTCCAGACACACAGCAATATGGATGACTCTCAACTGCCCTCTGAAATGGCCTAGCAAGTCTCTCAGTTCAACAGCAGCTAGGGACAGGCAATAAAAGCTCACCAGCCAGCGATGCAAACTTCCCATGAGTGGGATATTGGATCAAAATAACCTGTTACTGTGTTGGTCATGCTCTAAAAAACAATCCCTGATACACTCTACAAATTCATCTTCCATGTTATCCTTGTTCAGAATGCAGATTAAAGTCACCGATGGGAATTGTAGTGCCTTTCTTACACAATTCCATTGTTTCCTGATTAATATTTTGTTTCACAATGAGGGAACTCTTTAGGGAACTATATCAACTCCCACCCATGGTTTCTTTCTCATGCTATTTTGCAGGCCATGATAAGAGTGGACACCTTGCTGAACCCTTCCAGACATAACTTCCATTTCCATGTGTTCTGGCCTCTCCCTGACATAGCTCCTTTTGCTCAATAGCTAATTTTAGAGGAAAGTTATAGCTAACACGATAGTGCATACCTACTATCAAGTTACTTTATGCTCCCTGTTTTAACATTTAATTTTATCCACAAACAGTTAACTCTTTACCTCCGTTCTATACATCCCTCCCTCTTTTTGGCTTCAGGTGTTAAGTTCCAACAGCATTCTTAAATCTCTTGGATGATATATGGGATGCAATGACTCCTTTGTCATTGTTTGAGAGGGTGAGCACAGGGCTGCAGTGGGAAAACTGTTTCTCCACAGGCAAGAATATTTCTGGAATTTGATCACATAGTAGAAGCCCATCATCGTCATCATCATCATCATCACCATTATCACTTAGGAAGTAGATGAGGATCCATAAGAGAGTCCTGGGTTGCACATTGACCTACAGATTGATGTAAACTTGGTTCGCCTCTCTGTATTAGGAAGTTATCCTTAAGCCTTTGTTTTCCAAAAAGAATCCTCATTCTAGTGGAATTCCTATATCTGACATTCTTAACAAAAATTTCCATCTGCATAGTAATCTTCTGTAAACTCATAGGAAATTGTTTGCTCTTTCTCTTAGAAATGCCTTTTTTTAAACGTAAGATTTTACTCACTGATTGCAGCAAAGGCTTCCTCGGTTAATAGCTCTCAGTGATTTTGGAGGTCTGAATATTTCAGTGAAGGAGGGACATTCTTTTTCATCAATGTAGACCTTAGTTATATCAGTTAGGTGAGAATGTTGACTGTATGGAGGATTTCTGGAAATCTGCAGTAGCCTTTTCTTTTTCAATTGCCAAGGCTTGATTAATTTTTTAACTGCTTTTATTTGGATGTTTAAGTCAGCAGTCCATTTGAGCTAGTTAGACTGCTCCAATTTGTGTTTAACTTTTTTGTGTTCGAGGTACTTCTTTGCTCACATGAAGGCATTTTAGAACATAGAATATAGAACAGTACAGCACAGTACAGGCCCTTCATCTCTCAATGCTGTGCTGACCTTTTATCTTACTCTAAGATCAAACAAACCTACATACCCTTCATTTTACTATCATCCATGTGCCTATCCAAGAGTTGCTTAATTGTCCCCAATGTATCTGACTCAATTACCAGTGCTGGTAGTGCATTCCACACACCCACCACTCTCTGTGTAAAGTACCTACCTCTGACATCTCTCTTAAACCTTGCTCCAATCACCTTTCGTGTCTGTTGAAGTCCTATAATTTTATTTGCTTTGGTGAGAGGAGGCTTAAATGTTTCCATAGATCGCTGAAGGGGTTCAATTGCTGGCTTTTGTCATCTTTTAGGAGATGGACAATTCTCAACTACTGAATGTTGGTATAATCCAATCTGGATCAAAGCAAATCCCTTTCTCTGAATAGTATTTCCCAAACTGCTTGCCATTGTGAAACTGCCTCTTCCAAAAATGTTGCATTGTGGTCCTAAGGAAGGTCTGCTTTTTGCACAATCAAAAAGTGAGGTGGTCTGTTTTGAAATATCCCCAGTTTCTGATTTGGACACCACCTGGAAATGTCCTGGTTTAAGGGGTAAATGGCATTGAACACCTTTGTCGGGACAGGGTTGACACTAACATGGGCTTTTCTCATCACAATGCAGGCAAGAAGCCCCACTTTCCCTTGCAGCTGTTGTCTTCCTGATACATTAGTAACCTTTCGATTAGTAAGGTGGACTGAATTATTGCCAGTGGGCTAACAATAGGAGAACTCCAACTCTCCTTGAGGTGAAAAGTTTGGACTTCCCGTATCTTGGCATGGTGTCATTTTTGTGAAGTTCTATGGTGCACAAGTTTTCTTGTGCAATCATCCCAAACTCAACTTGTTTACTACTCAGCATGCCTCAGTGTTGCCTCTCTCATCAGATGCTAGCTTGATTCTCCCACTCAACCCCATACATTTTGCATTTCCACAAATCCACACCAAACCTGTCCGTCTACATTTTCATCACCCCATTTACTCTCCCAGCTCCAGGTCTTTCAAACAACTGTGTCAAATCTGGTACTGCAACTCCCCCCTCAGTCAGGGTGTTGTTTACCACAATGATCCCCCTCCCTCATACTTCCTTTTCCCTCCCATGCTTCATTGTCACCCTGTCCCACCTTATATATGGACTTGTTCTTCCTTCAATTTCATAATTTACTCAACAGCCCAGCATTCTTAACGCCACAATTGAGTACTCCATTGTTCCTCCTGCAGCATTGGCCCCATAATGTCCTGTTAACTTTTAGTGGAAAGTACAGCTTATAAGGTCTTCTTTGGACTATGAAAATTCCGAATGGGCTTCATCCTGTGCCCCGATTCCAATGTCTTACTTGTCGTCTTACATGTACTCTACTATCAAATTTCCTTTTTGGCAATTATCAACGAGGCATTATAAATCATACACCAACAATGGTTTATTCAGGCTTTTGACTGCCCAGTCTATAATGGGTTTGTTGAAATGTGATCCTGAGATTTATTACTGGAAACACAGATGCATTAACAAAATTAAAATCAAATCTTTATAAACTACTGTTTAGGGCTAAGCTGGAAAATTGTGTTCAGCTCTGGGTATCACAATTCCAGATTCTGGGATAGATATCATGGCCTTAGAGATAGTGCTAGAGAGATTCACCAAAATGTTATCAAGGATGAGAGGCTTGAGAAGCTGGGATTGTGCTTGTTTGAGCAGAGGGTGTTAATGGTGACTTGATGAGAGATCTTCATGCGGTACATACTGCAACACTGTTTCAACTGGCAGAAGTTCGGTAACTATGGCACACGGGAGAGTTGACTGCCTAATGGTATTATCATTGAATTGTTAATTTATAGACTTAGGTAGTATTGTGGGGTTATGGCTCAAATCCTACCACAGCAGATAGTGGAATTTAAATTCAATAAATGAACATCTGGAAAGATGTGTCAAACACTGGTCAATTGTCGGAAAAAAGATCTGTCTGGTTCATTAATCCCTTTAGGGGAGGAAACTGACATTCTTGCCTGGTCTGGCCTACCTGTGACTCCAGACCCACAGCAATGCGTTGACATTTAACTGCCCTCTGGGCAATTAGGGTAGGCCAATAAATGCTGGCCTAGCCAGAAGTGGTCTGAGGAAATGGTTTTCATTTTTCACAGTGACTTGTGATCTGGAATCCAGTGCCTGGAGTGTGGAGTGATTGGACTCAACAAGATCTTTCAAAGAGAATTGGATAAATATTTGATGGAGGGAAAATCTACGAGAGGAGAATGGGGGAGTGACATAGTTAGTCAGCTTTACTAACTTGCTGGCAGAGGGAGGGTAGGCTGAATGCCTTCACTTTGTGTTCTATCATTCCACAGTTCTATGCAGAGTAACAATGTAAAAATACATTGATATTAATGTGTATATTGAGTTTTAAAGCTAAATGCAACAACCATTCTTTGGCAAGTTCTGGGGCTGGAATCAAATAGACAGTTAACTGTGAGTAGTAAGTTATTCATGCATAAAGATGAACAACAGGAGCTGACAGGTCTCTAAGGGGTACTTGCAGTTACTGGGTATTGAAGATCTTCAAACTGATAAGTTCCTTTTTTGAGTCCTTTTGGCAAGGAAGCAGGAAGGTCTGTCAACTTCTTCATAACTAACATCAAGGCTGGTCTCTGATTCAGGCCAGATGTATGCAGTGAGGAAGATCAATTCACCTTTTTCCAGTCTCA
Source organism: Chiloscyllium plagiosum (assembly GCF_004010195.1). Taxonomy (NCBI): domain Eukaryota; kingdom Metazoa; phylum Chordata; class Chondrichthyes; order Orectolobiformes; family Hemiscylliidae; genus Chiloscyllium; species Chiloscyllium plagiosum. The sequence continues at coordinate 8,703,863 of NC_057744.1, read as the reverse complement.
CTGGGGCAGAACACCAGAAATCAAGCTCTGCTGCAGTTCCTGGAGCTGTCACAAAAGTTAGGGTTCTACAAAGTGCTCAAAATTCCCCTATTTACCTGTATTTTAGCAATTCTGATTTGGCTATGAGTGCATGTCATATATAACTGACCATATGAAATATTTATTAATACAATTTGGTATTATCACGTTTAAATCAATCTCTGATTGACTGTTTATGTTATCTGTACCACAAAGCTTTCCCATGCACTTTATGAAAGGAATAGTAAGGATGAAGAAATGAAGGATCATACAAGTAATGGGCAATTCAGAATGTCACAAAAATCACAAATGTTATGGGCCACCTCCAACACACTTTAACAGGGAGGTTGTTGGGGCAAAATGATTTGGGGCCATGGTTTTCAGACAGGCAGCCCAGAAAGCACTATACCCCTGCAGTCATTCCATTGTCTCACTTTTTGCCTGTAGCCCCATATGTTTCTGACCTGTCTAACTCTCTCTTGAAATTATTTGTGCTTTCAGCTTCCCTACCAACTCATCAGGCAGAATGACCCACATTTCAACAAATCTCTGAGTAAAAAATTTCACTTTGTTTACTTTCTAGATCTTTTAATCAGATTACAACCAGCTCCTTCTGGGTTCCTGCTGATGCTACTTTCACAATTGAACTGTTGTGAGGACTGCTGTGAGTAACCATGACCTCTTCAGAAGAAAATTGCATGGCTAAGAAGATGGTTTGATGAGTGGCTTTTCAGAAGAAGTGTTTGGACTTGAAACTTGGACGGTTTCTCTCTCCATAGATGCTGCAAGACCTTCTGAGTTTCTGCTTTTACTTCAGATTTCCAGCATCTTGCTTATGTTTTAATGCAGAGATGCATATTGTTTTTGTCTTGAATTCCTCTGTATTTATCTTAGACAGGACATAAGCCACTCAGAACCCTCCCCTTGGCATCTTTCCATAACTCAGTACCGTTTATCAACAGCCTAACATCTGAGAAAATTGAAACCTATTTCCGCAATGTTACGTGATTGTACTTGAAAAGATTTGATTTCTGTCTTCCTCTTAAATAAAAGAAATGTCAAATTGTGTAGAATAATAGAATTTAAATGTAAATCCCATCTAGTCACATTGTCCAAACAGAGCATTACTTTTAGGAATATCATGATGCTTTCCTGATAGACAGGTTTGCCTGCTCCAAACAGTGATGATATTTTCTGATTAATCTATAGTTTTTGATAATGAAGATGAAGAATATAATTTTGATCAGGGTACAAAGATCGACATGTTCTTCTTAAAAGAATTTCATGGGGTCTTTAATGTTCACTTGAACAGCTGATTGGGAGAAGCCATTATTTGGAATAACAAAAGCCCATTTTTTTCAAAGGAATACGAACACACAGCAGCACAATGTAAGCTCTACCGTCCAACCAACCAATGGAAGATAAGACTTGTACCATAGCTCTCCATGTGCTAAACTCTTGCATTAGATTCTGCTAGGGCCACACAGCTCCTGACCTTGCTCCAAACATGGACAAAAGAGTAAAATTTAAGAGGTGAGGATGACTGCTATTAATGTCAAGGCAGCTTTGATTAAGTGTGGCTTCAAAGGGCCCAGGCAAAACTGAAGTCAATGGGAATCGTTGGCTGAACTCTCCTGTTGTTGGAATCTTACCTAGCACAAAGGATGATGGTTGTGATTATGTAGAGGTCAATCGTCTCTGCCACAGGACATCACTGTTTCTCAGGGTAGTGCTCCAGACCCAACCATCTTCAGAGACTCCACCATAATGGCAGGTGAAGACACTAGCTGCATAATTGCTAATTCCCGTAACATTGAATCAGTCCATCTCAATGTGCAGCAAGATCTGGACAGCATTCAGACTTGGACTGATAAATGACAAATAATGCTTACGTCACATAAGTGCCAGACAATAACCATCTCCAACAAGCGAGAATTTAGCCATCTCCTTTTGACATTTAGTGGCAGTACCATCACAGATCCTCTTATTGCTGGCATTCTGGAGATTATCATTAACCAAAAACAGAATCGGACCAGCCATATAACTACTGTGACTACAATGGCAGGTCAGAGGTTAGGACTTCTGTGGTGAGTAACTTGCCTTCTGACTCCTTAAAGCCTGTCCATTCCATCTATATGGCACAAATACAGGGTGCCATCGAATACTCTCCATTCTATGGATAAGTCCATCTCCAACAACATTTATGAAGCTTCACTATCCAGGATAAAGTGGTCCACTTAATTGGCACGCCATCCACCACCTTCAAAATTCACTTCTTCTGCTACCAATGGACAGTGGAACACTGTACACCATCCATAAACATTGTGCACTGCAGAAATTCACCAAGGCATTATTGACATCACTTACCAAACCCACAACTTCTCTCAAGTAGAAAGACACAGGCAGAAGGTACAAAGGATCACCACCACCTGTGAGTTACTCTCCCAGACACTCACCATTCTGACTTAGAAATATATCACAGTTCCTTCATTGTCGCTGGGTCAAAATCTTAGCACTCCCTTCCTAATAGCAGTGTGTGTGCACTTGGACAGTACTGATTCAACAAAGCGTCTCACCAACACCTTCTCCAGGGCATTAGGTATGGGTAATAAATGCTGACTCAGCTGGCAATGCACAGATCCTGAAAAAAATCCATTAAACTAATTCAGCCATTGGGCAATAGAAAGAAGCAGAATTTAAACGATCATATTTGAAGTGAACAGAGAAGAAACCATGAGCTCTAAGTCATGTCATGATGCCCTCATACAATACTGGATCCTCAAACTAGGTGTCCTGCTGAAGCTTTAGCCTGGGAGTCTGGGTGCTGTGGCATGGTATGAGAAAGCTAAAGGATGGTCGTGAGAAGGAGAGGGATAATGACAGGGGACATGGTAAGAGGTAGAAGTCTATCAAGACATGCATCTTGCAATGGACCACGCAGAGCCAATTGCTGAATCTATGGATTCAGTTGCGAGTAAACATGAAGGAAAAAAAAGATATATTGCAAAACATAAGTTTTGCACATATCTTATTTAGAAATTAAAGGAACAGTCATCTTAATTATTATTTAAACCTAATGCAGCAACAGGAAAAAAAGACAGACTTTTATGTCGTTCGTGTGAAAAATTGAATCATACAGGCCGTAAAGTTGCCAATTGCATTGTCATATTTAAGACAGAGATGAGGAAGAATTTGTTCTCTCAGATGGTTGTGAATCTGTGGAATTCTTTACCACAGAAAGCTGTTGAGATTGAATCATGAAATAAATTCAAGGCTGATATAGATTTTTAATCATGAAGGAAATCAAGAGTTATGGGGAAAAGTTAAGAAAGTGGAGTTGAGAGTTATCACATCCTGATCTTCTGAGATGTCACAGGGTGACTCGATGGGATGAACAGCCTCCTTCTGCTCCTACACCTTATGGCCTTATGGTTAGATTCAAAGGTAGATTCAATCATCACTTTTAGTCGTGAATCAGATAAATACTTGAAGGCAAGAAGGTTATAGGTCTCTGTGGAATGAACTACAAAGTGGTGCTGATTGGATAGGAAGGGTCAGTACAGGTATAATGGCCCCAATGGCCCTCTTTACTGATTGCTGACTACGATGCAACCTCCCTCTTCCAACCTTGCCTTCCAAACATTTCTGGGGCTTGGTATTGTGCCAGTGAAGTTCCACCATTTTGTAAGTAGATGTGCTGTTATTCGAATTGCTGCTTGCTCATGACAACATGAGATCAACTGTAATCACAAATGAAATCTTTCCATTTGTTTTTTACCTAATCATAATGTTGAGAAGGCTTAGGCTTTCAATTTATCCTTTGAAGGAAAAGCAAGTCAAGAATGAGTTAACATGCTTTTCTGAGTTGCAACACTTTAGTTAAACATTAAACAAAAAAAGTCATCAAAGTTACACATTTCAATCTACTGTGGTCTACCACTTCTGCTGCGCATCACTAAATTCAAAAAAAAGATAAGCACTTTTTTAGGTTACTTTCGTGATAATATCAGAACAGATGGGTTCCATGCATTTATTTATATATTTCCACATTTTAAAAAATACGGTTTAAAAAATAATGGTGAAAAATAATTAGCTGTGTGCTCTATTTTGCTGGTAGTGGAGGAAATCTGCTGCTTCAGGGGAAAGGAAGAACGCCTGTCATCACTCACACCATGGTGTATGATTTCTTTCTGTCAAAATAGCACACGGTGTCTTTATAGTAAAAGCATCCGTGTTAAACTGTATGGTTTATTTGGGTGTAGAGAGTAGCGGGGTCAACTTTATGACTCAGAACCTAACTGATACGAAACCAGAATGAGCACATTATTGCATGAAGCAGAAATTGTCTCAAACTGTTATGAAATACGACTGCATTCCTACATTTCTATAGCATCTGTGAGAGGATGTGCTTGTGCCCACTTTATGATTTCTACGCAGAAATTTACACTTCTTCCTCACTAAAGTTTTAGAGAGGTCATTGTAATCTCTGTTTCCTCCAGTGAAATGGATTAGATAAGGGTTAGAGAGGAACAGAACCTGGCCATTTCTTATTTACATGCAATTTCATATTGCTCAAAGTAGATGGAGGGGTGACTATAATTTTAAATGTGATTCATTTTGCCTCTGTGAATTGACCCAAACAAAATTGGTGCTTGTTTTACTGTTGAGAGGAAGCCTACAGTGCACATGTAACATCTTACACATTTTTCACACTTTCAGGGACATTGTAACTTAGAGCTGTTTAGGGAATGGATGACATCAAGAGCAATGACACTTAGATGGTGTCATATTACTCTCTCTTGAAGTGACAGGAATAATATTGAGCATGAGGTAAAGTCCATCATCTTACTTAATACTCTGTAGTGTTCCTGTCAGGAAAGTAGAATCAGATTTTGTTAGTTTGCTACTGTCAACAACTCCATAGATAACGTTTATAAGGCAGATTTGATGTTAACCAATTCTGCCAACTTCATATGCCTTGGGATGCAGGATGTACATCTGGAAATCCTTCTATAGTTATGTCAAAGAGACAAAGGAGAATATGAACTGAAAGGAAATTGTACTTCACCTGTATTAAAGTTTTAACTGCAACATACATCCAAGAATCAACCTCTTGCCTAGTTTTTGACTGCTGTACCTGACAAAGTGAAACACTGCCAAGTGTTGTTGGATACAATATTGGGAGTGCTGTTGCCTGCTTTTTGATCTCACAAATTCTGTTTGGCTCCAAAATGGTATCTACAGTCTGCGTATATACCTATAGTATGAGTTACATTGGGTTGCTATAAAGTAATAATGCATGCTGTTAGTGTTTGCCAGTAGACAGAATCTATTTTCAGGATCAGTGGTGCTGGAAGAATCTGGTTTCCAGCATCTGCAGTCATTGTTTTTACCTAGAATCTATTTTCAATCAGCATGAAATGCTGTTTTGACACACTGCTGCCATTTTGGAGCTCAGTTCTCAGTGCTTCAAAAATCTTCCCCCTTCAACACTGCAAAGCTAAACTCCATCATGTTCATTTACATTACATGAAGGCTTTCTATTCAGGCCTGATGATGGATCAAGCATTTTATTGTGAATGCTCTTCACCTTTCTGTGGTAGTCTACCATTGCCAAGCAACCATCTGAACCATGTGCAGCAGAACACTGCTGAAACATGACCCTTTCAATGTGAAGGCTTTGACTCATTAGAGATAAAACAGAGCGTTGTAACAAGTTCCATCAAGTTCCAGGGCTGACTAAATATCCTCAGTTTGAACTATTTTCAAGATAGCATCTTTAAATGACTACAATGAGATTTGTTTATTCTTCACCTGTCCACAGGCTGTCACTTTTGATCTTTGATGTTTCCACAACAGCAGAATGCATTGAGTATTATATCGATCTACCTTGGAAGGTTGTGGAACTAAACTCACCAAATTCTGTGGGAACACAACAATGGCTATGAAAGATTGTCATAAAAGTCAAAACAGCTCATCAGTGCCCTTCAGAGAAATAACCCAGTGCCCTTCCTGAATGTGATCTCCTTGGAACTTCACTTCCGGACTCCATTAGGAATGGGCAGGAACACAGCTCTGCCCCATTACGCACACCTGATAAATGAAACAAATCGACTTCAGAAAAACTTGCCAACAATAGCAATGAGGATGTTTTGGTGCCAAAAGAAAGGAAATGTACTGTGGGTCATAATGGAAAACCGTGGGAAGCTGTACAAGTATTAAAGTTTCGATGGATGGGAAGAAACTGTCCGTACTTTTTGTAATTAATAAGCTGGACTGAAATAATATTATTGTCGATTTCTCTGCCTTGGCAACTCTTGAGAAGAATGTAAGGGCTTCAGAAATAGGAGCCTGTTCTATTCTCCAATAACTTGATCTTCTACATCACTTCCTAACCTTTCCTTGTATTGTGGGTTCCTCAAACTGCTCCTGGCACTGTAATCAAGCCCACCAGTTCTACATACCAGCCCTGATACTGAAGCCTAGCCCTGAGTTTAGATGCAGCGCTTACAAAGCAAAACAAGAGGCAATGCCGTCCATTCTGTCCAAGTTCAGGGCAAACTGTGAGATGTTGGAGAAGTGTCTTGTTTCAACCTGGAAGGAGCCTGGTGTGAAGTTGTTCAGGGGGCCAGACATTTTCACAGCCATTGCCCATAACTGGCAGCTTGTTTATACTCTGTGTTCTGTGGCTTTGCCTGCAATAGATTGTAGCTCTTGCTAAGCACTTTCATAGTGTAATGGAGGTATCTAACAGACTGCCTGGACTGAGGCCCAGGCAAGAGAATTGCTCCCAGGTGTCTTCTCCGAATACCGTTTTATCACTTTCCTTCTCCTTCTTTGAGAAATGTTTCTTGGTCTGTGTCATTGCTGCTTATTCACTATGACAAGGAGACTGGGATCTGAAGCACCCAGGATTGCAAGCCAGTGACCTAAGCAGGATCAAAATCTTCAGCATGTACCACACCACTCCCTTTAGATTTCCCAACTTTAAAGGACTGTACAAACTATCAAATGCTTCTACTAACTCAGCAGCTGATGGTGGAACATGGTCAGCAAAGAAACTGAAGATAAGGGATGATCCTGTTAAATAGTGGTGGTGCAGGGTCCTTCCTGTTGCTGAATGTATTGCTCAACTGTGTGAAATTAATACAAGGTTAACACAGGGCTCATTTAACAAGGCAGTGCCGATACAATGGTCTGAATGACCTCTTTCTGTGCCTTAATACTTCTGCTGGCCTATGATGTGTTATTTGGAACACTGGGGTTGAATTGACAATACCAAAGACAGATCAGCATTGTATACTGACTGACACCACAGTGTATCTACACCATATAGGTCCAACAGAAATCTTAAGCATCTCTTCGGCCATGTTCAAAAGTAAATTAGCCTGAGCCCCAGAGCAAAGGTGGGCGTGCTCAGCATGAATGTCACTTTGTACTAGCACCCTGAGAACTTGGATGCTATGGAGCTGGATTCTGCAACCTTCCATTTTGCGTTCATAAGCTGATGTGTGTCTTCGGTTGCCAATAGTAGGGAGCCCACACTTCAAATGTTACGCCAACACCTGCAGCCCATGGGGAGAGGATCTGCAGTCCAGGCAGTCTGTTAGATACCTCCATTACACTATGAAAGTGCTTAGCAAGAGCTACAATCTATTGCAGGCAAAGCCACAGAACACAGAGTATAAACAAGCTGCCAGTTATGGGCAATGGCTGTGAAAATGTCTGGCCCCCTGAACAACTTCACACCAGGCTCCTTCCAGGTTGAAACAAGACACTTCTCCAACATCTCACAGTTTGCCCTGAACTTGGACAGAATGGACGGCATTGCGTCTTGTTTTGCTTTGTAAGCGCTGCATCTAAACTCAGGGCTAGGCTTCAGTGACTGGTTCTGCCTCATATAGTTCTGGCATCCTGGGAGAAGTCATGATGGCTTCATTCTGTGCCCATCCACTGTACCCTCAGCATTTATGCCATCATGAGAAAAGTGAGTGGGGCTACAGTGGCTGTTGGCTAACCACCTGGCTCATGTCTCCAATGTGCAAGTTGAGTCCCTGGGAGTGAGAGGCAAATAATGCTTTCAGTGCGGCCATACTGAATCTCACCAAGCAGGTCACTGGGGATCACTTGCTTTCTCTGTTAGGACTGCTTTGGAGGAGCCTTGCAGTAGTCTCCATCACATTTGTCATGGTATGCTGTATCTTCAAGTCACAAGCCTTTTTTGCCACCCAGATACAAGACAACTCCTTTGAGGAAGAGGAGAGGGGGGGGGGGGGAAGAAATGGAAGTTAATGCAACAAGCTGTCTGGAAGGCAAGTGGGACATTGGCTTTTCTTGAAAGGAGATTGAATTACAAGGAAAGGGAAGTTTTTTTACAATTATAGATCGTTTCAGTGAAGCCATATGTGGAGTTTAGATCTCTATATTCAGAGAAAGATATACAAAGTTTGTGAGAAGATTTGAAGCTCGGGTGCTCGTTGATGTGGTTCTGTTCGCCGAGCTGGAAGTTTTTGTTGCAAACGTTTTGTCCCCTGTCTAGGTGACATCCTCAGTGCTTGGGAGCCTCCTGTGAATGCCGGAGGAAACACCACAGAAGCGCTTCACAGGAGGCTCCCAAGCACTGAGGATGTCACCTAGACAGGGGACGAAACGTTTGCAACAAAAACTTCCAGCTCGGCGAACAGAACCACAGCAGAGAAAGATATACTTGCAGTACAGTGATAGTGCACTAAGTTGGTTCCCAAGGATGAGAGAGGTGTCCTAAGAAGACAGAGTGAGCAAATTTGGCTTATATATGATGGAGTTCAGTTGACCTCATTGAAACATTCAAAATTCTGAAGGAACCTGAAAAGGTAGAGATAGAGATATTCTTTCCCTTGGCTGGGGAATCTAGAACAGTGATGAACACTTTCAGGATAAGGGGCTAATCATTTAGATCATAAATAAGCAGAAATTTCTTTAATCAATGGGTTGTGCATTTTTGGAATTCTTTATCATAGGGGAATGTTGATGATCGATTTAAGAATCTATTTAATGTTGGAATGGGCAGACTGTTGTTCTCACAGAACATGAAGGGACATTGAGGTAGAAATCATATTAGAAGCTGAAAAAGGTTTGAGCGTCTCTTGTTTCCTATGTTCTTATTCAAGAGGAGAAAATTGAGGGGGATGAAGGGTAAGGCAGAAGCATCCTTACATCCCCTTTTTGGTTGTGCTCATGTTGACTACAGGACCACAGGACATCTCCCAATTCCCCATTCCCTCTCAGTCCCACAACTTCTCCTTCCTCTGTTATCAAAAATTGCAGAGTCCTCTTGGTCACAATGCTAAAATAAAAGTCAAGACAAGACAAGCATTCCAGCCTACATAAGCACAAAATCCCTCTGTTATTTCAAACAAGAGTCAATTTCAGACATTCCTTTGATATCTATCTCTTGTGTATCTTTGCCAAATCCAGTGCAAGTTAAGATCTAGATCACAGGTGAAGGGAGACTGGATCTCAGTTAAGTTTATATTCACTGGGGCTCCAATGAATGAGGAAGGAATCTTATAGAAACCTATGAAATCTGACTCTAGACCCACAATGATGTGATTGACTTTTAACCACCCTCTGAAATGGCTTGGCAAGTTTGAGGCCAGTTAGAGATGGGAAACCAATGCAGGCCCACCCAGCGACGCACACATCGCCCAAAAGAATAAAAACAAATTACAGAAGTATGTAAAGCCTACATGAAGAAACCCAAAAGTTCACAGGGGTTAATCTTTGAGCAGTTCTCAGATCAGTACAGGAGATGCTGTACATAACTTCACCAACCTTTCTCTGCAAATAACAAGAGGTTTCATTCACTTTAAATGTTGAGCATTAGAAAACATCTCATCGAGACCCAAATGGGGAGAAGTTTCCAGTCAGTGTGTATTGGGTGTGCAATTGCCCGACAAAATAGTCACAGACTCCGCCACATCTATTTCCAGTCCCACTGGTAAAATACCATTATTGAACCCTTCCAATACGGTGGAGGGTTGATCTCATTTGGGTACGATTGTACAGTTAATGCCACAGCTGAGACAGCCTGTCCTGTGGTTACTAGTCCCCGTTTGATGCTTTCAGTCATATCAAAGTTTGACCTCGTCACATCTGTGTGTTATGCCACATTTCACAGTTTCAGCACTGTTGACTAAAACTGCCTGAATGTTCCAAAACTGTTTGCGAGGCTAACAGACAGAGTAAACCAGGCAACTATTTGAAAAACAAAACTTAAATACTGCGGATCGTGGAAATGTATGCGTTTAAGAGAAAAGTGAGAACATTTCAGAGATGTTGGAAATTGAGTTAATCACCAGAAATTTGAAAAGGTCAGGCACTGTGGGGACAAGTTGTGCTTACAGCATTTGATTGCTGTTGAGAGTTGCCTTTTTAGAAAAATTCATTTACTAAGTAAATTTGAAACTTGTATTTTTGCAGAAGTAACTTTAATCTTTTAATAATGGAAAAATGCTCTGGATACTGGAAATCTGATCCAAACACTGAGAGCGCTGGAGAAACTCAGCAAGTCTGGCAGCATCTGTGGAGAGAGAAGCAGAGTTAACATGTGCCTCTTCTTCAAAACAATCAAGGTTGGGATTAGACTGGATTGGTACTTGTTGGCTGACATGGACATGATGGATTGAATGGCCTCATTTCATGCTGTACATTCCTATGATTAGAGATCTGATGAAGAGTCATACAGAATTCAAGACATTGGCACTCTTTTTGTCTCTTCAGACCTGCTAGACCTGCTGAGTTTCTCCAGCATTCTGTTTATCTTTTAACTTTAGTCTTTCCTGTTCCAAAATGTGATCTGGCTCAGGATGAGTCGCACCCTCCAAACGTACATGGGCTGGGGGTTGGGTGAGGTGTTGAAACATTTAAAAATCTGAATGGAAATCCCGGCCTGACTCAAAGCACTTTCCACTCCTTGTATAATGGAAGTGGATCACAGGGTCAGTTGTTGGAAGGGTCTGGTGGCCTCGGATTTAATCTTGTGCACATATAGCCCTGTCCATCTGGGCTTCCCAGGCCTCAGGAAGCTGAGCAGTGACTTTAAAGCACTGATTGTTAGATGAACAGCAGCACAATTTTCCCTATCAAAGGATTAACTAAACATTTAAGATTAAGTACTAAGCATGTACAGAAGGGATCAAAGTCATAACGACAGTCATAGCCTCATAGATTTAGAGACATTTACAGAACAGAGCTCCGTCATTTGGCCCATTGTATCCTTGTCAACAAAGATCTGACTGCACTAATCCCAGCTTTTCTCAGCTTTTGGCCCATGTCCGAGAATGCATGGCAATACAAGTCAATATCAAAATACTGCTTAAATGTTCCAAGAGTTCCTGACTCGACCCACCCTTTCAGACAGTGAGTTCCAAACTCCTACCACCCTCTGAATGAAAAATAATGACTCCCTCAACTCTCTTCTTAGCTTTTGATCTCTTCCCTTAAATCTATGAAGCCTGGTTGTTGAACCTTCTAGTAATAAGAAAACTACTCTCCTATCTACCTTCTCTATGTCCCAAGAGTCGGTTAGCTGCAATCCAGTGTGGATTCAACTCCTGCATCCGCTGAGGTTACTGTGAAGGGTGTTTCCACTCTCCTAAGGTATGGTGACCCACAAATTAAACTCACCACCGGTTGTCTCTCTCTCTCTCTCTAATGAGAAAGCAGCCCTATAAGACTATGATAACTTTATCTATCTGTGCCCCTCATAGTCTTATACAGCGGTATCAAGTTACCTCTCAACTTTTGCTGCTCCAAGGAAAACAACTTCAGATTATTTAATCTTTCTTTGTAGCTCAGACCCTCCAGCCCAGCCAGCATCCTGGTCAATCTCCTCCCTTTCTAATGTAATCTCATATTACTTATAACATGGTGACCAGAAATGCATACAGTACAATAGTCCCCTTGTACACATGGGAGATATGTTCCAGGACCTACTGTGGAAGCCCAGAACCATGGATAGGAGCAAACCCATTCATTTCAATGGGAAACATACCCTCCCAGCAGCCTCCCTGGTTCTCTAGAATATGTTCGCGGTGTGGTAATCCATGGATAACTGAAACCGCGAAAAATGATTCTGCAGATATGGCATCGCCCTATACTCCATTTGTGGCTGAACCAGCATTTTATCAAGTTCCAACATAATCCACTTGTCTTGTACATGCCTCTACTAAAAGAAGGCACACCTTCCATATGCCTTACATCTAAGGATCTGGTACATGGAACTGCTCCCCAGTATGTAGGAGTTCAGAAATATCCTCTCTTACCAGCTCTGGTGTATGGTAATAATTTAATAAAGGGTGTTGATGTTTCCTGACATTGGTGAGGGTTATTTTTCAGCAGCATTCAGGCATGATCCGATGGTGATCTTAATTCTTTGGATCAGACCCTCACCCAATCAGAATTGTGCCTGTGTAAAGATTATTAAAGCTGACCAAGGATTGAAATTTGGACTGATCCCTGTGGTTGGCCAACTCCATGGTCAGGTATCAGAAACCATTGCATGTTTGGGTCAGTATTCCCAATAACCTCCCGATTCTCCACCTGGTCTTTCAGCCTGCTCCAGAATGCTCTCTGCTGGATTAATAGAGAAGCATGTCAACCAAGCAGGGAACCTGACAGTGAAAAAAAAGTCATGCATTGTGAATTTAAAACTGCTCAGTGTGGGGAAATCCAGACTTCCAAATTTCTGACTCAAAACTCCACGCTGTTCCTCAATCCTCTTATGCAAGACCTGCCCAACAAAGTTGAAGGCTTCGTTTGACCTATTCTTAATTGATGGTCTTCAATTCTTCACAGGAAGAGAAAGATAGCCTCTTCACTGGAGTAAGACCAACATTAAGATTCACTTTAATGAGAAAAATATGTAGAACACTATAAATAATTCCCCTGCATATTTTTCTTTGAAGCAGTCCATTTTAATGTTTCACCCACCTGAAATGACAAATGAGACCTCAATTTCACATCTCAACCAAAAGACAGTAACTCTCACATTGCAGTATTCCCTCAGTACTGCACTGGAATGTCAGGCTAGATTATGTCACCAAACCTTTGATTGGGTCTTGAATCAACAATCTCTGCCTCAGCTGCAAGAGTTACATATTGAACCATAAGTGGAAGAAATGGATATTTAGCTGATATTTTAACTTGAAAAGATAATGGAATGGACAAGCAACGTCTCAAGCACAAGAAACAAATGCTCAATAAAATGGAGTTTGCCTAACCACTGCCAATCTATTCTTGCGAAACATCCAATCTAACCCAATTTTTCCGGGCAACTAGTTCAGTTATCTGATAAATGTAATTTGTTTTCATCTTTTTTTAATGGATTTTTAGGATAAGTTAATACTGCAACATTAGCAGTGAAAATGAGGTATGTTTCATAAATGGGTCAGGGAGGATTTTAGAGGCAGAAACAGGAATAAGGTTACTCCATGGATGGGGTTTCTGTTGGGAACTGCTGGTGATCATATTATAGAAAGAATATTGGAACACTGGAGAGGTTGTAGAGAAGACCTACAAGGATAATAACTGAAACAAATGAAGCTTTTTAAAATTCACTTGTGGGACATGGACATTGTTGGCTGGTCAACATTTTATTGCCTGCCACTAATTGTCTTAAGTATCATAGAATCCCCACAGTGTGGAAACAGGCCCTTCAACCCAACACCAACCTGCCAAACAGTAACCCCCCAGACCCATTTCCTCTATTTACCTCTGACTAATGCAACCAACCTACACATCCCTGAACAGTGTGGGCAATTTAGCATGGACTTAACCTGAACATCTTTGGATTGTGGGAGGAAACAAGAGCACCCGGAGGAAACTCACACAGATATGGGGAGAACATGCAAACTCCACATAGGCACTTTGCCTGAGACTGGAATTGAACCTGGGTCCCTGGCACTGTGAGGCAGCAGTGCTAACCACTGAGCCACCGTGCTGCCTAAAGATGTGGTGGTGAGTTGCCTTCTTGACTTACTTCAGTCCACATACTTTCAGGTGACCCACAATATCATGATGTGGAGGTGCTGGTGTTGGACTGGGGCGGACAAAGTTGGAAGTCACACGACATGGGTTTATAGTCCAACAGGTTTATTTGAAATCACAAGCTTTCAGAGCACTGTTCCTTCATCAGGTGAAGTGGAGGGAAGCGCGTTGGCACAAAAGTGCCTATAGTCCAGGACACTTCAGTGGACACTCCACTCACACAATTGGTATTTATTTTTTGAGATTCTGAATTACCTGGAATTATCTAGCCATTATCTCTCTGCATATAAATTCTGTGCCTGTTGAAGGTGCAGCGCTCTGAAAGCTTGTGATTTCAAACATAACCTGGTGTCGTGTGACTTTTGACTTTTACCCACAATGCCATTAGGGAGGGAATTCCAGGATTTTGACCCAGTGACACCGAAGAAGCAGCAATATATTTCCAAGTCAGGATGGTGAGTGGCTTGGAGGGGAATTTGCAGGTGATGGTGTTCCTATGCATCTGCAGCCTTTATCCTTCTAGATGGAAGTGATTGTGGGTTTGGAAGGCACTGTGTAAGGACCTTTGGTGAATTTCTGCTGACCGTCTTGGAGATAGTATGCTCTGATGCTATTGAGCTTCAATGGTGGAGGGAGTAGATGCTTGTGGATGTGATGCCAATCGAGCAGGCTGCTTTGTCCTGGATGATATCAAGCTTCTTGAGCGTTGTTGGAGCTGCACCCATCCAGGCATCACACTCCTGACTTGTGCCATGTAGATGATGGACAGGTTTTAGGGAGTCAGGAGGTGAGTTACCTATCACAGTATTCCTAGCTTCTGACCTGCTCTTGTGGCCACTTTATGAGGGATGGACAGGTTAGGTCTACTCTCTTGAGAAAGGAATGTTGAGAGGTGATCTAATGTCTTCATAAGGGTGAAAGGTTTTGAGAAAATGGGTGCAGAGATAATGTTTCCTATTTTGAGGATAAAGGCCCTCATGAGTTGTCAATAAAATTTTATGGGCGTTTAAAAGAAAGTTCTTCACCCAATGAGTGGCGAGATTGTGGAACCCACTTCCAAAGATAATGTTTCAAGCAATTAGAATAGCTGCGTTTAAGGGGAACCTGAACAAGTATTTGAGAGAGAATGGAATAGGTAGTTACAATGGTTATATTTAGTTGAGAAAGATGGAAAAAACTGTTGGAGTGAAGCATAAGCACTGGCATGGAATGAAAGTCCAGTTTCTGTGCCTTAAATCATGTAATCCTTTTGTCAATACAAGATAGCAAAGAAACACAGATGATTAAGTTGTAGAAGATGCACGGGTCCACTTCCTAACTACCATAATGAGTGACTTATATGCAGTTAGCTCATAGAATCTTGTGCTTCTGTCTTTTTGACTGTGGTCACTTTCTATAGCTACAGATCTTTTTGGTCAATGTTTGATTCCTGTTCTATTCTTGATTGTGGGATAGTCCCTGCAACAGAAAGGAAGTATTTTTGTAATAAAAGCAGAAAATTGCTGGAAACATACTGCAGCTCAACTGTAGAGAGAGGAACAGAGTAGACATTTCAGGCCGAGGACTTTTGATCTTGTTTTAATTTGGTAACTATTTGCTTAAGTCTAATAATACATAAAGAGCTTGGAAAGCAGTTGCCAGGAATTCCATGTCCACGCCTAACAAAACAGGAATAAATTCCATCTACAATAATAAGTGGCAAAATGTCCCAAAATATATCATAGGACAATCAAACAAAAATTGACATCAAAACGGTGGCACGATGGCACAGTGGTTAGCACTGCTGCCTCACAGCGCCAGAGACCTGGGTTCAATTCCTGCCTCAGGCAACTGCTGTGTGGAGTTTGCACATTCTCCCCGTGTCTGCGTGGGTTCCCCCCGGGTGCTCCTGGCTTCCTCCCACAGTCACAAAGATGTGCAGGTTAGGTGAATTGGCCATGCTAAATTGCCTGTAGTGTTAGGTGAAGGGGTAAATGTAGGGGAATGGGTCTGGGTGGGTTGCTCTTCGGAGGGCCGGTGTGGACTTGTTGGGCTGAAGGGCCCATTTCCATAATGTAAAATGTATGTATGTAATGTAGGACTTTGCCTGGAGAGTTTCAGTTTGGGACAGCACGGTGGCTCAGTGATTAGCACTGCTGCCTCACAGCGCCAGAGTCCCAGGTTCAATTTCCACCTCGGGTGACCGTCTGTGTGGAGTTTGCACATTCTCCCCGTTTCTGTGTGGGTTTCCTTTGGGTGCTCCGGTTTCCTCCCACAGTCCAAAGATGTGCAGGTCAGGTGAATTGGCCATGCTAAATTTCCCATAGTGTTAAGTGCTTTAGTTGGGGGGAATGGGTCTGGGTGGGTTACTCTTTGAAGAGTCGGTGTGGACTTGTTGGGCCAAAGGGCCTATTTCCACACTGTAAATAATCTAACCTATGCAAAACACAAGAGAGATTAAGAAAGATGACTAAAAGCAAGATCAAACAAGTAGATTTCAGAGACTTTGCAAAGGGTGGACGGACAGCTAGATAAGTGAATAAATCTGTGCTGATTTATGGAACTTTGAAAGCTATGAACAAGTTCAATATTCTTGAGACAGCACCTTTGTCAGCCTGGTGCGTCACAGTCCTATTTTGTACTTTGTCAAACACCACACTATCTTTCTACAAGATCGATCAATAGGAAGAAATAATCTGCAGAATACATTCACGCATTTCTGAGAAACTAGCTTGGGCTTTATAAACTGAACGCACAGAAACTAAAGTCAATGTTTTCTTTTAGCTACCTGGTATATTTTAAGCAATACTCTCGAGGGATGTTATCTGTTTTCTAATTGATTCCCTGAACCAAATGCCTAGAGTATTCTAAAAAGGAACCTTAGTATTGAATTGCAGCAAAGGAAATTTTAACCTGGGAGAAAAGCATATGTCTCATTCAGTCTTGGTCAAAAATAATATGTTGGTTTTGTAAGGGGTATGACACAGATTCACCTGAATGATATGGTGCTCAAGGGGTAAGGACAGGGTACATAAACTTTGCTCATAATACGTTAAATGTAGGAAATTGAGGGGAGAACTAATCAAAGTAAAATGATAAATAAGTTTGACAAGAAACTCTTCTAATTAGGGTATCCAGCATAAGGCCGCACAATAACAAAATAAAGCGAACCCATTTAGTGAAATCAGGAAGAAATCTCACAGAGGTTAGGAGAAGGCTGCAGCTCATTTTTTTAACACCTGTAGCTGCTGATTTAAAGTAAATTTTCGAGACTGAAGACAATGGATTACATTAGATCAAAGAATTAAGTTATTGTGAAGCTCAGGGAAGAACATAAGAATACAAAACATAGGACAAGGAGCTGGGATAGGCCTCTTGGCCTTTGAACCTGTTCCACTCTTCAATACATGATGGGGATCAGACTGTGGTGTCTGCTCCACTTTCCTGTCTGCCCACACCCCTATAACCCTTGACTCCCTCATCCATCAAAAATCTATCAAACTCACCTTTGAATAAATTTAAAGACACAGCCTCTGTTACCTTATGGAAAAGAGACGTCCACATTCAAACAGCCCTCTGGAACAGAAAACTTCTCACATCTGTCTTAAAACCTCTTGCACTTCAACTAGGTCCCTTAGCTTTAGCCTCCTTCACAAGAAGAGTCACCCTCCAAGTACATGATCTTGCAAACTGCACAAGATGTTATAACCAAAAAAAAAACCAAAGAACTAGGAATGTTGGAAATCAGAAACAAAAACAGAAATTTCTGGAAAAACTGAGTATGTCTGTCAGCATTTGTGGAAAGAAAGAAGATTTAATGTTTCAGATCCAGTGACCCTTATTCTTGAGTTCTGAAGAAAGGTCACTGGGAAGATCTGAAATGTTAGGTCTGCTTTCTCTCCACAGGTACTGCAAGACCTGCTGAGTTTTTTCCAATAGTTACTGTTTTTGTTGCTCAAGATCTGAGATTGAGTTGATGCACAAATCAGCTAAGGGGGCTAAATGACTTAGTCCCATTCCTGTGTCCGTAATTTTTAAATGCATGTAGAAAGGTTTGCAGATATTAGTCGATGGATGTTTTCATTTCTGACCTAATTCAAATTAATTTTAAATCTCTTGCTGCGGAAAGTGAAAAGCCAAAAACAACAAAGTGTCGATTCTGTGCAATTATGCTGTTTGAACAATGTACTGTTTTTTCAATACAATGACTTGTTTTTGACTCACCATGGGAAAGTAGTGAATAGGTGTGTGAAGTTCTGCTTTTTATACCCCTCATATAGATCATGCACTGATATTACAACATAGTTTTGTACAGTCACATTGAGGCACCTTTATAGACAGAGTGGTGATACCATTTAATAGAAATGTCCCTATTTCTCAGTGAGGCTTCACTATCCATTTCCCTGGTACACAAACATTAAACAATTTTAACCATTCACCATTTCTGAACATACACTAACACATTGCCATTTTGCTAGGGGATATACCAATCCATATTTTGGGCAAGATTTAGAATAGATTTTCCTGGAACCACAAATGGACGGAGTTGATAATGGACAAGGAATCCGGAAGTGAAAATTACTATGTATAGATCCACAAGGTGAGGCAAGAGCAGAGAAGGGGTGAAGGTAGGGAGCTCAGGAGAGAATCAAAAAGAAACAATGAGTGCCTGACTAAAAATGACTCTTATGAAGTGGATTATTTTACTAGTCATTTTCTGCTGAATGTGTGAACTATTGTGTTTGATCAAGTAACCAATGTAGAAACCGGCCTGCTTAACCACATGATTCGATCATTGAAGGGCTCTCTCTGTACCAAACTCTATCAGCCAAACTTATTCAGTTAGACTTATTTTGAATTTATTCTGAATTATGAAGTTCAGAAGAAAGATAGAACAGTGTGGGATAAGGATTTTGACATTAAATATTGATTGCAAAGTAGAAATATTTTTGATGGGTTGGTGAGCAAACAGACACGTGTCTGAACTTTGTTATATAGGTACCCACATTCAGGCGAGTTGAAAAGAATTAAAGCCACTAGGTAAGGCACACCAGATGGAACATTATGAGGGGCACACAGATGAGGTAAAGGAGCTAAAATCACTTGGAACTTACTGCAATATTTTTGACAAGTTTAGAACTCACTTGCCTGCTTGTTTGATTTCTAAGTTTGAGGTTTAAGTAGCTATACTTTTCCCTTGTTTTTAATTAATTATGGTTTCTTTTCATTCATCTCTAATTGGACAGCATAAACTGATCTCCACAAATTTTCTTTCCAATCACAACAATCACCCCTATTGTACTGCAGCAGATTTCATCGTGATACAACCACTATTGACAATTCCTCACCCATTCCATACATCCTTAAAGTGTAAACTTTAAATGTAAAGTTGCCATTGACCCAGAGGGTCTGCTCCTTCATTAAAGAGAGATGACTGGTGGTGGTTTAACTTCAGGTTAACTCGGGTGACAGAAGAGATTGAGCAGGACAGTCCTTCAGGGTAACCTCAGCAATTGAACCTACACGGTTAGCATCACACTAAATTGCAGACTAGCTATCTAACTCTCATATAATCTTCTAATTAAGTCACCAGAATTAAATTGCATTTATTATTTATTGTCAGAAATGTTCCTATTCCACCATGTGGTTCTTGTGTTTCCAGCTTTTGACCTTGTCTACAAATAAAATAACTTCAACTCTTGGTGTACATTCTCTGCTCACAGCCAGCAGTGTAGCCACAAACTCCCCTGCTTCCTTTCAGATCCTAACTTGTGCTGCAGTGGCAGCTTATCATTGTAAAGCTGCAGCAATGACTCTGTCTACTCATCAATGCATCCACACATAGCTCCTGGACTGGATTAGGTTCTAGACTTGTACTCTACACTTGCCGCCATAGTGCTCATTCACTCTGAGCCAATCTGGATACTCACAGCATCCCTGCCTTGCCTTTTTATGGTTTGATCCCTCAGCCAGAGGTACTGCAGCATTTCTGTGCCATTTAACACAGGCACAATCCAGGGATCTTGTCATGGTTGTTAGCAGTTCCTCAGTCAAGTCAAGGGGGACAGCCTTCGCTGACTGGGTCAGAGCACATTAAATCAAGGGCAGCCTCCAATAGCAGTCCAAGGCTTGGATGTGGCCAGTCAGGGTGGTCAGAATCAGGATGTTCACCACATAAGGGCTGAGGAGCCCAGTTAACGAGTTTTGAGAAGATTTGTAGCTCAGGTTGAGGTTCTGGATGTCGCTGAGCTGGAAGGTTCATTTTCAGATGTTTCGTCACATACTAGGTAACATCATCAGTGAGCCTTCAGATGAAGCACTGGTGGCATGGCCTGCTTTTTATTTATGCGTTTAGGTTTCCTTGGGTTGGTGCTATCATTTCCTGTGGTGACGCCATTTCCTCTGGTGATGTCATTTCCTGTTCTTTTTCTCAGCGGGTGGTAAATGGGATCCAAGTCAATGTGTTTGTTGGTAGAGTTCCGGTTGGAATGCCATGCATCTAGAAATTCTCGTGCATCTCTCATGGATCCCAATGTCAGGCAGCCCACCACCCATCTTAGCACTTTCTGCTCTTCTGGGGGCTGCTTTCCTCCTGGACTGAGAGAGAAACAGACATTAAGGGAGGTGAAAGTAGGTGCTGCAGCTTTTAGCTTTGGTGCAGGAACGGAGGTGTCTTGGCAGTGCAGTGGACATGCAGGGTCATTGACATTGGGGTTTGAGGTGGATGACAGTGAGTGACGCAAGGTGTTGCAGTCAATACTGAGAATGTTAGGGCATAAGTCTTGGTAGGAGGTTGGCACTGTATGAGAGATTGATTGAGTGTGAGGTATCAGAGAAGATGATGCCATGTGTGTTGGCGGAGTGAAGAAGGACATTGACGTGCTTTGGACAGTATTCCTCCTGAAGGCTGAGACTACGCTAACCAAGCTGGCATGGTTTGGTGTCCACCACGCCTGGTGAGCTGGCAGGGTGGTTTTGGATAACAGTGCTTGTCCTGGCTTTACAAGGTTGGCACTGGCAGGGGTGCCAGTCAACTGTTGAGTACTGAATCATTTGGAGAATGATGCCAAGTAAGATGAGGCTAGAACGGGACAAGAGAAATCTCATGGCCAGGGGATGTGGTTAATTAGGCGGGTTTGGTAAGTTACAGTGAGAAAACCCATTACACTTGCAAATAAAAAACCCTAAAAATTCGAATAAACTTATAGTTATTGAAAATCATAAGATTCATCCTTCAGGTAGGAAGGGGAATGTGCTCCTGCTGCCAAAGTTTAGAGAGCTAGGTCAATAAATATGAGGAAGCAGGATCTGATAAGTGGCAATCTCCATGTTACTCAGAGTACCATACACTGGTGAGTACAGCGATAGGAGGATAAGACAGATTAATGCATGGTTTGAAAGGTGGTGTGGGGGGTGGGGGTTGGGAGGGATGGGGTGGGGGCTTCAAGTTATTAGGATCCTGGGGCTGAGTCTGGGGAAGACGGCATCTGTCCAAGCTGAAGGGGCTGCACCTGAACAGAGCTGTGACTGAGTTCCCTGTAGAGCATTCTGCTAGTGCTGTTGAGGGCAAAGGAGGGGGAGGGGCTGCTTAAACTAACTCAGCAGGGGTATGGGAACCAGAGAAGAATTTCTGTACAAAAAACTGGAAGAGACAGACAGCACAAGCATAAAGGATAATAAGTTAACAGGTGAACACAGATTGAGAGAAAGGCTAACGAGACCTGACTCAGGGTAATACAGCATGATTATGTTAAAAATCACACAACACCAGGTTATAGTCCAACAGGTTTAATTGGAAGCACACTAGCTTTCGGAGCGACGCACCTTCATCAGGTGATTGTGACAATCATCTGATGAAGGAGTGTCGCTCCGAAAGCTAGTTCTCAAAGGTAACTAGGGCTGGGTGCTCAATCCTGGTCCAGACAATGAAGGCCACATCCCATGAGCAAATAAAAAATTATGAGAAAAGATTGGCAGTCAACGCAACAGAGAATCCCCAAGTTTTCCACCGGCTCAAAAATAATAAAAGCATAGTAGAGGAGAAGAAATAGGAGACCAAAAAGGGAATTTACACATGGAGGGAAAGGGCATGGCTAAAGTGTGACAGGCTGTGGTGACAGAGAAGAAAGTTCAGTAACTTGAGGAGTTCAAAATTAATAGGGAGGAGATATTGGATAAACTGCCTGTATTTAAAGTTGACAAGACACCACTACAGAATGCAATTTATCCAAGAACATTAAGATAAGTGAGAAAAGCAATTGAAGAGGCACTGACCATAGTCTTTCAGTCTTTGCTAGACTTGGGGAGGTGCCAGAGTTTTGGAGAATTACAAATATTACACCCTTGTTTCAGGAAGGTTTTAAGGATAAGTCCAGAAATTACAGACCAGCTTGTTTAACTTTGCTGTTGGCGAAGATTCTAGAATTATTTTATTTGTATACACATAGGATGTGGATATCTCTGGCTAGGCCACATTTACTGTCCATCCATAATTGCCCAGAGGGCAGTAAAGAGCCAACTACATTGCTCTGGGTCTGGAGTCACGTGTAGGCCAGACCAGGTGAGGATGGCAGATTTTCCTCCTTCGAGGACCTTAGGGAATCCAGGTAGGTATTTCAGATAATCAGCAATGGTTTTGTGGTCATTTTCCATATTCTTTATTGAATTCAAATCCTGCCATGGTGGAATTTGAAGCTGCATCACCAGAATATTAGCTGAGCTTTTGGTATAACACTCTAGCGATAATACCACTAGGCCAATTATTTGAGATTCAATCCATCATGGGGCAGTATGGTTTGATCAGGAAAAGCCAGTATGGATTCCTTAAAAGAAAATGTTTAACTCACTTGCTGGAGTCTTTTGAAAATATAACTGTAGTGATCAGAATGAGGTTGATCAGGTGGATACCATTGAGTATGAGTTATCTGATTAGGGCTGTTAACCTGGGCCAATCAGGGAGCCCTGTCTGACAGATATGAACAGGAGTGTCAGGGATTCTTGCCACCCTAGGGACAGGCTCAGACCTAGCTGGTCAGAGTCCATGTACTGAGTCAAAAAGTGTGGTGCCAGAAAAGCACAGGCAGTCAGGCAGCATCTGAGGAGCAGGAGAGTCGATGTTTCGAGCATAAGCCCTTCATCGGGAATGCTGGGGAGAGGGAAAGTGGGATGAGAGATAAATGGGATGGGGGTGGGGCTGGGGCTAAGTTAACTAGGAATACAATAGGTAGATGGGGGGGTGGGTGATGGTGATAGGTTGGAGTGGAGGATGGAGTGACTAGAAAGGAAGATGGACAGGTAGGACAGTTCAAAAGGGTGGTGCTGAGTTGAAGAGTTTGATCTGGCATAAGGTGAGGGAAGGGAAACTGGTGAAATTGACATTAATCCCATATGGTTGGAGGGTCCCAAAGTGGAAGATGAGATACTCTTCCTCCAGGCATTGGGCAGCTAGAATTTGGTGGTGGAGGAGGCCCCGGACGTGCATGTCCTTGGTGGAGTGGGAGGGGGAGTTGAAGTGTTCGGCCACAGGGTGGTGAGGTTGATTGGTGCATCTGTCCCAGAGATGTCATCTGAAACATTCCGCAAGTTAGTGTTCTATCTCCTCATTGTAGAGGAGACCACTTTAAAAGCAACGAACACAGTAGATGAGGTGCTTGGATGTGCAGGAAAATCTCTGCCAGATATGGAAGGGTCCTTTGGGTCCTTGGATGGAGGTGAGGGGGGAAGCTTTGGGCACAGGTTTTACGCCTCTTGCGACGGCAAGGCAAGGTGCCCGGAGTAGGGGGTGGGTTGGTCGAACATGTAGACCTAATAAGGGAGTCGCGAAGGGAATGGTCTCTGTGGAATGCTGAAAGGGGTGGGGAGAGAAATATATCCCTGGTGGTAGAGTCTGACTATAGGTGGCGGAAATGGTGCAAGATGATGCGTTGTATCAGGGGGTTGGTGAGGTGGAAGGTGTGGACCGGGGGGTTCTATCCTTGTTGCGGTTGGAGGAGTGGGCTTCAAGGGTGGAGCTGGGAAGTGGAAGAGAGATGCTGGAGGGCATTGTTGACCATGTGGAAGAGGAAATTGCCATCCTTGAAGTATGCTCAAAACATCGACTCTCCTGCTCCTCGGATGCTGCCTGACTGGCTGTGCTTTTCCAGCGCGACACTTTTTGACTCTGACTTCCAGCACCTGCAGTCCTCACTTTGTTTTTCAGAATCCATGTATTACACACAACTAAAAAAGAGTGACTTGGTGATGGGAAACCTGCCTCGGTGGAGTCATTTCAATAACAAAGAGGCTTGTTGAGGATAATGCTGTTAATGTGGTGTATGTAAACTTTCAAAAAGCTTTTAATACAGTACTATACAACTGATGTGATCAAAGTTTTAGCTCATAGAATAAAAGGGACAGACAGTAGCAACATGGATGGCACGGTGGCACAGTGGTTAGCACTGCTGCCTCACAGCGCCAGAGACCAGGGTTCAATTCCCGCCTCAGGCGACTGACTGTGTGGAGTTTGCACATTTTCCCCGTGTCTGTGTGGGTTTCCTCCGGGTGCTCCGGTTTCCTCCCACAGTCCAAAGATGTGCAGGTCAGGTGAATTGGCCATGCTAAATTGCCTGTAGTGTTAGGTAAGGGGTAAATGTAGGGCTATGGGTGGGTTGCGCTTCAGTGGGTCAGTGTGGACTTGTTGGGCCGAAGGGCCTGTTTCCACACTGTAATGTAATCGAATCTAAAACATGGATACAAAATTGTCTGAGTGATAGGAAATAGACTAATGGTCAATGAGTATTTTTCAGATTGCAGGAAGACTTGTAATGGAGTTCCCTGGAGGTTAATATTGTGGCCTGTGCTTTACCTGATATGTACTAATGAACTATATGTTGGTGCACAAGACAAAATGTCAAAATTTGTGGCTGATACAAAACTTACATGCATTATAATTTACAAAGCGGACACTGTAGAAGTCTAAAAGAAAATAGACATGTTGATGAAATGGACAGAAATGACAGATGACAATCAATGTGGAGATGTGTGAGGTCATGCATTTTGGTAAGAGGAACATGGAGAAGCACTAAAAAACACAAGTTATTAAAGGTGACAGGACAAATGGAGAGAGTAGTTCACATAAAACATACAGCATCCTACAATTTTGCTTCCTCAACGTGCGGTGGATGCTGGGACAGCAAATAAATTTAAGGAGTTAGATAGATTTTTAACTGATAATGGGTTGAAGGGATGTAGAAAGAAGGCAAGAAAATTAGGGTGAGTGGCATATCAACCATGACCGAATGGCAAAGCAGACTCGATGGGCTGAATGGCCTAACTCTGCTCCAATGTCTTATGAACTTATAGTAGCAGCATGGAGTATAAAAGCAAGGAAGATGTGCTGAACTTTATAAATCACTAATTAGGCCTCTGCTGGGGTATTGTGTACAGTTCTGAGTGCCACACTATGGTAAAGATGTGAATGCATTGAAGCGAGTGCAGAAGATGTTTATAAGCATTTTCCAGGGAGGAGAAACTTCAGTTGTGAAGATGAATTGGCGAGTTTTGGGACTGTTTTCCTGGGAGATGAGAAGGCTACGATATTATTCTTTTGAGGCTTTTTAAATTCATAAGTGGGTCAGACTGAGTGGATGGGGAAAAACTGGACACTCTTAAAAGGATCAAGAAGGAGAGGCAGAGGTTTAAGGTGATTTGCAAAAGAGACATATATGATGTACCAGTTAACATTTTCATGGCTCAGGTTTTCAAGAAGAGTGATGAAGGCAGATTCAACTGAGGCATTCAAGAGATCAAAAAGATGATTATTTGAATAGAATTAACATGCAAAGATACTGAGAATATGGCACTAAGACGTGAAGATCATTTGGAGAGCTGTAGCCTCTTTTTCTACTGTAATAATTTTGTGATTCTGTGATTTGAGTAGAATCGCGTGCAATGTACATCCTTTCTGTTTCCTCCTTTTTGAGTACAATGTGTTATGAGAGAAGCATCATTTCCTCTCTGTTGCTGTTGAGGTATTTCAAAGGAAGCGCAATCACAATGTTGAAAAAGACAGTTGAATAAAATCAATAAAATTCTTACAGGACTAGACAGGGTTGATGCAGGAAGGATGTTTCTGACAATGAGCAAGTCCAGGCTTTCCTTTATTGGTCAGAGTATTGAGTACAGGAGTTGGGAGGTCAGGACATTGGTTAGGCCACTGTTGGAATATTGCGTGCAATTCTGATCTCCTTCCTATCGGAAAGATGTTGTGAAACTTGAAAGGGTTTAGAAAAGATTTACAAGGATGTTGCCAGGGTTGGAGGATTTGAGC
This sequence comes from Chiloscyllium plagiosum, assembly GCF_004010195.1. Taxonomy (NCBI): domain Eukaryota; kingdom Metazoa; phylum Chordata; class Chondrichthyes; order Orectolobiformes; family Hemiscylliidae; genus Chiloscyllium; species Chiloscyllium plagiosum. The sequence continues at coordinate 8,677,531 of NC_057744.1, read as the reverse complement.
TATAGGGATAGGCTAAACAGGCTGGGGCTGTTTTCCCTGAAGCATCGGAGGCTGAGGGGTGACCTTATAGAGGTTTACAAAATTATAAGGGGTATCAATAGAGTAAATAGACAAAGTCTTTTCCCTGAGGTCGGGGAGTCCAGAACTAGAGGGCATAGGTTTAGGATGAGAGGGGAAAGATATAAAAGAGACCAAGAGGCAACTTTTTCACGCAGAGGGTGGTACGTGTATGGAATGAGCTGCCAGAGGAAGTGGTGGAGGCTGGTACAATTGCAACATTTAAGAGGCATCTGGATGGGTATATGAATAGGAAAGGTTTGAAGTGATATGGGCTGGGTGCTGGCAGGTGGGACTAGGTTGAGTTGGGATATCTGGTTGGCATGGACGGGTTGGACCGAAGCGCCTGTTTCCATGCTTGTACATCTCTATGACTCTATGGCTCTATGACCAGGGGGTCACAGTCGAAGGATATAGGGCAAACCATTTCAGACTGAGATGAGGAGAAATGTCTTCACCCAGAGAATGGTGAGCTTGTGGAATTCACGACCAAAGAAAGCAGGTCAGGCCAAGCATTACATAATTTCAAGAAGAAGTTGCAAATAGCATTTGTGGCTAAAAGGCTCAAAGGAGTTGGGGGAAAATAAGTTGAGTTGGATAACCAACCATGATCATGTCGAATGGTGCCACAGACTCAAAGGGCTGAAAAACCATTCCTGCTTCTATTGTCTGAGTCTATATTCAATCAAAGTACACTTACTTTAGAATTCTCAAATAACATTACATTTTTCATTAAGGCATCATATTGATTTTGAACTCAGCACCATGTACTCCATTATATTCCATTCCATTTGTGATTTCCACTGGAACAATACACGGCTAGTGCAATTTGATTAAGTTACCACATCCTTAAACAGTAAAATTTAAATGTATTATGTTGCTGTCAGTCTTATTTTGATATATGCCATGTGTTGTCCATGATGCAAAGTAAATCAACTTAAAGACATAGAGAAACAGATTTATAATAAAAACAAATAATGTGAATGCTGGAAATCTGAAGCAAGCACAGAGAATGCTGGAGAAACTCAGGACATCTGGCAACATCTGAGGAGAGAGAAACAAAATTAATGTTTTGAGTCTTGGTATGACTCTTTTTCAGAATTGCTCTTCAACAGAAACATTATTTATTCGTGAAAGTTTATAGATAAGTTAAACCAGGTAACAAGGAGACATACTGCTTATACATAAACCACTGACCTTCCTCCCCCGCTGTCACCTTTCAAAGGGGCACTTATTGACCAACTTTACCTTTTCTTTCACTCTGACTCACGATGAATCATCTCTGTTTACAGGTTTCTGCAACGGTGCCTACACAGTGGAGGGAAAAAAAGTGATGGTCTAACGTGAAGTTCACACTGACACTTTGAGAGGGATACCCAGGCTGGCCTCACACACATTTTTGTTACTGATGACATTAAAATAGATTTGTTCAGTAATAACGCTGTGAGGTACTTTCCTCCTCATGGCCGTCTGTACTATTCTCCGTGGCTTTCAGTTGCTTAAAATGCAGCTGAAATTACCTAAAATGTACATCCAGCAACAGTCACGTTGTATTATTGAACTTGACAGAGGTATTGTCACATGTTTAGAAGTTACTGGGGAAATAATTTGTTGTTTGTATTACAGTTTATTTGCAGTGCAATAATGGTACAATCCACTTGATTCTTAAGTCCCACTACTCCTGGGACACCACTAAAATCAGTGATTTATTCAAAGTCTGATGCTTTCTCAGAATGTGATGGAATCACAATGAAATCTGTAAAAGGAAATGAGTAAATTTTACTTTTAATTAGAAAATGCAATTAGAATAAAATTAAAATTAAGTTCCATTAGCTACCATGGTGGGATTTGAACCCTTATCACTGGCTCAGATGCAGGCTGGTTGCAGATAAGGGCAGACTTTGTTTTAAGATAGAGTAGGTCACTCTTTATCCATCTCTTTCTCAATTGGTTGTAAACATGTCTCTTTATACATTCTGAAGTTCCAGTTGGTAAGACGTTTGTCAGTTTTACACATAACGTCTTCTTTGTCCAGACTAGAAGGGCTGCCGAACGAACTAAAAGCTATCCATAACTGTCTGTGGGTTTCCTGAGACAACCTTTAGATAAAATATTTCAATTCTTCACTTGAGTGCTTGCTGGAACTGTTTAAATGTGTGAAAGACTTAACAAGTTACTTTCCTCAATAGATGACACATTGACTGATATGCCTGTTAATATACCCAGACCTCTGTAGGTTCCTGACTCAAGTCTGCATATCACAGAGTCATAGAGATGTACAACATGGAAACAGACCCTTTGGTCCAACCCGTCCATGCTGAACAGATATCCCAACCCAATCTAGTCCTACTTGCCAGCGCCCAGCCCATATCCCTCCAAACCCTTCCTATTCATATAACTGTCCAGATGCCTGTTAAATGTTGCAATTGTACCAGCTTCCACCACTTTCTGTAGCAGCTCATTCCATACACGCACCGCCCTCTACGTGAACAAGTTACCCATTAGGTATCTTTTATATCTTTCCTCTCTCACCCTAAATCTATGCCCTGTATTTCTGGATTCCCCCACTCCAGGGAAAACACTTTTCTGCTCAACTGTAAAAAACGTGAAACTCAAACTACATCAGTAATATGTTACGGAATGTTGCAAAATATCATTGTGATCAAATTGCCAATAATCCCTAATCAAGCACATGCAGTAGGAAGGCAACAAGCAATTTGAAATAAAAACAAAAGGTGGTGGACAGACATAGCATGTCTGACAGTATTTGTGGAGATAGAAAAGAATACTACCTCATCCAATATGACTATTCCTCAGAACTGAAGGGGGCTGGATAATGGTAGTGTTTATACTGTTGATAACATGTGAGGAGTAAGTGAGTGACACAGATGGTGAGGGTGCCAGAACAAAAGACAAAGAAAATGCCAATGGTCATGGATGAAGGTGTTAATAGTCATAATTTGGAGGTGCCAATGTTGGACTGGGGTGTACAAAGTTAAAAATCACACAATCCCAGGTTACAGACCAGCAGGTTTATTTGGAAACACTACCTTTCATAGCGCTGCTCCTTCATCGGGTGGGTATGGAGTGTAAGATTGTAAGACACAGAATTTATCGCAAAAGTTTACAGTGTGATGTAACTAAAATTATATATTGTAAAAGACCTGGATTATTTGTTAAATCTCTCATCTTTTAGAAGGAGCATGTTGGTTTCAGTTCTTTCATATGTAAATTCCAGAACTTTCTTAAAGTTGCATTCTCAAGTGAACTTTAACAATAGATGTCATGTTGGCCCAGATAATGCATTAATGGTCTGAGGTGCCCTGAGTGAGGCTGTCTGTGCCCCAATGTTCAGCCTGATTCTAATCTAAAAAAGGGACTTACAGAATCTTACATGATTCATGCAGTTTTTGAGCAAAATGAAATATAATTCTGCAAGCACAAATTCACCCCACAAACTTATATGTGTGTTTGTGCATGTGTGAGGGGGAATGAGCGTCTGTGAGAGTGTGTGTGTATGTGTAAATGTGTGAGTGTGAGTGGAAATGGGTATAAGTGTGTGTGTGTTGCACTGGTTGGGTCACCTGTAGTGTGACATGAGTCCCAGGTCGCGGTTGAGGCCATCCCCATGGGTACCAAACTTGGCTATCAGCTTCTGCTCAGTCACTTTGTGTTGTTGCCTGTCCCAAAGTCCACCTTGAAGGACGGTCACCTAAAGGTCCGAGGTCAAATATCCCGGACTGCTGAAGCGTTCTCTGACTGGGAGGGAACACTCCTGTCTGTTGATTGTTGTGCATTGTCCATTCACCTGTAGCCGTAGCCTCTGCTCAGTCTCACGAATGTACCATGCCTCAGGGCATCCTTGCCTGCAGCGAATGAGATAGACAACGTTGGCCGAGTCACATGAGTACCTGCTGCGTACATGATGGGTGGAGTCCCCATTTGAACAATGACATTGATCAAACAGATCATTGATCGCAGCAAACTGCCTAGCTTTCAGTACAACACCGTATAACCTTGTTACGGCAGATGCTGCAAGACGTGTCAGAGTGTCGACATGCATACAATCATTACACTTGGGGACACCACCCACCATGTACGCAGCAGGTACTCATGTGACTCAGCCAACGTTGTCTTTCTCATTCACTGCAGGCAAGGTTGCCCTGAGCCATGGTACATTGGTGAAACCGCGCAGAGCCTACGGCAACTGATGAATGGATACTGCACAACAATCAACAGACAGGAGTGTTCCTTCCCAGTGGGAGAACACTCCAGTGGTCCAAACATTCGACCTCGGACCTTTGGGTGACCGTCCTCCGAGCCAGACTTCAGAACAGGCAACAACACAAAGTGGACAAGCAGAGGCTGATAGCCAAGTTCAGTACCCATGGGGATAGCTTCAACCGGAACCTTGTCACACTACAGGTGACCCCACTGCACTATACACACAGACACACATACACTCCCACACTCTCACATGAGACTTATACCCCTTTGCACTCATACTTACACATTTATACAAATACGCACTCTCTCACAGACACTCATGCCCCCTTGCACACATACACACCCACATGCATGCACACACACACACACACATAAGTTTGTGGAGTGAATTTGTACTTGCAGAATTACATTTTATTTTGCTCGAAAACTGCATGAATCCATGTAAGATTCTGTGAATCTTTTTTAGATTCGAATCAGTCTGAACATTGGGGCACAGACAGCCTCACTCAGGGCACCTCACACCATTAATGCATTATCTAGGCCAACATGACATCTATTGTTAAAGTTTACTTGGAATGTAACTTTAAGAAAGTTCTGGAATTTACATATGAAAGAACTGAAACCAACATGCTCATTCTAAAAGAGGAGAGACTTTACAAACAATCCAAGTCTTTTTCAATATATAATTTCAGTTACATCACACTGTAAACTTCTGCTATAAATTCTGTGTCCTATAGTCTTATACTCCACAAGCACCTGATGAAGGAGCAGCGCTCTGAAAGCTAGTGTTTCCAAATAAACCTGTTGGCCTATAACCTGGTGCTGTGTGATTTTTAACAATGTTAATAGTAGATGTGAATGGCAGAAACAAAGTTCAGCTTCAATAAACATAAACCCATATAGAGAAGATCTGGAGGGGGCAGAGAGATGTAATCAAAATGGAGGACACTGTTCATGATCTGAGCATGTTGAACTCAACGCTAAGTCCCAAAAGCTGTAAATTGTTTAAGCAGAATATTAGGTATAGTTCCTCCAGCTTGAACTGGGCTTAACTGAACACTGAAGCAGGCCTAGAATGGAAATGTTAGAATGGGAAGAAGATGGTGTATTCATATAGCAAGCAACTGGAAGTTCAGGGTCATTCTTATGGATGGAGTGGACGTGTGCTGCAAAGTGACCACAACTAGAATATCTTTGTTTTTTGCTCTGGCATCCTCAGCATCTGTTTCACTCACTCCTCTTCCCAACTTGTCAACAGCATAAACACGACCACTTTTCACCCCCTTCAGTTCCAAGAGAGTCTTACAGGACTCAAAGTCTTAACTCTGTTTCTCTATCGATAGGTGCTATCAGACCTGCTAAGTTTCTCCATGACTTTGTTTTTATTTCAGTTCTCTAACATCTGCCATACTTTGCTTTTATATGGAGAAAGTGAGGTCTGCAGATGCTGGAGATCAGAGATGGAAATGTGTTGCTGGAAAAGCGCAGCAGGTCAGGCAGCATCTAGGGAACAGGAGAATCGACGTTTCGGGCATTAGCCCTTCTTCAGGAATCCTGAAGAAGGGCTAATGCCCGAAACGTCGATTCTCCTGTTCCCTAGATGCTGCCTGACCTGCTGCGCTTTTCCAGCAACACATTTCCATCTTTGCTTTTATATGTACATGGTAATCTATTTGTTTGCTCTCAATCAGCATTGTGGAGATACCCTTGGATAGTGTGGATAGCACTCACTCCAAGAGCATTTCTGTGCTGTCAATAATAATGAATTCCATTTATATAGTGCCTTTAGCAAAGCAGAAATGTCCTAAGGTACTTTGGAGGAGCATAGCCAGCAAAAGTGACATTTGAGCCATATAACCTCAGTTCAGATGATCAAAGCCTTGGTCAAAGAAGTAGATTTTACACAGTGACTCAAAGAAGAATAGAGAGGTAAACAGCCAGAGAGAGGGACTTCCAGGGCTTGGAGCCTTGGCATATGAAGGCACATCCACTGATAGTGGAAAGATGACCATCAGGGATGTACAATAACCCTGAACAAACTCTGGCCGGTGCCAGAGCTGAAAGTGACGAACCAGCAGTGATTGCAGCAACTCAGTTGGGTTTTCTTTCATGCTTTGTTAATTCTCCAGTATGACACATGCCAATGTTGATCCCTTAAATATATCACATGAGAAGCCCAACTGATTCGACACATAGCCCAGGAGCTCTAAAAACCTAGGTTAAACATGTCTCACATTTTACCATTCTTTCACTTTGCATAAAAGGCAGTGTCAGCTGTTCAGAAGGGAAAAAAAAACAGCTAATTCCGGTGAGTGCTTGCAAGGTCCCCGAGGACTCATAAAAGTTGAGGCAGTTTTTACCTGAACTGCCATTGGCAGTGCATGGCAGTTGGTTGAGTGTCCCTACAGATTTTCATTACCAGATGTTGCTCCTAATGTAAAGCTTCTGAAATGAGCTGGATGCTCAAGCATTAATTTTCTGGTGTATTCAAGTAACTGACTGTTGTTTAAAACATCTGAGACTAGATTAGTATCTGCTATTGTACTGAATTAGATACTTGGCATTTCCTAGTCTTAGTTTTGCTTCAATGACAGCATTTCTTCCAGAAACTATTCAGTGTTTTCCTAACGAGGGAGTCATGGGTGGCTGTCAGGTGTTGATGTTTGCTTTGGGATGAAGGCAATATGATCAACAAAATTCTAGCTTCAATGTCTCTCATTGTAATGTGTTGGCAGATTATTACTAAACAAGAAATGTTCTTGTACCTAAAGCTCATTGTTTAACATTTCTATAAACACTAATTTGAATATCCAGGAGGAAAATCATTGCTGTTCTTAAGACTTTGGACAGTGGGATCTTATGTGTGTGATAGCATACATTCCAATTGCACTTCATGCATAAGATAGTATGCACCACCTCAAACTGGATGATGGATGCCTTTGTATAGTGTGAGACACTCTGAAATGACTCAGACAGAATGGATGGATTTTGCTTCAAACCACGTGGGATCCCAACCCTGACCTCAGCAGTGATGGAGACCTTTAACAACATGTTGATACCCAAATTGCAGAGCACATGTGTTTTTAGTGTGATCTTATCTTCTTGGCTGTATCCAGGACTAGGAAACCCCTATATGCTGACTCATCAAATGGCCAGAATTATAACAAGGGACAACCTAGATTTGTAAAGCATTTTCCACATCATCAAAATGCCCTCACGTGCTTAACATTATCTTTAAAGAGTACGCACCATTTTTTTGTGAAGACAAGTGTGACAGTTTCTTTGCAATTAATAAGGTTCCACCAATAATAAAGATCTGCTTTTGTTGGGAGGGGGTTGATTAGCTCAGTTGGCTAGACAGCTGATTTGCAATACAGAGAGATACCAACAACTTTATTTCAATTCCCACATTAGTTGAGGTTACCATAAAGGAATCTCCTTCTCAACCCCTCCCCTTGCCTCAGGCATGGAGATGCTCAAAGTAAACCACCACCAGTCATCTCTTCCTGATATGAAACAAGCCCAATGAGACTGTAGCACTTTACCATTCAATTTTAATTGGGAGAGGTCAATACAATGTCAGGAGGGTGTTCCCTAAAAACCACCACCCCCACTTCTTTCACAGTGCTACAGCATTTTCTTTGTCCAACTGAATAGGCAGACAGGTTTAGAATTTCATCCGAAAGACAGCTCTGCCACAATGGACCATGTGTTGAGTCCATGCTGCTGAATCAAACCTCAATTTAGTTTTCAAATACTCAAATCAATAAGTTTTTCACTGAGAGTGAAAGAACATGACAGACTTTGTGAAACTAATGCTTCAACGTTCTGATTCACTATTCTGACTGATATCAGGAGAATATCACAAATTTGTTATGCTCACTCATCTATCTCTACAATAATGATAGCTGTGTTGGTATCAGCTACTGTCTGTTTTTAGTGAAAGAGTCAAAATTTGTACTTACCACTACTTACATGACTTCATGGTCAGTTCAGTGTCCTGAACTCATCAAACGTTTCCCACAACCTTTAATTGAAGGGGATTTCTCAGTTCCAATTTCTCTATCAACCTCATTACCTACATGAGCCATGATAGTACATGCTTGTAGCTTCTGCGGATACTCCCACGTAATGAAAGCAAAATTCAACATTTACATAACAGAAACAATTAAGCAATACACTTACTTTTGGAGTCACATGTTGATGGATTATAAACTAAATCATCGCAAAGAGCTGGTGATCACATTATAAGTTTCCGCAGTTACAGCCATGCATTTCAAAACAAGGTGCATTCAACCTAAGACATTATAATCAGTGCATGCTTCTTCTTCATAATCTTGCATTAGTTTGGAAAATACACCATTATCTGAGCACTGCAATTATTGGTGAGTGAACTTTAAAGTCAACCCTACTTCATGTTAAATGATACATATCCACAGTCTTAATCCTCAAAGAAGGGGTATGTTGGCTGAAGAGAAGATACAGATGCAAGAGGAAACCTCTGAGGAGGAGTATGAGGGAAAGGGTCTTAGGATCATCCAGGATCATGGCCAAAGAGATGAAGTCATAGTAATGGTCTGTCAAAACAGACAGGCCAGAGACAACCTCGCAGTGTGATTAAGCAGGGTTGAGACATCTCCTGTTCTTAACAATATTTAATTTGAGCAACTGGCTGGCATCCCTCTGCTTGTTGCATGCCACATTGTCCAAGGATTGAGTTAATTTTCTGCTTGATTTATCTATACACCAAAATGTTGACTTTTTGTTTCAATTGGGGTTCTGGACTCCTCACTTCTGTAAATATTAAAGCAAATCTAGTCCTGTACCGACGTCAGCAATAAAGCAGCTGTGATATAATGAGAACTTCAGTAACCACACATTCCTGAATGGTTGCATTAAAATGGTCTTTATGTCAAAGACACAGGAGTGATATTCACACCCTGCTAAATACCTTCATGTTGTTTGCATTGCTTTGGGCCGCAAAGTGTGAATCTGTTCCCTCTGTTCAGCCTCAGTAGTTTGACAAATTGACATGTGATTTTGCCATTGCCCATCTTCACAGCCTTAAAAGCTATAGCATGACTTCAAGAATGCCAGGAGCCTAAGATAAATTCTTTCCTCCTTGGAAATCTGCTACATGAAAGATTTCACCAGCTCTCATGACGTGTATGCGTGGGGACCACAAATTGGACTTCCCAGGTCCTTATTTCTCCTGTAAACTTTATTGTTAGTGTAAGTGACTGCTGGGTGTCATCTGTAAGTGCCTTAACTGTAATTCTCAATTTATAGATTAGATTAGATTCCCTACAGTGTGGAAACAGGCCCTTCGGCCCAACAAGTCCACACCGACCCACCGAAGAGCAACCCACCCAGACCCATTCCCCTACATTTATCCCTGACTAATGCACCTAACATTGCCAGCAATTTAGCATGGCCAATTCACCTAACCTGCACATCTTTTGGACTGTGGGAGGAGACCGGCGCACCCGGAGGAAACCCACGCAGATACGGGGAGAATGTGCAAACTCCACACAGACAGTTGCCCGAGGTGGGAATTTAACCCGGGTCGCTGGCGCTGTAAGGCAGCAGTGCTAACTGCTGAGGCACCGGTGTGTTGCTCCCTGACAGGTGAGGTGATCTCCAGTCATCTACTTTGCTGATTGAGAGAGATTCCACGGTCAGTGTGTGTCGCACAACGTATCCTTTTGCTGGTGAATGATGTTGCCATCTATCACATTGGAAAACCTTCTCATCTCCTTTTGCTCCAGCAAGTCAACAAGGTGTTACAACATTGAAAGTGAGTACATTTTTACAAAAGTGCTAATTCTAAGTCAGAAGTCACATGACACCAGGTTTAAAAACAAGCTTTCAGAGTGCTGCTCCTTCATCAGGTGAAATGGAGGGAAACGGTCTGAAAGCTTGTGATTTCACATAAATCTGTTGGACTGTCAACTGGTGTCATGTGACTTCTGATTTTGTCAATCCATTCCAACACCGACACCTCCATATCATATGCAACTTCTACACAGTGACCAAACACCAATACCACTGATGCACCCTCAGAAGCTTTATTTTCTCTCCCTCCCACTATGTCGATGCCCGGGCCTGATTTCTGCTGAGGTGGAGCGAACCTGCTTACTGTGACTAATGTCCTTGAAAATGTTGATGTGGTTTATAGGGCTTCGGCCTATTGAGAGGCTTTGCAGCCTCCTCAGTGTGAGATGTCAGAGGGAATGGGGTCATTGTCAGAGGGGAGATGGAAGACCAGGGCATCTTTGAATACCTTGTAAAGAAAGTGCCTGCCTGTTGTTCTGTTTCCCAATGGGTACCTGCTGGCACCCATCCGTCAGCTTGAGAAGAAGGGCACCTGCAATAAGGTCAATGTGCCGTTCTCCTTTCTTGTATTGTCATTGATGTTGAACATGCATTGCAAAAGTGATGGACTGCAGGTCTGAGTGCGTATTCAATAGCACTTTGCTGGATTTCAGATGGCAGAGTGATCATCGGAGACCACCAACTGCTCACATTTTGGAGTCATTACTGTAGTGAGAATGTGGAAGGCCTCCTCCAAAGTTTGAGTTCAACCTATCAATGGCCTCTGGCACAGCTGCCTCATATTCCCCTGCCTTGCTCTGCAGGTTGATCATGTCACTAATGGTTGAGTACAGACGCATGTCTTCTGCCTGGAGTTCAGTAAGTACCTGGCCTCTGAATGTCGGAGACTTCGAGCATTTCTTCCTCCACTGGCTGCTGCCACTCATCAATGATACTGTCACTAAATTGTGCCAACGTCCCAATATCTAATACCTACAACATGCTGCCCCCTGAGATGACTCCCTCTGTGCTATTGGAGGGGACAGCGTGCTAATGGGTCCGCTGTAGTTCAAAGACCCCTGTTCAGAGGTAGAGCTTATGCTGAGAGGCTCAGGCTGTGACCTCTTGCACTGCACCTGAACCTGGTACATGCAAAAGAGAAAAACAAATTGTTTGCTGACAGTGCTGAATAGCTTATGCTGACCAATGTACACCTCAGTCCAAAACCGGTACTTCCAAATCATGGCTGATCAATGTGTTTGCTTCTGAGCACATCTGAGAAGAATAGCCATGTTGCTTCCTCAGTTCCTGGACTATGCCCGTTGACATAGTAACAGCATTGTTCTTTCCTTAAATGCAGGCAAAGACGTTAATACCTAATGCCCCCGCCCACCCCTCTTGATCCTGTGTGTGTTGCTGTGCATCAGCTTAACCTGCAGTAAGATGAAAAGAGTTCATGAGTGTGAAGGAATGAATGCAGGAGCTGTTTGTGAGTACGTATGACCAAAGGAAGGGATGCACCATGCCCAGTAAATGAGCAACAAGCACAGTGCCCAGGGAAGAGTTGGTGGTTTGAGTCAGTGAGGTGGGTGGGAGCCCTCGAGCGTACATCCTGCTTATGGTGCTGAGCCATTCATATTATGAGCCTTTTGAGCAATGCTTGTGCAGTTGTAGAGCTAGATTGAATGAATCTCTGTGAGTGTGCGGTCGCAGAGAGAAGATGGTGCCCTTACCCTTTCAGAGAACAGAAAATCATTCCTTTCCTTCCTGCCCTGCCATTCCAGCCCAGGCCAGAGGGGCTTGATGTGATGGCATCCTTAGAGGAGGATGTTCCTTTTTCTCAATGGCTCCACCAATGCAGCATTATGAAGCCTGAATGCCAACTCTGCAGGCATTCTCAGCTGTTGGGGCCTCCCACTGTAAGCTCCTAGAAAGTTCCTGTCTTGTAACGGTGTCCAGTGGCCCTTAAACATGGCTCTCCAACGACGCCCACCCTTACCCCTGCCAAAAAAAGTCTGACCAGCAACAAGAACTTCCCTCTCATTTGTTACATGTGATTTGCTGAGTCCCTCAGGCAAAATCCTGCTTGCATAAGAAATAAGGTGCAAAGGGTTAACTTGCTGCAGACATTTGCACTATGACACCATCTAAGACATTGCCATACTTTATCTTCAAAATGGAAGATCCTATTCTTCTGAAGTTCTTCAAGTGTAAAATCATGCTATATCATAGATAGATCTCACTTTTGGTTCGCTCGTGGGATGGCACTGTGGCTCAGTGTTTTGCCTCTCAGCACCAGGGATCCGGGTTTGATTCCCGCCTCGGGCGACTGTCTGTGTGGAGTTTGCACATTCTTCCCGAGTCCGGGTGCTCTGGTTTCCTCCCACAGTCCAAAGATTTGCAGGTTAGGTGGATTGGCCATGCTGAATTGTCCCATAGTGTTCAGGGAGGTGTAGGCTAGCTGGATTAGCCACGGGGAATATGAGGTTACAGAGATATGGTTGGGTGGGGGTGGGTCTGTTTGGGATGCTCTTTCAAGGGTCAGTGCAGACTCAGTGGGCCGAATGGCCTCTATCTGCACTGTAGGGATTCTATGATCAATAGGTGATTAAGCAAACTGAACATAGCAATCTTTAATAACAGCTCACAAACCAGCCGCAGTGTCTAGATTGAAGCAAAGTTCTTCATTAGTCATTTCTGATTTCCACTCCGAAGGGTGAGGGAAAATATTACCTGTCAGAGCAGCACTAAAATAGAATGGAACATCTTTTCTATTCTGCTCAGTTACAACAGTCAACATGTTTGACTGGACACATCATATGTACTTGCTATTTCAGTTGTATAAAATGCATGTTATCCAGTAAAGAAACATGCAACTTATAATTGTGAGGAACTTGTTCATGTTGATCAGAGTCAATTAGTTTGAGTCGTTCAGGTTTATATAGAGGAAATACGGAACAGAAAGATGCATTTGACTCATCAAAGAATCCAATCACATTATCCTCCTGAATATCCCTAATCCTGCAACTTTATTTCCCTCATGTCCCCATTTGATTTCTTTTTGAGATCATTGGCAATGTTTATTGCTTAAACCATTGTTCACTTCACCATCTTCATAATCTGTTATTTTTTATTTTTGTTTTTCTTCATAAGATCTGACATCTTCATATACCCCACTATCAACATCCTGGGGGTTACCATTGACCAGAAACTTAACTGGACTCACCATATAAACATAGTGGCTGTGACAGCAAGTCAGAGGCTAAGAATACTGCAGCAAATAACTCACCCCCGACTCCTCAAAGCCTATCACCATCTACAAGGCACATATCAGGAGTGTGATGGAATACTACCCACCTGCCTGGATGAGTGCAGTTGCAACAATACTCAAAAAGCTTGACACCATCCAAGACAAAGTGGCTCACTTGATTGGCACCACATCCACAAGTATCCACTCCATCCCCCACTGACACTCAGTAGCAACAGTGTGTACTATACACAAGATGTATTGCAGAAATTCATCAAAGGTTCACAGACAGCATCTTCCAAATCCATGACCACTTCCATCTAGGAGGGCAAGGGCAGTAGATACATGGAACACCACCACCTGCAAATTCCCCTCCAAGCCACTCACCATCCTGACTTGGAAATAAATTGCCGTTCTTTCACTGTCACTGGGTCAAAATTCTGGAAATGCCTCCCTAATGGCATTGTGGGTCTACTTCCAGCCGGTGGACTGCAGAGGGTCATGAATGTTGCTCACCAGCATCTTCTCAAGGGCAACTAGGGATGGGCAATAAATGCTGGTGCCCAATCAGCGATGCCCACATCCCGTGAATGAATAAAAAAATTATCAAGAAATTATAGTGAGGTGGTAAAAGCAACATCAGCCTTCTCAATGATCACTGTCTTGACTGGGAAATAAAATCTGTACTCAGTGTGCTCCACCTAGTGGCTAGGTTGTTAAGATATGAGTCTGTGTGCCAAGCAACCTTGGATTTAGCACCATTCCCATGTGTTGGTTAGAACTAGAGTATCCCTATTATGATGGGTCATGCTGCTTTGCTCCTTGTCCACATTACCTTTGGCCTTTGGAAAGCAGTTCACTAGAAAGACCAAGGACCCAGTTTTCCTTATTTCAACATGTGCCAACATGAAGAATCGAACAAACATCTCTACCTAAGTGCCTCAGGCAGCGGCCTAATGCTTCACTGCATCAGACAAGATATCAATACCAAGATAACGAGGAGGTGTTCTTAAGAAGGTTCGAAGATCTTCAAATTCTTAATATAGGTCAAAGAAGGGAAGGTAAATTTGTCATCTCTTCTCGCAATATTGTAAATTGTTTCTTACACATTTCTTCAAGAAAAGGCGCTAAAATGTTAGGAATTTCCTTCAAGATTTTCAGTACATTGGATTTCCTGCAGATTTGTTCAAGTTAAATCACACTGTTTGAAGACCTGGGTCTGTAGAGGTGCCAGCATGCCAGGGAATGTTTTAGTGAGAATCTGATAGTACAGATATTATGAATGAATTTGATATATAACTTCACTGGTACAGAAAGAAGTCACTTGACGTGTTCGAAAATGAGCCCTCCTACCCCACCCCCATCCTAATCCCCATTTCTGACGTTTGGTCCATAGCCCTGCAGATTCCATCACATTAGGAGGATATGCAGATATGTTCTAAACAAGTTGAGTCTTTCTGCCTCCACTACCTCTCAGGCAGTGATATTACAAAGCAGCAATCAGAAATGAAAACAATATAAGTCTGGAAGTTATGCTGAGTGTAAAATCGTTTGAATGCAGAAGTCATTTATCCACTATTTTAACAAAGCTACCAATTAATTTGAAACAAATCAGTCAATTCACACCTTAAACAGCAGATAAATAACGACATAAGCATGGATCAAGAATTTGTTTTGCTTACTGCAATCTTCAGTCTAGACAGACATAAGAAACTCAACAGTTGGGTATTTTTCTGTATTGGACAAATGATGATGAGTCTGATGATTCGCTCGTTCTTATTTTGTAATGACAGTCTCTGATTCATCTCCAAAAAGCAGTTTGCAGATTCTCACAGGATGGCAAAAAGTGATTTTCATCAAGAATAGTTTCACAGGTCAGCAGATGCCAAGTTGACCTAAGCATTGACTTTTCTTTGATTTCCTTTGGTATCTCTTTTCCTCAGCTACCTGAAACTAACTTGCTTTATATTTTGTCATGAACCATGCTTTTCTATTTCAACCAGTCACAAGCAACAGAGTTTGGTCAACAGGTGAGGTGCCATATTTCCCTAGCACGGCCTTTAGGTAATGCTTAAATTCCTCAAAATGACCGCCATGAGAACAAATAAATCAGATTCACATATACACCAGGGATTACATATATACCAGACTCAACATATAAACGAGGCATCACGTATACATCGGATTTGATACTTAAATCTCTCACCTTGACTGTCGTGGGAACAAATATACCAGACTCACCATATACACCATGCAAAACATATATACCATGTACCATATATATATCTGACTCAGCATATATTCTCGGCACAGCATAGGCACCAAACTCAACATATACACAAGGAACAACATATCCAACAGACTCAACATCCACACTAGGTTCGACATCTACATTTTATTCAGTAGATATACCGGGCACAAGAGCTGAAATTCCCAACCCCTGATATTTACTGAAGATTACTTGGGAATTTATGGGTGGAAATGCAGGAATTCCCAATCCATATATTGGATGCGAATGAGTAATGCTGGGGATTTCTCATCTAGACATTTAATTATTTAGTATTTGTTGTGGTTCTGTTCGCCGAGCTGGAAGTTTTTGTTGCAAACGTTTCGTCCCCTGGCTAGGCGACATCATCAGTGCTTGGGAGCCTCCTGCGAAGCGCTTCTTTGATGTTTCCTCCGGTGCTTATAGTGGTCTGTCCCTGCCGCTTCCGGTTGTCAGTTTCAGCTGTCCGCTGTAGTGGTTGGTATATTGGGTCCAGGTCGATGTGTTTGTTGATGGAGTTTGTGGATGAATGCCATGCCTCTAGGAATTCCCTGGCTGTTCTCTGTCTGGCTTGCCCTATGATAGTAGTGTTGTCCCAGTCGAATTCATGTTGCTAGAGGCATGGCATTCATCCACAAACTCCATCAACAAACACATCGACCTGGACCCAATATACCAACCACTACAGCGGACAGCTGAAACTGACAACCGGAAGCAGCAGGGACAGACCACTATAAACACCGGAGGAAACACCAAAGAAGCGCTTCGAAGGAGGCTCCCAAGCACTGATATGTCGCCTAGTCAGGGGACGAAACGTTTGCAACAAAAACTTACAGCTCGGCGAACAGAACCACAACAAACATATAAAATTATGAAGGGAATAGATAAGATAGAAGCAGGGAGGTTGTTTCCACTGGTGGGTGAAACTACAACTTAGGGGACATAGCCTCAAAATAAGGGTACCCAACATGAGCAAAACTAATGTAGTGTACAAAATCCCATGCAAGGACTGCACTAAACACTATATAGGACAAACAGGAAGACAGCTAGCAATCCGCATACATGAATATCAACTAGCCACGAAACGACACGACCAGCTATCTTAGTAGCCACACATGCAGACAACAAGCAACATGAATTTGACTTGGGACAACACTACTATCATAGGGCAAGCCAGACAGAGAACAGCCAGGGAATTCCTAGAGGCATGGCATTCATCCACAAACTCCATCAACAAACACATCGACCTGGACCCAATATACCAACCACTACAGCGGACAGCTGAAACTGACAACCGGAAGCGGCAGGGACAGACCACTATAAACACCGGAGGAAACATCAAAGAAGCGCTTCGCAGGAGGCTCCCAAGCACTGATGATGTCGCCTAGCCAGGGGACGAAACGTTTGCAACAAAAACTTCCAGCTCGGCGAACAGAACCACAACAACGGGCACCCGAGCTACAAATCTTCGCACAAACTTTGAATATTTAGTATTTCCAGTACAGTAACAGGCCAATTGTTTGAAATGGTCTTCACAAGTTCATAAGATCTTGGAGCAGAATTAGGCCATTTGGCCCATTAAGTCTGCTCCCCCATTTTATCAGGGTTGATATGTTCCTCACCCCCATTTTCCTGCCTTCTCTCCGCATCCCTTCAACCTATTACCAATTAAACATCTGTCTAACTCCTCTTTAAATTTACTCACTGTCCCAGCATCCACTGCACTTTGGGGTAGTGAACACCAGGACTTATTCTCCACACAATCATCCCACACTTTTGCATCTAAATCCATCAACATAATTTTGTGTTTCTCTGTTCCTCACATGCTTATCTAGTTCCCCCTTAAATGGATGTATAATATTCATCACAACTAGTCTTTTTGTTGGGGTAAGATGGAGTAAGATGTTTCTAATCCAGGTGGTTATGACACACCTTTGGAACATGTGGTACTTAAACCCAGGCCTTCCAGCTGAGAGGTAGGAACACTGCCACTGGGCCACAAGGTCGCAATCAAATTTAAATTTTATGTATATACTCCATGGTTCTAGCTCCTCTAACAAGTGGAAATATCAACTCTACGTATAACCTATTTTCCTAACATCTTTCCATTATCTTCCAAACCCACAGCCTCCTCCATCTAGAAGGACGAGGGCAGCAGGTACAAAGGACCACCACCACTCACAAGTTCTTCACCGAGCCATTCATCAACCTGACTTGGAAATATATTGGCAATTCTTCAGTGTCGTCGGATTAAAATCTTGGAACTTTCTCCCTAAGATCTTTGTGGTTCTATCTACAGCACATGGACTGATGCAGTTCAAGAAGGCAGCTCAACACCACCTTCTCAAGGGCAACTAGCGATGGACAATAAATGCTAACCACCCAGCGGTGCCCACATCCCATGAGGGACTGAAAAATAAATCAAGGTCTGTCTTAAATCTTGAAGTCCTCTGCTCAGTCTTCTCTTTTCAAGGGAAAAAAGTCCCAGGGTACTCAATTGTTCCTGATATTTCCTAACCTGGTAGTAAGTCTCTATTACACCATCTCCAGTGCCTATGGCCAGGTTTTGGCCTAGCCCTCCTGTGAACGCTACATCTCTGATACCAGCTTCCAATCTGTATTAATTGGGTTGAGATGCCAGTCCTGCCCCTCATTTTGAAGGAAGTCCCGACTCAAAGGGTTGTTAGCTAATCTTATTGACCAGGCAGCACTCTCGTCCTGGCAATGCCTCTAGCAGCAATGGTCAGGGTCGAGTCTAAGACTCGGAGTCCAGGGTCAGGTACATATAGGGTTTCAGGGCATTTAGTGGGGATGAGGCCTGAGGACGGGTGTACTGGTGGACTGAATGGATGTGTTAGTGGAGAGGCATAAAGGGGAAGGGAGCACCATTGGTGGGGTGGGCAGATCTTGTCCTTATTGGGGTGAAGGGGACAAGAAGGTCCCCTTGAAAGAAGGACACTGATAAAGGAACTCAACCACATTTCTTCCTGCCTGTGGTCCAAACAGGGGTCACCTTCTGGGGTTTTCCTCAGCAGCTAAACTCCTCCTAGCATTCTCAAACATTGTGGGCAGATAGGAAAATGCCCATGAGTTTTCATTAATTAGTCATGTAAGGGCTTCAAAGAGGGCAAGAGCAGGTAGTCCAGCCTATGCCCCATCTGTACCACCATTAAATTGCAGAGGGAGGTTTGGGGAGAGTGGCAGTGACAACACTGCAGAATTTAGCAGACCCCTGCCCACCTGATAACCCACTGGTAAGGAAATGTAAACTATGTCCTTATATAAAACGGGGACAGAACAATTCACAGCAATCCTAGTGTGATCTAACCTTTAATACAACCATTGCTAGCAGCAATTTGCATTATGAATATTTGAGTGGCATGAGCTTTGTAGAAAGCTCATGACCACCATAAATTAAATTCCACAAGTTTTTGGACTTTCATTTTTATTACTGCAACCGAACATCCTTTCGGATAAAAATAAGTCAGTGCCACAAACTCTTCTCGATGTAGCAACAAAGCAAGTCATTCTCTTTCACTCTCTCTCCATCCTCTTATCCCTTAGGGTGGGGGAGGAGGGGGATGCAATTACAGATTTCCAGTACACTTTCTGTGAAAACAGGCTTTCTGACATGGCTCATGAACGGTCAGGTTCTAATCCTCAGTTTGTGCTTCCTTGCTCTGGACTATCCCACACCCGAGGGAATAGTTTTTCTCTTTACCCGATCTAGACTTATGTGAAACATCTCAATTAGATCATGCATTAATCTTCTATACTGTAGGGACGACAAGTCCAGTCTACGTAACCCATCGTCAAAATTTAATCTCTTTTGAACTTTAACCCATTTCATTCTTCCAGACAATTGTCAGCATGGGTCATACACAATGAGATTGGATACAAAACTGAACTGATTTCATCTCGAGACATTTGGTGAAGAGTTTCCACATTTGCTAAAGTAATATAAAATAGATTTGTTCAACTCCACGCTTCAAACCTGTTCAATTTTGCACAAACATTACTTGCAGTTCAGAATCTGTCAGCTATTGTAGAATATTTGATCAAAACTCATTCACCTCTTTACAATCCTACACTCGGGGAAATAACTATCCAATACTTTTCCTAAAAGGAGATAATTGAGATACAATTATCAACATAAATTGGGAAATCTGTTTCACAAAACTTGAAGTCTGGTACTTTGCACTCATGGATGAGTTCCAGCCCACAAAGCAAATTGTGCAAGTTATATATCCCTTTCAGCATTTTAAAGATCTGAATTGCACTGTGCCTCAATCTTTTATTCCCCTTCAATGAAGACAACTTTAGTGCATCTCCATACTTTAGAATTCTGAGCTTTTGGATAACCCAAACCCTTCTCCTCTAGTATAATTTTTCAACCCCCCCCCCCCCCCCCCCCACCAAGAGCATAACATCCTCCAGAAGGCAAAGGGGGTGAAATTGGTTTACATCAGTGGCATAAAACAGATTCATAGTGAATTGACACCCTTCCAATTTTTTCTACATCAGATCTTTCAGATTGATGGATTTCACTGCATGATTGTTCTTTTTTTTTTGTACGTCACATTTCCTGGCCTTACTCTTGCTTTTACTTGGTTTCCGATGAAAAATTTTGGCAATAATTTCCAAGTCAATGGAAGGTAAACCACTGGTATAATGTATAACAGTTTCTTAATTCACCACAAAGCTAGACCATTTTCACACTTAAGGGGCCAAAGCTAAGACATAAATAAAGAAGGCATCATCAACAATTTATACCAGGATCAAACATTTTCATGGACCTTTTAGCAAGCATAATGTTCACAATCACTTCTCAAGTGGATGGCTTCAAGAATCCTCAGGCAAGAAAATAAGGAACATTTCTATAGGAGGAGGATTTGCAGCCCCCTGAACATGTTCCTCCTCTCTGTTAGATCACGGCTGATCTGTATCTAACACTGTCTACGCACCTTGGTTTCAAAACACGTACCCATCAAAAACATACTGATAACAACTTTGAAATTTACCATTGACCTAGCTTCAACATATTTTTATTTTTTGGGGGAGTGAGTAATAGATTTCCACTAGACTTTGTGTGAAGACGTGCTTCCTGACATAACACCTGAAGAGCCTAGCTTTAAATTTAAGGCTCTGTGCTCTTATTCTAGATTCTCCCACATCAGAGGAAACAGTTTCTAACAGAGTGACTCACTTCATCTGAAACCCCTTGATTAGATCATACCTTAGTCTTCAATATTTAAGTCACCACAAGTTTTGTGGATGTAACCCACACCCAAAATATAATATATTTTCGTCTTTTTAGTGCGGGTGCCATTCTGGGCAATAATCTCTGTTGGCCCTTTTAATTTCTTCTCTACATGCCTCATAATAGACTTGATCCCACATGACACAAAATGCACCAATTTCAGCTCTGGGGAAAATTGGCAAAATGTTTTTTTTATTCTCTAAAGTATTGTATATTGTGGCATACAAGTAGCTATATGCTGCTCTATAAATTGACCCTTTCTCATGTTAAAGTGCACGTTTACATCTATACTCAGCATATACGTTGTCAACATCCTCTCTTCCTATCTTACAATTCAAAAAAAGCTATACACTGATTAAAAGTTGACCTCACCTCTTAAGCTTAGACATATATGCTGGTGTGATATTCACCTTGTAAGTCAGTGCATAGGATCATACAGATAGCACTAATTATGTTGTCACTAGGGTGTGTGGGAATTTAGATCAAGCACACACAAAGCAGAGTGTGCCTCGTAACAGGGGATATTGGACCTCCAGCAAGAAAAATTAACTTCAAGGCTTATTTAAAGTTAAGAATTCTCACCTTTATTAACTTGTCAATTAACCGTAGTGAAGCAAAATGAAATATTAGTAAAAAAACTGGTGTGAGAATAGTAGAAGGAGGAATCTGCCCTGGAGAAGATTCCCAATACAGGGACCAGCCTGATCTTGAGAAACATGTACTGGAATGGCCTTGGAAAGACCTCAGAGTAGACACACAGTCACCAGAAATACAATACAAACATACATACTTAAGTGGCCAAATCACGTTTCAGAATGGTTACCACCAATGTTGGTACTGTATGTTTTATACTTGATGTATAAGTCAACCCATGCATTTGGAGGGACTTTTAAAAGCTTGATGCACCATATGGTTAAACTAAAATAGATCTGTTAAAGCTCTTTTCTTCAGATGCCGTTGTTTACCAACACACTTGACTTGACGCTTGGAAACAGTGAATGTCCTAAGAGTATTTAATCAATAATCACCCTTTTCTCGATTATCCTGCTCCAGCCAAACAGTTATTCAATTTCTTTTTAAACGGTTTCAATTGGTATATAATTATCAACTTTAATTGAAAAATCTGTTCCACAAAGTTTGAGCGCTAGTATTTTGCACTTACTGTTTGTTTGTAGCCCATGAAAGTAACTGTGTAGTTATTTAAATGTATCAGTGCAGAAGAAGGTAATTCAGCCCACCATGCCTGCACAGTCTACTATCTGCCAGTTTCCTGCCTTTTCATTGAATCAGAGAATCTCTACAGTATGGAAACAGGCCCTTTGGCCCAACACTGGTCCAAACCGACCCTCCGATGAGTAACCCACCCAGACCCACTCCCCCACCCTATTACTCTACATTTACCCCTGACTAATGCACCTAACCTACATATCCCTGAACACTGTGGGCAATTTAGCATGGCCAATTCACCTAACCTGCACATCTTTGGATTGTCAGAGGAAACTGGATCAAACCCATACAGACACGGGGAGAATTTGCAAACTCCACACAGACAGTCGCCCAAGAGTTGCAATTGAACCTGAGTCCCTCACGCTTTGAGGCAGCAGTGCGAACCACTGTGCCACCCTGCGCCCCACATTTTCCCTTTATCCCCGCACGCCATTACCATCCACATAGCATCCAATGCCCTCTTGAAAATGTCAATTGAATCTGCCTCCACCACATCTCCAAGCAAAGCATTGCATACCCTAACAACTTACTGTATGAAAAACCATCCTTGCTTCATTTGTACACCAATTTATATATTTTCTCCTTTACAACGGGAAGCAACATCTCCCTAACTACTCTATCCAGCTTGCTCATGATTTTGAAAACTTCAATCAGGTCTTTTTTCTGGGGAGAACAGTCCCAACATCTTCAATCTAGCCTCCGAGCTGAAGCTTGTCATTCCTGGAATCATTCTTGTACTCCACTTTGGCATTCCACTTTTGCACTCTCTCCAATGCATTCATATCTTTCTTATATCAAGAGTGTGGAGCTGGAAAAGCACAGCCTGTCAGGCAGCATCCGAGGAGCAGGAGAATTGACGTTTTGTGCATAAGCCCTTCATCTTTCTGATAATATGATATCCACAACTGTACACATTCTCTGTTCACTTCAGAATTTTAAAGATCTGGATTATATCATATCCCAATCTTTCAATCCCCTTCAATGAAACAGGATTAGTCTTTCTCCATATATTTGAATTCTAAGCCATTGGATCATCCAAACCCCTCTCCTCTAATACAACCTCTCCAGAATTCTCCAGCGTGTTATCGCGTCTTGGAAGCAGAAGGGGTGAAAACGTTCCTGTGCCTTAAAACAATCTCATAGAGAATTTACACTAAGATAACTTTTCACTTCCTCTTATCTTCATTCCACTAAATTTCACAGATCAATTGTCCATGACATTTGGTTCTGTCCCTTTCACTTAGTTTGAAATGAAACATTTTGGCAGTATTTTCTAAGTGGGTAGAAGGTAGATGTTGACGCAGTGCAAAACAGGTTGTTGATTCACTATGAGCCCAGTGAACTCTCTGATCCTGGACCATTTTCATTCTCAGAATGTTCAAAGCTCTAAATATAAAGCCTGCATTATCAGTCAGTTACACCAGGATCAAATATTTTCATAGACTTTTTAACAAGAATGGTGTCAATAACTACCTCACAATGGATTCCTCTTAAAGTCCTAAAGCTTCATGTCTTTCTTCACGGTAAACACAGAGGAGAAATGTTCTTTGAGGACCTAGTCCATCTCCTGCGGTTCTTCACATACATGTCCATTTTGGCAGGGAGGCAAGATTAATGAAAAAAAAATTCAAGCTTAATGTTGGTTGATTTTTGGTTTGTAAGGGGACTCAGGGTTTTGAAAGCAGGATGAGTAGATAGCATTTAGATACAGATCAGCCATATGGAATGAGCAGCCAACAGAAGTGGTTGAAGTGGGTACATTAACAACATTTAAAAGGCTTTTGGACAATTACATGGATAGGAAAGGTTTAGAAGGATATGGCCCAAGTGCAGGAAAATGGGGTTAGCGTGGACGGACACTTTGGTCGGCATGGACCAGTTTGGGCCAAAGGGCCTGTCTCCGTGCTGTAGGACTCTATTACTCTATGACTCTAACAGAACGGCCTCAAATCTAGGGAGCAAGTAATAGATTTCCATTACACTTTGTTTGAGGGTTCCTGACCTTACCACTGAATGATCTACCTATCTAACATTTAACATCTAACATCATGTTATTATTTAACATCATGTGCCTTTGTTCAGGATTCTGGAGGAAACATTTTTATCATAAAACAGTTTATCTACCTGATCAAATCAATTCATCTTATCACCAAATCACACTTTAATCTTCTAAACTCAAAGATAAGTCTCAAAAGTAGAGGACTTTGGAATGTTATTTGGATAGTAAATTGTTCAGGGAGATGGGGAAAAGGCAGGAAGCCAGCAGCTAAGTAAGCAGGATAATTGAAGAAGTTTGTTTGGTTCTCCTCAGAGAGAGGAAGGCTAAGAGAAGATCTGTTTGAAGTTTTCAAAATCTTGAGCAGGCTGGACAGAGTAGATAAGGAGAAGCTGTTTCCCCTTATATATCCAGTGTATATAATCCATGCTTAAAATGTAATCCTTTTAGGTCAGGTAATATTCTAGCTAATTGTCAGTTAGTTTTTCGTGTTAATCTTGGGACTGCTCCTGTATAGTGGAAATTGTAAAAATAATGTGAACCGCATCTAATTTCAATTCTGGGGAAATTTGGTCAAATATTTCTATATTACCAAAATTTAAGACCTGTCAAAAACTCCATGCTTCAATTCTGATCAGTTGTCTTCCACAAAGAACAGCTTTAGCCCAGATTTGTCAGCTTCCATAACACATTTACTAAAGACCAATCATCTCCTCTATAATCTTGCCCTCAGGCAAATAATTATCCAATCTTTTGTTAAGAGGATTTAAAGGAAATTAACTACTTCTTCAGTTTTATGTGCCTAGTGCTCAAGTATTTTGCACTCGTCATGTAGTTTCATCCCATAAAACAAATTGCATAGTATATAAATGGGTCTGTTTCCTTCTGGATTTTATAGATTTGAATTAAATTCCATCAAATCTTTTGTTCCTCTTCAATGAAATGTGAGTTTGTACTTATTGCTTAACTTTGTGAAGTCCATTCCTCCAACATGTTCTACTTTTGTTTTAGATTTCCAGAACCCAAAGTTCTTTACTTTATATTAAAGTCATCACAGACCCATGCTTTCTTTAGAGAGGTACAACTTTAATGTCTTAACTTGAAGGTCACCACACCTCAGGTGAGAGGAGAAGTTGAGAAAGAAGGACCTTCATGATAACCTCAACCAGCACAGCTGGAATTGAATCCAGGCTGTTGGCATTACAAACTACCTGTCCAGCCAACTGAGCTGACCAACCCCATTTAGCTGCTTAGCCTGCCTGGAAACCTCACACTGAATTAATACATGGTACTTCAGTCTCAGCAGAACTATGATCTTTACAAGAAACATTCCAATGTTTCAACAGCTTCAAAACTGTTTACTGAATTGTTAATCGCTGAAAATGTGTTGCTGGAGAAGCGCAGCAGGTCAGGCAGCATCCAAGGAACAGGAGAATCGAAGTTTCGGGCATAAGCCCTTCTTCAGGAACGTCGATTCTCCTGTTCCTTGGATGCTGCCTGACCTGCTGCGCTTCTCCAGCAACACATTTTCAGCTCTGATCTCCAGCATCTGCAGCCCTCACTTTCTCTCTACTGAATTGTTAATGCCCAGTGTCTGTAAAAAGTTGTTTCACTTAGTCTTTTGAAAATTCCCAAACTAATTTGTGATCAGCAAGGCTGCCATTTTCATAGTCTCTCTTTAATTTTGGTCATACACTCTCTCTGGGATATCCGAGCTTCTTGAGTCAAAGGGCTTAACCTTTTGTGTTAAAATTAATTTCTGTCGAGTGACCTGGAGGGTTCTGTCTGTAGGAGCTGGTAAGTTTTCTCACATTATCATACCAAAACTGCCTCATTAACCATGCACTCCATGACTTTCACTTCTTCAATTCCTTCCTCGCTGTAGGCGGACATATTTGTCACTGCTGGGATTTCTGGTGATAGCACCACGTTTCAAAGAACAAAGGACAGCACAGGAATAGCCCTTCGGTCCACCAAGACTGCACCGACACATCCTGCCTTTCTAAAGGGTGGCACGGTGGCACAGTGGTTAGCACTGCTGCCTCACAGCGCCAGAGACCTGGGTTCAATTCCTGTCTCAGGCAACTGTCTGTGTGGAGTTTGCACATTCTCCCCGTGTCTGAGTGGGTTTCCTCCGGTTACTCCAGTTTCCTCCCACAGTCCAAAATTGTGCAGGTTAGATGAATTGGCCATGCTAAATTGCCTGTAGTGTTAGGTGAAGGGGTAAATGTAGAGGAATGGGTCTGGGTGGGTTGCTCTTTGGAGGGTCAGTGTGGACTTGTTGGGCCGTAAGTAATCTAAACTAAAAGCCTTCTGCCTCTACACTGTGTGTATCCCTCTATTCCCTGCATTTTCATCTATCAGTCAGGATGTCTTTGGAATGTTGCTATCACACCTGTCTCCCCTTCTGACAGTGCATTCCAGGACATAGAATGAAAATAAGGGGCAGTGAAAAATTGTCTCAATGTTGATTTGTTACAAGATTGTTACAACATTTTCTGTGTTAAAAAAAACCTGCCTCTCGCATCTCCTTTCAACTTATTTCCTTTTCCCGTAAACTTATCTCTAAGAATTGGCATTTCTAGCGAGTTTTGAGAAGATTTGTGGCTCAGGTTGAGGTGCTGGATGTAGATTTGCTTGCTGAGATAGAAGGTGCACTTTCATTACTGGCATAAAATTCACTAAAGAGGAGGAAAACAACAACAAACTGCCATTCCTAGATGTGCAGTAGAGCGAACAGCTAATGGGGAACTTCAAACCAGCGTCTACAGGAAAATAATACATACAGATCAAATATTGAACTACAGAAGAAATCATCCCAACATCCACAAATGAAGTTGCATTAGAATATTATTTCAATGAGCCACCGCATACTGCAGCACGGAGGAACTACGCAAAATCACCGAAAACGGTGTATTCAAAAAGACCGAGTACCCAATGAACACATGAAAACAAATCTTCCAGCCCAGCGAGCAAGCCTAATCCAATTGATATTTCTATTCTGGAAAAAGACTCTGCCTTTCCATTCTATCCGTGCCTCTGATAATTTTGTAAACTTTTACCAGATTGTCCCTCGTCCTTTGACGTTCAAGTGAAAACAAACCAAATTTGTCTAACCTTGCCTTATAGCTAATCTCCTCCAAACCAGGCAACATCCTGGTATCCTCTTCAAAACCTCCACATCCTTCTGGTAGTGCAGTGACCAGAACTCTATGCAACATTCCAAATGTGGCCTAGCCATGGCTGTGTAATCCAAAGGCACCCAGTCAGGCATTGGTAGACTGGAACGGCCCTGCACTGCTTGTGCCATTTACCCCAGACATGGCAGATCAGGGAAAATTGGCGGTGTGCTTCATAGGAAGGTATTTTTTGCTGGAAAAGCGCAGCAGGTCAGGCAGCATCCAAGGAGCAGGAGAATCGACGTTTCGGGCATGAGCCCTTCTTCAGGAATGAGGAAAGTGTGTCCAGCAGGCTAAGATACATCATTTACTGCATCCGCTGCACCCGATGTGGCCTCCTCTATATTGGGGAGACAGGCCGCCTACTTACGGTATGTTTCAGAGAACACCTCTGGGACACCCGGACCAACCAACCCAATCACCCCGTGGCTCAACACTTCAACTCCCCCTCCCACTCCACCAAGGACATGCAGGTCCTTGAACTCCTCCATCGCCAGACCATAGCAACACGACGGCACCTCCTTCCACCTATCGCATTTCCAACACCCCTCCCCCAAATTCCTCCTCCCTACCTTTTATCTTAGCCTGCTGGACACACTTTCCTCATTCCTGAAGAAGGGCTCATGCCCCGAAACGTCGATTCTCCTGCTCCTTGGATGCTGCCTGACCGGCTGTGCTTTTCCAGCAACACATTATCGGTGTGCTTCATAGTCAGGGTCCTGGAAATCCTGTAATGGGGAGGATCCAACACCCCCCCCCCCCATCTCCCACCACAATTCCAACCACCACCAACAACAACAACCCCCCTCTGGAGACCACGACACAAGAGTCTTCCCTGGTCCAAGGTTGCCACCAGTGCTGTCTCAGCTGTCCAGATGAATGCCCCTTTTCATTGGAAGAAATACAATGACCCTTTCCAAGCTGTCAGGGTAAGTGCCAGCACCATTTGCTAACAGAGTGTTCTCAAGACAAACACAGCTCACTGCCCATCATGCCTGTGCTGATTTGAAAGATTCTTTCTAAGTATCTGAAGGCACGATAAGGTGCTATATAAATTCCTTCTCCTTTCAGTAAGTTTACAATCTGAATAAAAAGGAGCAGTAACACTACCGCAGGTTTGTTTTCATCTCAACACTAATTCTTGCAGAACACGACTGGTCACAGACCTCCAGTCAGACAAACAACCCTCCATAGCTACCCTCTGTTTCCTATGACCAAGCCAATTTTGTGTCCAAAGCAAACAAAAAACCCATTTCGCTCCTTCATGAGTCTTATCCTGTGCCTTTGGACATAATGAGGCTTTGGATCTGTTATTACTCGTGATGAACGGTTCCAGTCTGTAGGACTGTCAAGCTGTCAAATTCTTTTAATGTCGAGCCCTTTAAAAGCCAAACCAAAACTTCTCATTTCTGTGAATCTGAGAATTGAGAAGAAACCTGTTTTAGTAGTCAAGTGTCAGGCCTGAAGACCAGGGCTCCAGACAGGCCAATAAACGCTTCCTGTAATGTGGGGAGCAGAACTGTGCACTGTGTAAGTGTGGCCTATTGGGGTTTTCTCTAATCCATTGAGCAGAGGTTCTAGGGAGGGGAGTTTCTTTTAATTGAAAAATATTATGGCATTAGAACAGGCTAGAAAGCCTGAAGGGACATAGACTTTAATCGGTGGTAAAGCGGTGGAAAAGAGAATTCACTAATCTCACAAAAAGACCCTAATACACCTGGCAATATAGTTGCTGCAGGGATATGAAAACAGCAGTTGAAGTTTCTTTCCAATAAAATAGCATTTGTCATGATTAATGGTATATTTACATAATTTATGCTCAGAATGATCACGATACCAGGTGCAATAGATAAAAGATCGACCTGGCCAGATAAGAATTATATCTGCCATTAATCAGAAGCTGCTGTCCTCGAGATAATTGGTTATCAAGTTACAAAATTGGTTCACACTTTAAAAATACGATGTCCATGTAAAGCATAACATTCATTTGTGATACTTCTGGGTTTGCTATTTATGTTCATTTTAAAGGAAAATTCCTCCATGATTTGTAAGGAAGAAGAACAAAGAGAAACGGGACTGAGTGATGAATGGCAAGTCATTCACAGCTCGTTGTGATGACATCTGTAACCATAATAACCAGGCATAAATAGTTCATGAATGTCAGTAAAACTGTTCAAATGACAAGTTATACTTGCATTAATAGCAGTTTCAATATTTTCATTCCACAAATGCAAACTTTAATTACCGGTACTTTATAACTGGATCAAAGAGATTAAGCAGACGATATGGACTGGGGTGCAAAATACACTCCGAAGCTTAGGAGTTTTAAGAATCATAAAAACGTAAGAAACAGGAGCAGGAGTAGGCCATCTGCTCTGTTGATCCTGCTCCACCATTCAATAAAATCATGGCTGATGGTTTCATGGATATTTCCATTTTGTGGTGGTAGTGTCTCTACCTCTAGGCCAAGAGACCTGGGTTCAAGTGCCATCTGCTCCAGAAGTGTGTCACAACATCTCTAAACAGGTTGCTGAGAAAGAAAATGACGCATCCAGTCTTTGTGGGGGGGTTTAAACTAATTTGGCAGGGGGATGGGATCCGGACTTGTAGTCCAGCAAGTAGGCTAGCTATTTGTCAGGATGTCCAAGAATGTAGGGAGGCTGTGAAGAAGGTAGCACTGACAGGGAATACTTGTGGACACAGAGATGGGTTCAAGTGAGTATACTTCAACGCAAGGAGTATCAGAAATAAGGTGGGTGAACTTAAGGCATGGATCGGTACCTGGGACTACGATGTTGTGGCCATCACGGAAACGTGGATAGAAGAGGGACAGGAATGGTTGTTGGAGGTTCCTGGTTACAGATGTTTCAGTAAGATTAGGGAGGGTGGTAAAAAAGGAGGGGGGTGGCATTGCTAATTAGAAATGGTATAACGGCTGCAGAAAGGAAGTTTGAGGGGGATCTGCCTCTGGAGGTAGTATGGGCTGAAGCCAGAAATAGGAA
>NC_057744.1:8638548-8644717 GCF_004010195.1 Chiloscyllium plagiosum | reverse complement strand
CCTTACTTTAGGAAAGATGTGGAAGCTTTGGAGAGGGTGCAGAGAAGATTTACCAGGATGTTGCCTGGAATGGAGAATAGGTCGTACGAGGATAGGTTGACAGTGCTTGGCCTTTTCTCGTTTGGAATGGCGAAGGATGAGGGGTGACTTGATAGAGGTTTATAAGATGATCAGAGGAATAGATAGAGTAGACAGTCAGAAACTTTTTCCCCGGGTACAACAGAGTGTTACAAGGGGACATAAATTTAAGGTGAAGGGTGGAAGGTATAGGGGAGATGTCAGGGGTGGGTTCTTTACCCAGAGAGTGGTGGGGGCATGGAATGCGCTGCCTGTGGGAGTGGTAGAGTCAGAATCTTTGGTGACCTTTAAGCGGCAATTGGATAGGTACATGGATGGGTGCTTAAGCTAGGACAAATGTTCGGCACAACATCGTGGGCCGAAGGGCCTGTTCTGTGCTGTATTGTTCTATGTCTATGTTGATGACATTTAACAATGCCATCCAGCCATGCCAGTGATTCACTCTACTCAGTTCAAAAGGCAACCTTTGCTTTTGGAGGGATTTATCAAGGTTTCAGAAGTCAATTTACAAGAATCTCAGCTCATTTGAAACAAAATCATCAATTTGCTGCTTTGCAAATGAGAAAATTGGTAGTGTTGAAATAAGCTTCTTTTTATTCATTCCTGAGATGTAGGCATTGCCAACATTTATTACTCACCCCGAGCTGCCCTTGAGAAAGTGATGCTTATTGAACTACAGCAGTCCATTTGACTTTAGTGCGAATGAACAGGGCTATCTATTGAAACAACAATTCTTATTTGGTTGCGTTAAACTTATAGAAACTGATGGCATGAGTGTGGAATATTTGTAGATTTCATATTATTTCAAGGTGGAGTAGTTTCCACAGTAAAGTGGTACGGCTGGCTTGATTTTCTTTTAAGATGTCACTAAAAGAATGAAAAAAGAGATTAGGAGATATTGCTTTGTACACAGAGTGTAGTCAGGGACTTGAAATGTGAAGTCTTAGTGAAGTCTGAATTTATAATAACTTTTAAAAGAAAAGTTAGTTTCCAGATCACACTAAATGCCTCTGCTCGCTCTACCCCACTCTCAAGTTTCTTCTTCAAACTTATAGTTTTGCATAAACTTGTTATCTTCTGCCCTAATATTTCCTTTATGTGACTTGGTGTCAAATTTGACTTGATGACACTCCTATGAAGTGCATTAATGGTGGACATGAACAAGCTAGCACAGGCTGACCATAGCCCACAGTGTGTTGTAAGCAGACCTGAGTTTCAGATTTTTAGTTTGATAGGTTTAGTTTGCTTAGGCGTACAGGTCTGCAGCTCCCTGAAAGTGGCAACACAAGTGGATAAGATGGTTAGAAGACATATGCATGTCTGCCTTCATTACTCAAGGCATAGAGCATAAAAATTGGCAAGTCATGTTGCAGCTGTATAGAACTTTAGTTAGACCACATTTAGAATGTTGCGTAAAGTTCCGGTTTACCAGGATACAGCCTGGTTTGGAGGGTATTAGCTATGAGGAGAGTTTGAATAGACTTGGTTTGGTCTCTCTTGAACATTGGAGGTGTTCCTGATATAACTTTACAAAATTAAAAGAAGCATGGATAGTTGGAGTCTTTTTCCCAGAGTAAACATGCCAATTATTTGGGGACATTAGATTTAAAGTAAAAGGGGGTAAATTTGAAGGAGATGTGAGAAGCAGGTTTGTTACACAGAGTGCTTGGAACTTAACACCAAAGGAGATGGTAGAATAGCAACCTTTGAGGCTTCTTGACAGATACATGAACAGGCAGGAAATGGTGGGATATGGACCGTGTAGAGGCAGAAGAGTTTTACTTGAAAAAGGTATCACATGCCAGCGTTGTCTTGGTGGGCCGTAGGGCCTGTTTCTGTTCCTTGTTCTTAACCTTCTGCCCTTTGTGTTTGTGCTGCCTGAAATAATCTAACACCAATTCGAATCCCACTTTCTACTCCTGTATTTATCTGACAGCCAGGGCTTCCTGATTAGACAAGATTAACAGCCCCAATCAGGGAACTCATATTCTATGAGATCCACCTGGCTGACCTCATTACAATCACTATAGTAACCTATTGCCTGTGCTAGCTCAGGTGCTAAGACAGGGCTATTAGACTCTTCATATAGGTGACCCGTCTGTCCAATCCACAAACTTATCAATGTCCTCTTGAAGTTGCACATTTTTTTCCCTATGGTTTACAATACTTCCAACTTAATATTATTCATAAATTTTGAAATTATGCCTTTTACACCAAAGCCTAGAACATTAACATATGGCAGGAAATACAAAGATCTAATCATTGACTGTTGGCAAACCCCACTACAAAACGCCTTCTAACCCTACTAACACTGGTCCACTTTGCACACATTATTTTGAAGAACTAAATCTAACAAAGATCCTTTCTAAAAGGACTGGAGACATACTGCTGTCAAAAGTTTCCTGAACACTCTCCAAGAACCATTGCCCTTTTCTGCCTTTTACACAACTGCTATCCCAGTCAATTTTCAGTTGTTTAACATCCCATTTTATCAATGCTTTGTAATTTGAACAATCTGTCCAGTTTCCTTGCAAATTTATTGCTCCACATCCTTCTCTTTCGATTGGTTCTAGTACATTCAAATGCCTTAACTTGGGTGTTGTGAATTAAATGGGGAGTCAGTTTTACTTTGAGCAATAGAGACTTGAATTTAAGACAACATGTCATATGGGCTTAAAAATATTCCAAAGCATTTCACAAAAGGAAATATTCTTGGTATGGACTTTTCTATAAGCAACACGGCAGACAATTTGCACACTATAAGATGCCACACAGAGCAACACAGTGAATGATGAGTTAACCTGACATTTGGAGTTGCAAGTGTGAACTTGCTGTTTTTTTTCCCAAATAATGTTATGTCACAGAGTCAGTACATCTATAAGAGACATTCTCATGACACTATCACTGTATCATACAAAATTGTAAGCAGGACGTGGAGGAGCTGGTATTGAACTGGGGTGGGCAAAGTTAAAAATCACACAACACCAAGTTATAGTCCAACAGGTTTATTTGGAAGCACTAGCTTTTAGAGTGCTGCTCCTTCAACAGGCAGAATAAGGTCATAAGACACATCATTTATAGCCAAATGAATACAGTGTCTTGGAGATGTGATGATACAATAAACAATTTCAGATCAAGTCTTTCATCTTAACACATCCCATTCTAAAAGATGAAAGACTTTTGCCTGCAGAATCTCCTGCAGAAATTAAAGGAACGTGGGAACTGAAGTAGGCTATTCAGCCTCTCAAGCCTGTTCCACATTGAATGAGCTCCTGGCTGATCCATGGCCTAACTCCATATAGCTGCTTTTGGCTCATATTCCTTAAAATCTTTGCTTCACAAAAAAATGTATCTATCTTAGATGTAAAATTAACAACTGATCCAGCATTCACTGCCTTTCATGGAAGCGAGTTCCAAACATCTACCACCCTTTGTGTGTAGAAGTGTTTCCTAGCACCTTTCCTGAACAGTCTGGCTCTAATTCTCAGATTATGTCCCCTGGTTTTAAAATCCCCAGTGAAAATAATTTATCTTTATCAATCTTGTCTTTTCCTCTTAATTTCTTGAAGACTTCAATCAGATCATCCCTGAAACTTCTAAACTCTAGAGAAAATATGCCTAATTTGTGCAATCTCTCCTCATAAAACCTCTGAAGTCTAGATAACATTCTTGTAAACCTACATTGTACCCTGTCCAAGGCCAATATATCCTTCCTAGGGTATAATGCCCAGTACTCCAAGTAGGGTCTAACCAAGACTTGTGTAACTGCAGCATAATGTACTCCAGCCCTACAGATATAAGGGCTGGCATTCTATTGCTTTCTTGATTATTTTCTGCACCTGTTGGTGACATTTGAAAGATCTATGCATATGAACCCCAAGACTCTTTGAACATTCACTGTATTTAACCTCATGCCATCTAGAAAATACCCTAGTCTATCATGTTTTTGTCTGAAATGGATAGCCTTCCATTAGCTGACTTTGAATGTCATCCGCCACAGCTTTGCCCATTCATTTAGTCCAGCACTATCCCTTTGAAATTTTATGCTGTCATCTGTGCTGTCTATAATGCTACCTAACTTTGTGTCATCAGCAAATCTGGATATGTGACTTCCTTTTATCCCTTATCTAAGTTGTTAATAACCAATATAAATAATTGATGCACTAACACAGCTCTTTGTGGGACACAAAAACAAAAAATGCTGGAACAATTCAGCAGATCTGGCAGCATCTATGGAGAGAGAAACAGAGTTATCAGAGATAAATAAGAAAAACTATTGTTTACTCCACCGTTCCTCACCTCTTATTGACCATATGTACCAACTTCTTCTCACTACAATCAATTCTGATGAAGGATCATTGGACCCGAAACGTAATCTCTGCTTTCTCTCCACAGATGCTGCCAGACCTGCTGAGTTTTGCCAACAATTTCAGCTTTTGTTACTGATTTCCAGCATCTGCAATTCTTCATTTTTCTTTCCTTGTTGGACATCACTGGTCACATTCAACCAATTTAATTCTTACCCATGATCTCTACTTTCTGTCACCTGACACTCAACCCATTTCCCAGCCATGTTAATAATTTGCCCTAAATTCTGTGAGCTTCTATCTTAGTTAACAGTCTCATATGTGGGACTTTATCAAATAACTTATCGAAGTCCATCTAAATAACATCCATAGACATTCCATTGTCCTCGACTGTAGTCAACTCTTCCAAAAATTCAGTGAGGTTTGTAATGTATGGTCTACCTGTCATAAATTCATTCTGACCCTCTCTGATTCAATGAAAATGTTCAAGGTGTTCAGATATCCCCATCCTTGATTATAGACTCCAACAATCTCCCCCGAGAAAGTGAAGACTGCAGATGCTGGAGATCCGAGTCATTCTCTGAGATCCTTGTGGAGGAAGGAGGAGACCCTCTTCAAGGTAGGCATCCTTGGATGAGGCCAAAGGGCTTATGCCTGAAATGTTGACTCTCCTGCTCCTCAGATGCTGCCTGACCTGCTGTGCTTTTCCAGCACCACACTTTTCAACTGCAACAACTCCCACCCACCACCGCAACACTCCCTCTCCAACAATAGCAAAAATGCTGCACCCTTCACACTTCAGCTCTGATGAATCGTCATCCAGACTTGAAAAGTTAGCTTGCTCTCTCTCTCTCCATGAATGCTGTCTGACTTGCTGTGATCTCCAGCATTTGTTGTTTGCCCCACTTCAGATGTTAAGCTAACTGGTGTTTAATTCCCTGGTTTTCCATTTTGCCTTTCTTAAAAAGTGGAGTGACAGGTGTAATTTTCCAATTCAGAGGAATGACTCCTGTATCTAGGGAACTCAAAAATATTATAGTTAGGGCAACTATGCTGTTCTCTTCTACTTCCTTTAAAACCCTTGAATGGAAGCTGCCAGATCCTGCGGATTTGTCACTCTTTGATTCCATCAACTATCGATGTTTTATTCATTTTAGTTTTTTTCACTCTCAATTCCCGATCTACTAATAATTTCTTTGGGACTTCCGGCAGGCTGTCCTCCTTTTCTCTTGTAAATTCTGAGGCAAAGTAATTGTTCAACATTCTGCGATTGACAAAATGTATATAAGACACTTTCTGTAAGACAATATATAAGACAGTTTCTGTCTTTTGTGGGCCAGCATTACTCTTGCACACCCACTTTCCGTTATGTAACTATAACATTTCTTCTTGGAGATTTTGATGTGCTTACCAAGTGTCTTTTCAAAACTCCTTTTAGTAGCTCTTATAAGCTGCTTTGTGGCTCTCTGCTGGCCTTTCCCATTCAGCAGGATTTGTGATTTTTTTGCATTGTTATGGGTCCTTTCTTTTAGTTTTGTGTTGTCCCTATCTCTTTCATTGTCCCTGGCTGTTTTTGGAGTAGAGTGATGCTGGAAAAGCACAGCAATTCAGGCAGCATCCGAGGACTCTGACCTTAGATTTACCTGGACCATCTCTGACACCTCCCTCCCCTTCCTGGACATCTCCATCTCCATTAATGACGACCGACTTGACACCGACATTTTTTACAAACCCACCAACTCCCACAGCTACCTGGATTACACCTCTTCCCACCCTACCTCCTG
>NC_057744.1:8624400-8637663 GCF_004010195.1 Chiloscyllium plagiosum | reverse complement strand
TCTCTGATACTTTCTCCCCACCCCCACCCTCCTCTCATTTATCTCTCCACACTTCAGGCACTCTGCCTGTATTCCTGATGAAGGGCTTTTGCCCAAAACGTTGATTTTACTGCTCCTCGGATGTTGCCTGAACTGCTGTGCTTTTCCAGCACCACTAATCCAGAATCTGGTTTCCAGCATCTGCAGTCATTGTTTTTACCTGGCTGTTTTTGGCCTGTGACGTGAAGCATTTTCTTCTCAAAAATATAAACTGGTTTTGTATTGTATTAAATGTTTCTCTAAACATCCTCCACCGTTCTTCAGTTATTTTATTCATGAGCAGATTGCCCCAGTTTACTGTGGGCCATCTCTGTCTCATCTTGTTAAAGTTGGCTTTCCCCAAATCTAAAAATCCAGTTGCAGATACATGCTTTTTGCTTTCAAATGCTAAATTGAACTTGATCATATTATGATTACTATTTAGTAGATATTTAATTTATGTTTCAAGTTTAATTTAACCTAATTTAATAAATCAGGCTACTGAGTAAATCTGAGTCATTACTCATTATTAAATCCAATATTGCTTGATTTATGGATTTATGAAAGAAAGACAAAAAAAGGAAAAAAAACAACTTCCGTAAGTCAAAGCCTGAAACAAAGGACTAAATGTAATAACTTCTTAGATCAATTCATGAAATTTGCTGTTGATGACGCTATATTTTGACAGAGCGGCAAGGAGAGAAGGTGAGGTGAAGCGAGGGCTGCCGGGAAGGGTAGGTTTTCCCACTTAAAAGGGGTCTTACCTCGGAGTCGGGCCTCCATTTTGACAGAGCGGTGAGGAGAGAAGGTGGAGAGAAGCGAGGGCTGCTGGGAAGGTAAGGGCTTAATTTATATTTGGGCGGTGGCTAAACCCGAGATACTACACATGTAGTATCTCCCTCCCGCCACCCCCCGCTTCTAACCAGAAGAAAAAGACTCTGTAAGGTAAGGCTTTTATTTCTTTCTTTATCTTTCTTTTTCATATATTTAAGTGCATTGTTTGGTTTTAGTTAGTTCACATAAAGCAAAGCTTACAATGGCAGGGGACCTCAGATCCGAGGCATGTGCCTCTTGCGTGATGTGGGAGCTTAGGAACGTGTCTGACGTTCCTGACTCTTACACTTGCAGGAAGTGTGTCCAGCTGCAGCTGTTGTTTGACCGCATGAAGGCTCTGGAGCTGCGGATGGACTCACTGTGGAGCATCCGCGATGCGGAGGAGGTCGTGGATAGCACATTTAGTGAAATGGTCACACCGCAGGTTAGGATTGCTGAGGGAGAAAGTGAATGGGTGACCAAAAGGCAGAGAAAGAGCAGGAAGGCAGTGCAGGTGTCCCCTGCAGTCATCTCCCTGCAAAACAGGTATACCCTTTGGATACTGTTAGGGGAGATGGCTCACCAGGGGAGGGCAGCAGTTGACAGGATCATGGCACCGTGGCGGGCATTGTTATTCAGAAGGGCGGGAAAAAGACTCATAGGGCCATAGTCATAGGGGATTCTATTGTGAGGGGAGTAGATCGGCAGTTCTGTGGCCGAAAACGGGACTTCCGGATGGTATGTTGCCTCCCAGGTGCTCGGGCCAGGGATGTCACCGATCGGCTTCAGAGCATTCTAAAAGGGGAGGGTGAACAGCCAGTTGTCTTGGTGCATGTAGGCACCAACGATAGAAGTAGAAAACAAGATGAGGTCCTGAAAGAGGAATTCAGGGATCTAGGAGAGAAGTTAAAGAGAAGGACCTCAAAGGGAGTGATCTCGGTGTGACTACCAGTGCCAGGTGCTAGTCAGCGTAGAAATGAAAAAAATAGACAGGATGAGCACGTGGCTTGAGGGATGGTGTAGGAGGGAGGGGTTCAGATTTGTTGGACATTGGGACTGGTTCTGGGGAAGGTAGGACTATTATAAAATGGATGGTCTACATCTGAACCAGACCGGAACCCATGTCCTTGGGGGAGTTTTGGCTACTGCTGTTGGGGAGGTTTCAAACTAATGTGGCAGGGGGCTGGGAACCAGAAGAGAAAACAAGTAGGCAGCGAGATGGAGACTGGAGACTGTAAGAATTGTGAAGATAGCATTAATAAAGGGAAGAGTAGGCAGGGAGCAGATGAGCACAAAAGAACTGGTGGCCTGAAATGCATCTACTTTAATGCAAGGAGTATAGTGTGTAAGGCAGATGGACTTAGGGCTTGGATTGGTGCCTGGGAGTATGACATTATTGCCAACACAGAGACTTGGTTGAAGGAAGGGCATGATGATGAGGAACTGAATGTTCCAGGATATAGACACTTCAGACAGGACAGGGAGGGAAGTAAAAGAGGGGGGTGGAGTTGCATTGCTGGTCAGGGATGATATCATGGCTGTGCTAAAGGAGCACACTATGGAGGTCTTGGGTACTGAGGCATTATGGGTGAGCTGAGAAATAAGAAGGGTGCAGTTACATTGTTGGGGCTGTATTACAGACCTCCCAACAGGGAACGTGAGGTAGAAGAACAAATAGGTAAACAGATTATGGAAAGATGTAGAGGCAATAGGGTAGTGGTGATGGGAGATTTTAATTTTCCAACATTGACTGAGATACACTTAGCATCAGAGGTCTGGATGGGGTAGAATTTGTAAGAAGCATGCAGGAGAGTTTTCTAGAGCAGTATGTCAATAGTCCGATGAGGGAAGGGGCCATATTGGACCTGGTACTGGGGAGTGAGTCAGGCCAGGTGGTAGAGGTTGCGGTGGGGATTTCTTTGGGAACAGTGACCACAATTCTGTAAGTTTTAGAATACTCATAGATAAAGATGACAGCGGTCCTAAGGGAAGAGTACTAAACTGGGCCAAGGCCAATTACATCAAAATTAGGCAGGAGCTGGGAAATGTGGATTGGACACAGCTATTTGAAGGAAAGTTCACATTTGATATGTGGGAGACTTTCAATGATAGGTTAAAGATAGTGAAGGACAGGCATGTCCCGTTGAAGGCAACGGATAGGAAGGGCAAGATTCAT
Organism: Chiloscyllium plagiosum; assembly: GCF_004010195.1. Taxonomy (NCBI): domain Eukaryota; kingdom Metazoa; phylum Chordata; class Chondrichthyes; order Orectolobiformes; family Hemiscylliidae; genus Chiloscyllium; species Chiloscyllium plagiosum. Next base: position 8,634,656 of record NC_057744.1, on the reverse strand, counting down.
GAACCGTGGATGACGGGAGAAATCATAGGACTAGCCAAGATGAAAAGGGAAGCGTACATAAGGTCCAGGCAGCTAAGAACAAAACAGGCCCTGGAGGAATATTGGAAGAATAGGACAAGTCTTAAACGAGGAATCAAGCGGGCTAAAAGGGGTCATGAGATAGCTTTAACGATGAGAAGTAAGAAGAATCCCAAAGTATTTTATACTTATATAAGAAGCAAGCGGGTAACTAGAGAAAGGATTGGCTCACTAAAGGATAATGAAGGAAGGCTGTGTGTCGAACCTGAGAGAATGGGTGAGATTCTGAATGATTACCTTCCATCAGTGTTCACTGAGGAGAGGAACATGATGAATCTTGAGATTAGAGATAGAAGTTTGATTAGTCTGGATCATGTTGAAATAAGTAGGGAAGATGTGTTGGGTATGCTAGAGGTTATTAAGGTGGACAAATCACCAGGACCGGATGGGATCGATCCCAGGTTATTGAGGGAGGCGAGAGAGGAAATAGCTGGGGACCTGACAGATATCTTTGTGGCATCCTTAAATACAGGTGAGGTGCCGGAGGACTGAAAGGTTGCTCATGTTGTCCCCCTGTACAAGAAGGGTAGTAGGGATATTCTGGGTAACTACAGACCAGTGAGCCTGACATCGGAGGTGGGAAAGTTGCTGGAGAGTGTACTGAGCGATAGGATCTATTTATATTTAGAAAAGAATGAGCTTATCAGTGATAGGCAACATGGTTTAGTGCAGGGGAGATTGTGCCGTACCAACTTAATAGAATTCTTCAAGGAAGTGATCAAGTTGATAGATGAAGGAACGGCTGTTGATGTCATATACATGGACTTTAGTAAGGCATTTGATAAGGTTCCCCATGGTAGACTAATGGAGAAAGTGAAGTCACATGGTGTGCAGGGTGTTCTAGCTAGGTGGAAAAAGAACTGGTTGAGCAACAGGAGACAGAGAGTAGTAGTTGAAGGGAGTTTCTCAAAATGGAGAAAGGTGACCAGTGGTGTTCCACAGGGGTCAGTATTGGGGCCACTGTTGTTTGTGATATACACAAATGACCTAGAAGAGCGCTTTGTTGGTATGATCAGCAAGTTTGCAGATGACACAAAGATTGTTGGAGTAGCAGAAAGCATAAGGGACTGTCAGAGAATACAGGATAATATAGATAGAATGAAGAGTTGGGCAAAAGAGTGGCAGATGGATTTGAATGCAGACAAATGTGAGGTGATGCATTTAAGCAAGACTAATTCTAAAGCGAATTATACAATGAACGGAAGAGCCTTGGGAAAAGTTGATGGGCAGAGAGATCTGGGAATACAGGTCCATTGTATATAGTATGCTTGCCTTCATTGGATGGGGTATTGAGTATAAGAGCTGGCAAATCATGTTAAAATTGTACAAGACATTAGTTCGGCCGCATTTAGAATACTGTGTACAGTTCTGTTCGCCACATTACCAAAAGAATGTGGACGCTTTGGAGAGGGTGCAGAGAAGGTTTATGAGGATGTTGCCTAGTATGGAAGGTGCTAGCTATGAAGAGAGGTTGAGTAGGTTAGGTTTGTTTTCATTAGAAAAAAGGAGATTGGGGGGGACCTGATTGAGGTTTACAAAATCATGAAGGGTATAGACAGGGTGGATAAAGACAAGCTTTTTCCCAGGGTGAAGGATTCAATAATGAGAGGTCATGCTTTCAAGGTGAGAGGTGGAAAGTTTAAGGGGGATACATGAGGCAAGTACTTCACACAGAGGGTGGTGGGCATTTGGAATGCATTGCCAGCAGAGGTGGTAGAGGCAGGCATGGTAGATTCATTTAAGATGCATCTGAACAGATGCATGAGTAAGTGGGGAGCAGAGGGATACAGATGCTTAGGAATTGACCGACAGATTTAGACAGTACATTTGGATTGGCTCAGGCTTGGAGAGCAAAAAGGCCTGCTCCTGGGCTGTAAATTTTCTTTGTTCTTTGAATTGCTCCAGTTCTGATTCTAATCAATTGTCAAGAATTAATCACAGTAAACATGTCAGGTTTCACCAGATCAACAAAAATACTGCTGATTGGAACCTCTATTAAGAAATAGGACTTCAAGAGAGACTGCACGTTTTGGAAAGTTTTCTCTACTCACAGATCTTTGGGTCTGTAAAACAGAAATCAAATCCAGAGAGGTAACATTTAGCAAAGATTCCTAATCTAATGATAGAATAAACCTCATTTCTAATCTCCTTGACTGTATTGCTCCTTCTCCAAAGTTTCTAGATTTTCAGTAAAATCACGAGATGGCTGACAGCACATATTGAACTTTTAATTTCAGTAATTAGCAAGTGAATCACATCTGGCTGATGATGAAGACAATTCTAAGAAATCACAATCCTGTTTAATCCAGAAAATATCCAAATAATTCCATCTTTCTCAGCTTCTTTTACAGAGTCCTTAGACATAGATATGTAGTCCCAAGAAATGTAATGTTTGTACATAATTGTTTTCTACAATAAATGCCTGCAGAATTCTTCAATACCATGATATCCACGCCCAGTTTATTTTTACAGTATGGAGAATAACATGAGGCTGAGGGGTGACCTTATAGAGGTTTATAAAGTCATGACGGGCATGGATAGGATAAATAGACAAAGTCATTTCCTTGGGGTGGGGAATCCAGAACTAGAGGGCATAGGTTTAGGGTGAGAGGGGAAGGATATAAAAGAGACCTAAGGGACAACTTTTTCACTCAGAGGGTGAGATGTATATGGAATGAGCTGCCAAAGGAAGTGGTGGAGGTTAGTACAATTGCAACATTTAAAAGGCATCTGGATGGGTATATAATAGGAAGGGTTTGGAGGGATATGGGCCAGATGCTGGCAGGTGGGACTAAATTTGGTTGGATACCTGGTCGGCATGGACGCGTTAGACCGAAGGGTCTGTTTCCATTCTGTACATCTCTATGACTATGGCTCTATATGCTCTGTTGGAGGCATAAATCACAACATGGGTTGCAATAGTGGCCACTTATAAAAGACTCCAAGATCTCAGTGGCAAATATTTGAAAAACTAATTGAAGATCACTGAGATTTTGAAGTCTTTCATAAGTGACGACTTTTGCTTTCGACATCAGGGCACTCAGACTTTCAGCAGTATTGGTTTCTGTGAGGGTGTACAGCCGTACAAATTTGTAGACAGGGCTTTGGCTATCAAGAAGACAGGAGTAACTTATTTTTGATTGATTATCTATAAGTTCCTTCAAGATAAAAGGATTTTCTGCGAATCACTTACTTAATTAAAAATGAAAAGGCTGAAGATCTAAATATAACCAAAACTAAATGCCTCAGACAGATACAGTGAGAAACAAACTTGACGGGCTGAGGATCAAATTGTTTTCTTAAAAGGGCAGTTAAACAGCCTAAAAAGTGCTTTTCAAAGCTCCTCAAGAAGAAAATGCAGCTTAAAATCACTAAAATGTGCTTTCTCGTTAAAAAAACGTTATTTGCATCCAGACCTCTCTGTGTGTTCCATCGTTTTCTGAAATTAGTGCAAAATAAGTAATAAGCCCGTGTGATGTTATCACTCTTCATTTGATGCAAATGCCACTCCCAACAGGCAGAAGCCTGGTACTGCAAGCCCACAATCTTTAAAGGAGCAGCCGTCTGAAAGAGACAAGGGTTAGTGAAACAAGAGTTCTAATTTACACTGACACAAGAGAGGGAGAGAGAGAGACAGCTTTAAGTGGACAGTGCAATGTCTTCAAAGCAGAATAATTGATATCAGTCACATTATTACAGATTGGACAGCATCCAGAGATACCTTTACTGAAGTACAACCTACACAACAAACCCAGTTCTATTTTATGATCAAGTGATGTATCATCCTGAGAAACAAAAGCCTTGAATGTTTTGTTTGCTACTGATATGGAGAGGCTTTGCAGAGTTAACACATCCAGTCTTTCGATGGATGATCAGAAAGATCCAGAAAAGATCTGAAAAATTCTTAAAGATTAACTCAACAGAAGAATTTACTTCAAGGTTAATAGACTCCTAACTTATGTACTGACAGCAACTCCAAGAGTGTACTGAGCAGTTTGCTAGCATGTGCTGCAACAGAGGGTCATGTGTGTGACTTTTCTGAAGAGGAAGTCTCTGTTAGTCAATTGCCTCTATCCCAGTTAAAGCCTTAAGGAAAGATCTTTCGGGTAAGACAAGGGACCATTTCATTGATACATTACTTAAGGATGGATGCAAGTAGGAAGCTGTACTGGCAGGCAAACATCAATCACATAGTTTAAATGTAGATGATCATAAACTTTTACAAACATTAATATCATATGCCCTGAAAAGGCAGAACAACACACCCCAATGGCTAAAGCAGATAGAGGAATTATTATCAATGTATTATAGCTATATGTCCTGAAGGACATCTACTCTAACAATTTGCTACTCCCTGAAACAGCCTATGAGAGAACACCTCACAATGTACAGTGAGGTGTACACTAATTGGCAGAATCACATTGCAGTGCAAACATACAAGCTCACTTTGGCTTCCTAGATCTTCATCCTGGTAGATATAACTGATCCAACTGTACCAGATCTGCAAGTATACAGAAATATCACCACTGTCACCCTGTTGGAACAACAAACATATGACACAATTGAATTATTCTATGGTTTCAAAGGATATAGCTTTGAAGTAAGATATAATCTGGAAAGCAGGATGCTTACATCTGACACATTGAGCAGATCATTCAACCACACAAAGATCTGTTACTCTTGATTCATGCTTTGATAATCTGACTGTGAAATTGAAGACATTCTCAAGTTTGATCTGTTACTCTTTGGCCAGATCCAGCCTGAACAGTTGCAATAAGAATCCAAGACACAGGAGCAGGAGTAGAAAGTGAGGGCTGCAGATGCTGGAGATCAGAGCTGAAAATGTGTTGCTGGAGGTCAGGAAGAAGATTGCAGGTTAGGAAGGCGGTGCTGAGTTCGAGGGATTTGACTGAGACAATGTGGGAGGAGGGGAAATGAGGAAACTGGAGAAATCTGAGTTCATCCCTTGTGGTTGGAGGGTTCCCAGGCAGAGGATGAGGCGCACTTCCTCCAACCATTGTGTTGCCATCGTCTGGCGATGGAGGAGTCCAAGGACCTGCATATCCTTGGTAGAGTGGGAGTGGGATGCCCGAAACAGGAGCAGGAGTAGGCCATCTGGCCCATCCAGCCTGTTCCACCATTCAGTAAGAACATGGCTGATCTTTTTATGGGATCAGCTCCACTTACTCGCTGCTCACCATAAACCTTAATTCCTTCACTGCTCAATAATCTATCTTTGCCTTAACAACATTCAATGAGGTTGCCTCAACTGCTTCTCTAGATAGGGAATGCTACAGATTCACAACCCTTTGGGTGAAGAAGTTCCTCCTCAACTCTGTCAAAAATCTGCTTCTCCTTATTTTGAGGCTCTGCCCCCTAGTTCTACCTATTCTTTGGACAAAAATAGCAACAGAAATATTCACAATACATGCAGAGGGTTTAATTTCTCATGATGGATTATTTCTTGAAGTTTCTCATTGTTTCATAACTTAGTAACACAATGAGTATGATGCAATTAAAATATTTGGTATCCCCGAAGAGATAGTATCTGACAATGTACCACAATCCATTGGAAAACCATTTCAAGTCTTATGTAATAAGTGGGAAGTGATCCATACTGTATCACCTATCCACACTCAAAAGGTCCAGCAGAATAAATAATGTTGAAAACATGATAATAGATATGGGTTTTCTCTTACCTTAACGGTGCAGTTAATGGCACTCACCAATATCTATGTGGCTCTCTCTAGATTGTCCCCTTGATGTTATGCTTTGCAAGCTAAGTGCTTGTACATTCTCGTGATCAATGTTATTATGAGACCCTTGAACCTGGGAAGCTGCCCATGGCAGGAAGGTTGAGTACAGGTACCAGTCCAAAATGTCCTCAACCTCAGAACAGGCAAAGGAAGACTCACTGGCTGCAGAGTTGGAAGAAGGCTGTGTGGAGTTTGCACATTCTCCCCATGTCAGTGTGGGTTTCCTCTGGGTGCTCTGGCTTCCTCTCACATTCCAAAGATGTGTCGGTTAGGTGAATGGCCATGCTAAATTGCCCATCGTGTTCAGAGATGTGTAGGTTAGGTGCATTAGTCAGGGGTAAAAGTAGAGTAATAGTGTTGGCGAATGGGTCTGGGTGGGATACTCTTCAGAGGGTCGGTGTGTACTTGTTGGGCCGAAGGGTCTGTTTCCACACTGTAGGGATTCTATGAAGGCTCCATTGGCAAAATGATTCTGGTCATCACAGCCTGATATGTCACTAAAGTCTGACCACCAACCTGTTAAGATGTTGTGGACAATGAAGTTGTTCCAGAGTCTGCACATTAAATGAAGTCATGCACTGGCTTCCACAAGAATGTTACAATGATACAATTGTCCTATGCAAAGAGGTCAGCAGCTTCAGCTGTTCTGAGTGAGATTACCCAACCATTTCTGCCATAATTGTGAAGCTCAGTTGTTAGCTTTATGAAAATGGTACCGTGCTGCCTGCCTCAACATTGGCATTCAGTGAATCTGATGCTTTTATTGTACGTCCACAGTCCTCATATTATTATTAATGGTAAATATCCTCTATTCATTATGCGAGACATGTAAATTGGAAGTCATCCTCTTTGACACTTGAATCATTAAAAAATAGACTTTCCACACTTTGTTGAATTATTTCAGGAACTTCTAAAAAGTCATGTTTTATCCTACTCTCTTAATCTTATCTCTCTTTCATTCACTCCTTCTCTCTATACTGTGCAATGAATGCGCCAACTCCGAAATAGACTGAACTTTTAAGTCTTCCATGTTTTTTATTTCAAAAATAAACCATACTGATTAAAGAAATTTTGGCATTCCACTGTTTATTTTCAGTGTTATAAGCTGAAGGAGTAAACCTCTTGGTTGCCCAGTTCAATCAGACCTCGGATCTTCAGCTTCCATCTCCACGCTGTACCAACCTGTACTTCCAGCAACTTAAGGAAAGAAAAGTGAAATGTTTCCAGTCTGAGGCAAGACTGACTTAACTGTTGTCTGCTACCCATTTCCAACAAAAATCTGGGCAATATATCATTCTCCCATGCTTAACCATAGTCTCCACCTCTTCATCTGCTCAGTTATTAGATTCATGCCAGCAAATTCATGATCTGAACGGATTACATGAATATGCAAAGTGCTTTGACTATGTGTGATAAGAATGCTTTTTTATGCTGTTGGAGGAGTTGACTTCAAAATTATGAAGTGTAAAAAAATTAATGTTTACAACCAATTCCTTTTTATATTACTTATTTCTGTTTTATGATGTGAAGCATGTTGACACATGATCCAGTCACTGTCCTTTCCCTGGCCCAGCTTTACATTGGCACACACTGGTGACAGCAGAGATCGCGGGCGGATTCCCGAAGTGACGGGGGAGAGAGCGATCCGATTCCCGGAGTGACGGGGGAAAGAGCGATCCGATTCCCGGAGTGACTGGGGAGAGAGCGATCCGATTCCCAGAGAGACGGGGGAGAGAGCGATCCGATTCCCGGAGTGACGGGGGAGAGCGCGATCCGATTCCTGGAGTGACAGGGGAGAGCGCGGGCCGATTCCTGGAGAGACGGGGGAGAGAGCGAGCCGATTCCTGGAGTGATGAGGGAGAGGGCAGGCCGATTCCCGGAGTGACGGGGGAGAGAGTGAGCTGATTCCCGGAGTGACGGGGGAGAGAGCGAGCCATTTCGCGGAGTGATGGGGTAGAGAGCGAGCTGATTCCTGGAGAGACGGGGGAGAGAGCGGGCCGATTCCCGGAGTGACAGGGGAGAGAGCGAGCTGATTCCTGTAGTGACGGGGGAGAGAGCGGGCCGATTCCCGGAGTGATGGGGGAGAGAGCGGGCCGATTCCCGGAGTGACAGGGGAGAGAGCGAGCTGATTCCTGTAGTGACGGGGGAGAGAGCGGGCCGATTCCCGGAGTGATGGGGGAGAGAGCAGGCCGATTTCTATAGTGACGGGGGAGAGAGCGTGCCGTTTCCCGGAGTGACGGGGGAGAGAGCGGGCCGATTCCCGGAGTGATGGGGGAGAGAGCGTGCCGTTTCCCGGAGTGACGGGGGAGAGAGCGAGCCGTTTCCTGGTGTGAAGAGGGAGAGAGCGAGCTGATTCCTGGAGTGATGGGGTAGAGAGCGGGACGATTCCCGGAGTGAAGTGGGAGAGAGAGAGCCGATTCCCGGAGTGATGGGGTAGAGAGCGAGCTGATTCCTGGAGTGACGGGGGAGAGAGCGAGCTGATTCCCGGAGTGATGGGGTAGAGAGCGCGAGCTGAGTCATGGGCCAGAGCCAGAGTGACATCGGAGCGAGTCCTGGATGGAGGCCGGCACGTGGAGGCAGCGTGCTGTTGTGTTCTGAGACTGGTGGGCATGTCTCATGTTGGAGAGGGAGCTAGAATGTAGCGCTATATGGTCACTTTTATTATCATTCTGTAATTTTTAAACCCTGTTCCCATGGTTACTGTATTTTCTGTGGCAATATTTTGTATCTAGGTTCTCTGTACCTCAGATAGCACTGAGAGGCGACATTACAAACTTTTCCCTGCACTCATTTGAGTGTACATAAGAATAAAAGTTATTTTATTCTTGCTTGTGTTGAACCACAAAGTGAAACATTTGCTTTCTTTTATAACTTTTGTTATTTCACTGATGGGTGTGCAGTGGCAGAACATTTAGCCTTTTATCTCCCTCCAAAGTAAGATGGAGTCTCACTAGGCTGAGTAAATTAATACTGGCTTTCTACTTTTTGACTATCACTGTAAGTGTTTGTGTGCTCCGTCACACTCCTCCCTTGGAGAATAGGTTCAAACACTGATTAACAATCTGAGAGGCTGAGAACTTGGCACCAGCCCATAAAGACAGGTTCCTCTAATGCATAGTTTCCAGAACATGTACAATGTTAAAAGTTTGTGTCCTAGTCATTATATAAGTGCATAATCGAATTTTAAAAATTATACTTTAAAACAGAACCTTACATTATACATGACTATGGATTAGGTTGAAGTAAATGATAAGGGTTTTCTCTTTTAAAATTGTTTAGATTTTCAAAACGTTTTCGAACAAATGATGTTTTGGGAAATGTTCACTTTATTATGAACAGAATTATAATTATAGTTGAATCAGATCTCTGGAAAAATAACATGAACGTGAGATAGTGGAAGCTGAGTGTCTCAATAATGGATGACTATATTGTCCTGTTTCCCCCTGCCTCAGTTGAAGCAAAATGCCCAGAAACACAGTATAGTTTTACCTCCTTCATCTTTGTTCCGGGCCCTGGAGGGAGAGAGAACAATTGCCCATGTGCACAGAGACAGGAGTTCACAGACTTCTCTGGAATAGCAGTTTCTCAATGAACTATATAGTCATTTTACTAGGAGGAGCATCAAGATAAGGCAACATACATATTGCCATCTCATGAATGCCATCTTATCTTGTTAAATGGCTCTACATAATGAATATTATTCCACCTTTTTAACCCATTACCCCTGCCTCCAGCACCCCATTGTTAACTGTACATTCTTATATGATCTGAGTCATGCTCTGCTGAACCTCTTGCTTCACAAAACTCAGAACTTAACTCTTTCCCTGCCTGCCTATACCCTATACACATTCTCATTCCCTCCTTTTATCATTTCAGGACCGCACGCTGGCTCAGTGGTTAGCACTGCTGCCTCACAGTGCCAGGGACCTGGGTTCAATTCCCGCCTCGGGCAACTGTCTGTGTGGAGTTTGCACATTCTCTCTGTGTCTGCATTGGTTTCCTCCGGGTGCTCCGGTTTCCGCTCAAAATCCAAAGATGTGCAGGTCCGCTGCAATACCTGCCGCCGCCGCCGCCGATGACATCACCTCCGCCCCCACCGACCTCGCAGCCTCCGCGATCGCCGCCCAGACAACCGCCTCCGTGATCGCCGCCCAGACAACCGCCTCCGCGATCGCCATGAAGACAATCGCCGGCAGATTCGCGACCTCTGCGGCTATGGGGAATAACTCTGTCTCTGCAGTCGCCGCAGCCACTTCCGCCCCCACTGACGTCACTAACGCCGCATGTGTCTCCGCCCCCACGCCGATCTCCACGCCTAACCCCGCCCCCCCGGCGAGTTCCGTCACCTCGCCTAACCCCGCCCCTTCGCCGATCTCCGTCACCACGTCTAACCCCGCCCCTTCGCCTATCGCCATCACCACG
>NC_057744.1:8556688-8621490 GCF_004010195.1 Chiloscyllium plagiosum | reverse complement strand
TCCGACACCCCTCCCCCAAGTCCCTCCTCCCTATCTTTTATCTTAGCCTGCTGGACCAACTTTCCTCATTCCTGAAGAAGGGCTAATGCCCGAAACGTCGATTCTCCTGTTCCCTAGATGCTGCCTGACCTGCTGCGCTTTTCCAGCAACACATTTCCATCTCAGGTGAATTGGCCATGCTAAATTGCCCATAGTGATAGCTGCATTAATCAGGGGTAAATACAGGCTAGGGGAATGGGTCTGGGTGGGTCTCTCTTCGGAGGGTCAGTGTGGACTTGTTGGGTTGAAGGGCCTGTTTCCATACTATAGGGAATCTGATTTCATGATAACCACTGAGATGGCACTACCAGCTTTCATAAGACTGAGCCAGTATTTAAGCAAGTTATTGACTAACAGCATACATACAATGATTATAGCAACAAAAATTCCGAGTCCATTACAGTAATTAGAGTTTGAAGAATCCTCCCATGTGGAAAAAGTTCACCAGTAATATTCATAAATCAACAGTCCTTAGTGACCACTCCATCCCCTCCAAGTCGGATGGAAATGAACCAGTTCTCCAAAACCTCCTTCAGTAAAGTCCAACCTGAAAACAAAATTCAGTCTGTCCTTGTGCTTCACTCCATGGAGAAATCTGAATTCTTGGATAAGGTCAATTAAATACTTATCAAAGCTGACTAGACTTCCATCCTTGCCGAGGATACCAGCGCATCTGAGCGTGCAGTGCAGCAACAGGTTGGGCGAACACAACATTCTTTGCTCCTGCTCCCGCGCTGCTGTTTAAATGTAACAAACTCAACTGGCTGTTGTGATGTTAGCTTGATCAGTAAACCATCAGATCTCTTAAATAGTCAGAAGACTACATAAAGCTTACATAGGAAGGCCACTGACAAAAAGCATACCGACCTCCTATTCACTTGTAGAACATAGAACAAAGAAAAATACAGCGCAGTACAGGCCCTTTGGCCCTCGATGTTGCGCCGATCCAAGCCCACCTAACCTACACTAGCCCACTATCCTCCATATGCCTATCCAATGCCCAATTAAATGCCCATAAAGAGGGAGAGTCCACCACTGCTACTGGCAGAGCATTCGATGAACTCACGACTCGCTGATTAAAGAATCTACCCCTAACATCTGTCCTATACCAACCATCCCTAAATTTAAAGCTATGCCCCCTCGTAATAGCTGACTCCATACGTGGAAAAAGATTCTCATGGTCAACCCTATCTAAACCCCTAATCATCTTGTACACCTCTATCAAGTCACCCCCAAACCTTCTTTTCTCCAATGAAAACAGCCCCAAGTGCCTCAGCCTTTCCTCATACGATCTTCCTACCATACCAGGCAACATCCTGGTAAACCTCCTCTGCACCCATTCCAGTGCCTCCACATCCTTCCTATAGTATGGCGACCAAAACTGCACACAATACTCCAGATGCGGCCGCACCAGAGTCTTATATAACTGCAACATGTTAGTTTCTTCACTTTTTGAGCTCATGACTGAGGAGCTGATTGAATCCGTTGGATCAGGTTGTGGAGGGGTGGGCGGTGGTCCGAAGGCATGCCTTACCCGTGAATGGAGAAACTCGAGAGAAAATGTTAGCTGCTGAAAGTACCTTTATAATTCCTCTCTCATTCCTTTCTTGCCAAGTTGATTATCAATATGAAGAGAGTCACACATTTAACTGCACTAAATTGTATCTGCCTGTTTCAACATTCTCAGTCATAAAGCCATAGAGTCATAGAGATGTACAGCACGGAAACAGACCCTTCAGTCCAACCCGTCCATGCCGACCAGATATCCCAACCCAATCTAATCCCACCTGCCAGCACACGGCCCATATCCCTCCAAACCCTTCCTATTCATATACCCATCCAAATGCCTCTTAAATGTTGCACTTATACCAGCCTCCACTACATCCTCTGGCAGCGCATTCCATACATGTACCACCATCTGTGTGAAAAAAAGGTCTCTTTTATATCTTTCCCCTCTCACCCTAAACCTATGCCCTTTAGTTCTGGACTCCCCTACCCCAGGGAAAAGACTTTGCCTACTTACCCTATCCACACCCCTCATAATTTTCTAAACCTCTATAAGGTCACCCCTCAGCCTCCGACGCTCCAGGGAAAACAGCCCCAGCCTGTTCAGCCTCTCCCTATAGCTCAAATCCTCCAACCCTGGCAACATTCTTGTAAATCTTTTCTGAACCCTTTCAAGTTTCACAACATCTTTCCAATAGGAAGGAGACCAGAATTACACACAATATTCCAACAGTGGCCTAACCAATGTCCTGTACAGCTGCAACATGACCTCCCAACTCCTGTACTCAATACTCTGACCAATAAAGGAAAGAATACCAAACGCTGCCTTCACTATCCTATCTACCGGTGACTCCACTTTCAAGGAGTTATGAACCTGCACTCCAAGGTCTCTTTGTTCCGCAACACTCCCTAGGACCTTACCATTAAGTGTATAAGTCCTGCTAAGTTTTGCTTTCCCAAAATGCATTGCTTTCCCGAAATGCAGATAATCTCGCATTTATCTGAATTAAACTCCATCTGCCACTTCTCAGCTCATTGGTCCATCTGATCAAGATCCTGTTGTAATCGGAGGTAACCTTCCTTGCTGCCCACTACACCTCCAATTTTGGTGTCACCTGCGAACTTACTAACTGTACCTCTTATGTTTCATGCTTCCTTTTCAGAGGCAGACTCATTCACCTGAGACTGCCTCAAGTGAGCAGACCTCCACCAGACTCAGACAGCACACTACAACATTCCTTGCCCGTCCCTAACTGCCCATTTGGCAAGGTGGTGTCTTGAAGTCTGTTACTCTGTTCACTATTTATCTCGTTTTATACAATCCATAAACTTCTGAATTGTACTGCCTAAACAATTCAGTGATTTATAAACAACAATCAGTGGTCCTAAAATCAAACCTTCGGGTACCTCATTCAGATTATTCAAACATTATTTTCTTTTAACAAATTAACACTTGGTTAATGTGAAAGCTGTCAGGAAAAGTATTTCAAAAGTCTGGAACAACAAGAAAACAAGAAAATATTTCCTGTGTTTAACAATTAAAGAGACAGTTTCGGTTCAGATTTAAATCTCAAATATTCATGGGAAAAAATGCTGACTATTTTAAAATATGTTCTCCACATGAAACTTCCCAAACAAAACAGTCGGAATTACAGTGGCAACTTTGGTAGAGATCAACATTCTTTGTATTTGCAATATGAAGGGGCCAATGACGTCTTAACAATAATTAACAGAACCGAAACAGCTCAGCCTCAAGTTCTAATATTCTCTAAAATCTTAACAAAACATCAAACTCAAGATGCACTCTTCTTTTTCTGAACAGTCTGTATTAAAAGCACAGCAGCAAAGATATTTTGATGCAACACTCTCATCTGGCTCAAGCATGACCACTGACCCAATTGTTCCTTTTTAAACAGGCATTGTAGAATTTCAAACAAATCAGGGGCTCAAGACACTCAATCAATTTGTTTTAAGGTTACAAGTTTGATCATTTTAAGAAGGACGTAATGTTGTACAATTTTAATTTTAAAACAAAATCTGCCCCATTACATAGCCCACATTACACATTGAATAGAGATCCTGATTCAAACAAGGCAAAACAGTTACTTAAAAGGATTTTCTAAACTAACATTTTAACAAACCAAAATTTTTAAACATCAGACACTCTCAGCATGGCACAGCCTATATTGAAACTTTCCTTTTTCAATTCAAGTATTAATACAACTTTAATTTCAGGATTTCTTTTTTTTTTGCATCCTGTCACTGAAATGACACTTAAAAAAAGGGAAAGCCCATGCAGCAGACCACATGGTGCCACAGTCCAAACCACCCCAAGAACAAAGACTCACAGAGCCTCAAATTTTGCCACTAGGGGACTTTATCCTCTTTCTCACTTTACTCCTCACGGGGGCTTGAACCCCAATTAAAAACAAAGAACCCAAATCTTATTTAAACACAAAAAAAATCAAACCCCAATTAAACACAGAAAACTCGAACTTCAAACACAGAGAGCTCAAAGCTCACTTAAACACAGAGAGCTTGAAGCTCAGCACAGTGCGGAGGACTTGAACTTCAAATCAACCCACACAGTAGACTCGAACCCCAGTATCATGCAAATGACTTGAACCTCAATCAAACCCACCCCAAGGGACTTGAACCCAGTACCACACAGAGGATTCAAATCTCAACCAAACCTACCGCAGGGGACTTGATCCCCAGTACCACACAGAGGACTCGAACCTCAATCACACCCTCTCCCCCCAATGCAGCGCAGAGGACTCGAACCTCTGCCTGCTAGCACACTTCCAAAACTGTGTCTCTCGACTAAATTAATTACCATTCAAGGAATCCGTAGAATGGAGAGCTATCAAGCAAGGAATCTGTCTCTGGCACACAGGAATATCAAGAGGGACTAAGGTTTAAAATCTTACCTTGTGGACCTGTCTGTCTCGAGACACTGATGTTCCGGGTGGCCACTGACATCGTCCAATTTATTTAGGTTCAGGTGGATATTCTCTGATTACCTGGTTTAGAGACATGTTACACACCTCTAAAGTAGGTAGAATTTGAACCTAGAGCTCCTAGCTCAGAGTAGGGACACAAACCACTACACTACATGAGCCTTTTTTAACCAACACGTTTGGATCCTGCTGACTATGCCAATATTGTCATCCTGTTTCCCCCTCAGTTAAAGTAAAATGCTCAGAGACACAGTATAGTTTTACCTCCTTCAACTTTATTCTGAGCAGTGGAGGAAGAGAGAATGATCTCCCATGTGCTCAGAGACATGAGTTCTCTGTCTTCTCTGGAATAGCAGTTTGTCAATGAACTTACATAGTCATTTTACAGGGAGGAGCATCAAGCTAAGCAACATATAGTTTGATTGGGCGACCATTACAATCAGTGAGTGTCAATAGTAAAGATTAAGCCATCTGCTGTTACACAATAAATAAGATTTCCCATAATGAATACTTTTCACCTTGTTAAGCTGACTTCACATACTGAATGCTACCTCATCTTGTTAAATGGCTCTACATAATGAATGCCTTTTCACCTTGTTAACCCATTACCCCTGCCTCCAGCACCCTATTGTTAACTGTAAGGTTGTATATGATCTGAGTCATGCTCAGCTGAACCTCGTTTCACAAAACTCAGAACTTAACTCTTTCCCTGCCTGCTTATATCCTATACACATTCTCAACTAGATGGTTCCAAAATGTTTTGTTCTTGCGAGCCCATTGGTAAAGATAAAACTGGAACCTATCCTAATACCTGCTCAGATTTATTTATAGATACGAACGTATACCTCTTAACCCAATAACTGCAGTTTTATTTTTTGTCCATTTATATAGGTTCAAGTGGACATTCTCTGATTACCTGGTTCAGAGACATGTTACACACCTCTAAAGTAGGTGGAATTTGAACCTAGAGCTCCTAGCTCAGAGTAGGGACACAAACCACTACACTACATGAGCCTTTTTTAACCAACATTTCCTAATCAACCTGTTCAGATACATCATATCACACCTCTGGAGCAAGTGTGACTTGAATCCAGGCATGGACAATACCACTACACCATGAGAGGGCCATATATGTTCAAGTGAATCCCAGTCAGCTGCATACAATTAAAAATGATTAATATACAATTAACATTAAGGGCAGATGGGGCAAGAGAGTGTATATTAGATACACTTCACACAGATGTTTTATTGGATGTGTAGTTTATCTGTTGTGTTTATTAGTCAAGAGCGTGGTGCTGAAAAAGCACAGCAGGTCAAGCAGCATCTGAGGACCAGGAAAATCGACGTTTCGGGCAAAAGCCCTTCATAATTCCTGATTAAGGGTTTTTGCCTGAAATGTTGATTTTCCTGCTCCTCAGGTGTTGCCTGACCTGCTGTGTTTTTCCAGCACCACACTCTTGACTCTAACCTCCAGCATCTGCAATACTCATTTTTGCCTCGTTGATTTTAACCTTGTTGTGTTTATTAGTCTGCTATATTCCCAGACGGCAGTCACAAAATGAATGAATAGCTATCAAGAATCTTTTTGCCTGGAGGGTCAACATAGGCACGAGTTGCATTAACGTTATATTGATGTAGCAATTTGAACCAAGTCATAAGTTCTAAAGTCCCTCATTTAAGTAGCACTTGCAACACTAAACAGTGTCAATCAAATATAGAGATGTGCAAATTAGGTGGATTGTCAGTGCTAAATTATTCATAGTGTTCAGGGATGTGCAAGTTGGGTGCATTAGCCACAAGAAATGCAGTGTTACAGGGATAGAGTAGGGGGATGGGTCTGGATGGGATGCTGTTTGGAGGATCAGTGTGGTCTTGTTGGGCCGAATGGCTTATTTCCACACTGTAGGGATTCCATGATTCTATTCTAGAGAGGAATGGAGGTTTCTCAGTCAGAGATCAGATCAGGTAAAATTCTCAAACCACTGGAGGGTCCAATCCTTTTAGATCAGAGCACAGGGAAATAATGACATGAAGTTTTAAGAAGAGTAAAGAATCAACTATAACAAATGCTGGTATTTCTGTGCATCGGACAGTTTTCTACTGGAAATTACAGCAGGAGAATAAATGATAGACCTTGAAAATTTGAAGGAAATAAAGGCAGAAGTTTTAAAAGGAGAATGAAAGCATTTATCCTCATTCCTCAGGCCCGAAAAGTCAATTTTCCTGCTCTTCAAATGCTGCCTGACCTGCTGTGCTTTTCCAGCAACACACTCCCAACTCTGATCTCCACATCTGTAGACCTCACTGTCTCCTAATGGAAGCATTTAATCAAGTCTGCTGAGGAAAGTTGCATGTGTCTACTTTGTACCATTCCAGCTCCCAGCCATGTTCCAGAAAGCAGAATGAGGCCTACATTAGGGCCTTACATCTTTCTATCTGAGCAAAAAGGGTAATTTCTGCTCCTTTAGTGTTGGAGGGCTTTCAATCGACTCTCTGAGATGCTGCTCATAGCCTTAACTGGAACTGAACCTGCCCTCTGACCACTAATTAACACATTTGGCGGGAGACAAATGCTGGTTAATTAGGCGCAACATTCTCCGCTGGCCTCAGGATCTCATGAAGTTGCTGGGCCTGAAGCCCAAGTGGAGAAATTCAACCCAGTGCATCCTGCTTTTCAATGTCTGTGGAAATTGTAGCAACAGTTTTCCAACTGTGTTTAGAACACCACCGTTCCTGCCCAGCATGGAAATAATTCAGCAACTTTCCACCAATTAAACCCAAAGACGTCACTGCTGAAAGTGGTGGAGGTTGTTTTTCACACATATCACATAATTATTATCCACCCACTTCAATTATAAAGATGTTATCCAACCTTATCTGGAAGACGCTGTTGTAGTTTAGGCTGTGTTCTCTCTGTTGTAGTTGGTAGAGATTAATGTAAACCAAACTCTATTTGCTGAATAAACAGAACTGTTTGATGTTAAATAGACTGCGGTGTGTCTTTCGGTATATCCCATTCCATTTACAATTCCTTACATGGGCTGTCAATATGGAAAGTGCATTTTCCACACCAAATGAAATCTGCAAAATTCACGACTAAAACGGGATATTTTGTCTCTCCAAATTTACTGCTAACTTTACATCACTCGGACAGTCCAGCTTTTTAACTATTGATTACCTTTTGCACAAAGGATATAACCAGGAAACAAGCCTTCATATGGAATTTTCCTTTGTACTATACATTTCTTTCATTGTCATTGTGATGCTGCTCAATTTTAAATTACATTATTAGAAGAATTTGAAACATTGTCAAGTTTCTTAGTTCTGATCAGAACACAAGAAAACTAATCAACAAGCAAACCTGCTATGATCACCATACAGATCGATAATTCTGAACAAGATCTGTGAATTGGCATTGACCAACTTAATGGAATGAAATGGTAAGATTTAAGTCATAAGACCTCTACTCTAACAAACTGAAAGCAACATCAGCTAAGCATTGCTTAGCAGGCAAATAAAATTCTAAACTACAGAATATTATCGGCTGTTGTATATACGTTCCAGAATGTTCTCCACAGGATTTTCACAGGACCTTGTCCAAATTTGTTCCCAGCTTCCATTGCGCTTGCTTCCCCTATTTTGCTGGATCAAACAGTGACTCTCGAAAGTCCTTTCTATCAGTTTTCTGAGAAACACCAACCTGATCCTCAGCATCATTCTGATGGTTCCCTCCTCCTGTCATGCTAGCCCAAATCTTTCAGCATCCTTAAATTTTCATGGGTTCCATCTCTTTTATTGGGGAATGTCTTCCTTTCAACAGTTTCAGCTAATTGAGAAAGCAGGAACAATGTATTGAGTTGGACAATCGGCCATGATTATACTGAATGGTGGACCATGCTCGAAGGACCGAATGGCCTACTCCAGCTATTATTTTCCATGTTTCTATGTAAACGTATAATTTCTTTCTGTTGACCACAGCAGCTGCTGTTCTTCTCTCTTTCTCCAGAACTCTGACTCTCTGGTCGAAGACTCTGAGACAGTAAGTCTGCAATTGCCGAAACATCTGCCTCTCCCTATGTGTTTAGGTCTTAAACCTTGCGCCTGCATTTCAATAGCATCCAACCTGCAGCCTCCATCTATGGGGGAGCTAGGTCATGCAGCCTGTGCAGGCTTGTTGTTGGGTAAGGTTAGCAACAAGCCACATGAGCCTCTTCAGAATCTCATTGCACTTTGAATTGAAGAGACAGTTTAAAAGGTCACCCTCTTGCATTCACGATAATCCAAACAATTACTACGGATTGGAATTGGGAATATTGAGTTTTATGTCCTGATTAGTCAGACTATCTCTCAGAAGGTTCACATCAGCAGAGAAAATGAAAGAATCCTGCCTACCGGCAAGTTGACAGTGGTTAGAGGGGTATAGTTAACATGCGGCTGTTACTGCACGCTACTGAACAGGATTCAACAAGGATATTGAGGCAAACAACTCCATCTATGACAGTTTTGTACCAGTCTGCATTAGTAAGCTTTGAATTGCTGCAAAAACTTTAGAATGGGCGGCACAGTGGTTAGCATTGCCGCCTAACAGCTCTAGGGACCAGGTCAATTCCAGCCTCAGGTATCTTTCTTCTCGTATCCGCATGGGTTTCTTCCAGGTTTCCTCCCACAGTTCAAATATGTGCAGGTTAGAGTCAATTGGTCATGTTAAATTGCCCTGTGGTGTTCAGAGATGCGCAGACTAGGTGGATTAGCCATGGGAAATGTAGGGTTACAGGGATTGGGGGGGAGGTCTTGGGTGGGATGTCTTCAAAGGATCAGTGTGGACCTGATGGGCTGAATGTTCTGCTTCCACGCTATTGGGATTCTATTTTTGTAGTTAAATGATCAGACTGGCTCAATTGACTGCACTCTGATCATGAAATAGTCTGGGCCTATTTTTCCTTGGTGCAGCGGAGGCTGAGGGGTGACCATATAGAGACTTATAAACTCATGACGGGTATGGATAGGGTAAATAGGCAAGGTCTTTTCCCTGGGGGTGGGGTGGGGGGGCACAGTTTTAAGGTGAGAGGGGAAAGATTTTAAAAGGGACCTAAGGGGCAACATTTTCACACCGAGGGTGGTGTGTACATGAAATGAGCTACTAGAAGAAGTGATGGAGGTTGCTACAATTCCAACATTTAAAAGGCACCTGGATGGGTACAGGAATAGGAAGGGTTTAGAGGGATATGGGCCAAATGCTGAAAAATGAGACTAGATTTATATCGGATATGGGGTCTGTTTCCATGCTGTATATCTCTATGACTCTATAAGCCTTGTGTAGGAGCATTCACCCAGCAGTGATTTCCTCTGAAATGCCTGGCGCAGGACAGGCTTACTATTCAATTAATTCTAGTGGGCAGGCTTTTGAGGGTGAAGAGCAGTTCAAAGGCCAATCTAGCAGTCTGCTTCAATGTTTCGGCTTTGAGAAAGGGTAGAAAAAGTGAGGACTGCAGATGCTGGAGATCAGAGTCGAGAGTATGGTGCTGGAAAAGCACAGCAGGCCAGGCAGCATCCAAGGAGCAGGAGGATCAATGTTTCAGGCATAAGCCCTTCATTAGGCCTTATGCCAGATTGCCCTGGTCCTTTGATGTTGCCTGACCTGCTGTGCTTTTGCAGCACCATACTCTCGACTTTGAGAAAAGATGCCTAGCTTCTTACAAATTACTTGTAAATCAGGTGACTGTCAGGGGTTACATAATACAGTCTACTCAGCCTTTTTAATCTACCCCTTCCTGATGCAACTGATAACCCAGTGCTACATTCAGCACACATCCTACAGGATTACAGTCTTTAGAGGAACTAGTTTAAATTTGTTTCCCACTTCTGATGAGCTTGATTCTCCTATTCCAATCAACTTCCAGTGCTCTATATACTTTTCTCAATCCAAAACAGATGAATTAATGACTGATCTGACTTGCTGTTTGAGGACTGCACTGTGTGCAGATTGGCTGCTACGTTCGTCTATGATGTGATGTTTGCACTTGAGAAGCAATTAATGAGATCTGAAGTGGTTTGGGAGTTACAGAGGAAATGCTGAGGAGCTGTAGACATTCAAATTCTTTTCTTCCTGCTCATCCAATCTGTAGGAGACGCGAGATCAATTAACACTGGACATTCTTGCATTTCATACCTTTACAGGATATGACCCAGTTTCAAATTCAACTCTTTCATTGCGAACATTCTTTGGCATATGGAAACTGTCAAGATAACGACTTATTAGATGCAACTTCAAACAAATTTCTGTCACATGAAGAAAAACCAAGAAGAAATATGATATGGCTCATAGCAGGAAAAGTGGAACGTTGAAAATATATAATCTGATTGAAGCAAATATACAGATGCAGTAAAGAGGTGGCTGAATAAGCATGTCAGGGATTTGGGAATTTACACAAATGCTGATAAGAGTTATTTGAGGATGACAGAGGGATGTCAGGCTGTAATTACTGGTTAAGTAAAGTGCTTTTTTATTTCTGTGCTGTATATTCTGTGTAATATGAATGAGCAAAACAACCACAGCAACAATTAGTGCTTAGGAGTTAGAACCAGAAGTAGGGACACCTTGGCTCTGTGGTATTCCCATTATAAGGGTTGACTGTATTGTGTACTGAATCCCCTCAATTAAACAATTCTAACTGAGAGGATTCAGTGCACAGGACATTTCATACGTTCTTTGTTTGATGTGGGGTTGATGAGAGTTTTATGGTATTGCATGATATAAACCTGAAATCTGGCTTCAATGATTGTGTTTAAGGGCAACAGCACCCAATTGGCAGTTCATGATCAGAATGAGCATGTTGCAAGATCCCATCACCACAAAGCGATGGAATAGCAGCTGCCGAACAGACAGTATCTTAGGGTGGGTCTACATTGCAGACTTTTTTAAGCAGTTACTGAGTTGAAAATGAATACCCGAGAATCTGCTTTAAGATTTAAAAAGAAGGTAAATTCTCTCCTTGTAACAATTATATTTGGTGAAATTTTGGGCCAGTAAATGTGATATTAATACTGGTGTAAAAAAGAATGCACGAAAGAGTTCGACAGGTTTGTCTAATGTGACGATGTTTGTGTGTCCACTCTGATCACAAGATCTCAGAGTTTCTCGTGTGAGCCCTAAGTGTCAGAGTGGGGCGAGTGAGCCCAGCTCACAATGGGGTGTGTGCCATTGTTTTAGGCACACATCAGCATGCACTTACTTCCTGTACCCCTACAGCAGCAACAGATACATCATTTCTAGATTTTGCTGCGTTGCAGTAGTCACAGCAGTCTTGGTTTAGTTTTACTCAGTTGTTAGAGACTGATGACAGCCCATTTTCAAAATTAAAAACGAGGTGAATAAAACCATATGGTTACACAAAGCGGTCGGGAATAAATACTTCGAAAATCAAAGTTCCTTTGTGAGTTAAGATGGAGATAAGGAAGCATGGGCTGGCTCAGTGATTAGCGCTACTGCCTCAGAACACTGGGTATCAGGTTTGATTCCAGCCTTGGGCGGCTGTCTGTATGGAATTTTTACAAATCCCAAGTGTCTGTGTGGGTTTCCACTGGGTGCTCCGGTTTCCTCCCACAGTCCAAAGATGTGCAGGTTGGGTGGATTTCCCATAGGGTCTCAGGGACGTGCAGGCCAGGTGGATTTACCATGGGAAATGTAGGGTTACAAGGACAGGGGAGGGAGGATGTTGGTCCGGGTGGGATACTCTTCAGAAGGTCATTGCAGACTCCATGAGCCAAATGACCTCTTTCTGTACTGTAGGGATTCTAATCAAATGCACCTCACTGATGGGCCTGCAATTCTGTACAGCAGAGAGCCACAAATGCAGAGTCATTGAATTTAGGCAATCTCATGGAATATTGTAAGGATTGCCCAAGAATACTTTTCCAAATCCATAGTAGGATTGAGCCAATTGTAATGAAAATTTTTCATTCAACCATATCTAGTCTTCTAATTTCATTTTCAGATCTGTAGCATGTTATAAATAATTGATACTTTACCAAATGTCTTCCCTAACACATTGGCAATGGCATGAATGGGATTTGTATTTATACCAGTTAGTTATTTATCGCTAAATCCTTGTAGCCAAGCAACTGCCTCCTCATCTGTTGAGTTTGAGGTGATTCACTCATTTTCTGTAGAGGCCACATTCATCAGTAACATGCAACATGCGGCTTATGTTGCTACCCAAATGCTTTAGGAATTTGTACTGAGGCCCCAGAAGGGGAGGTTGGTTTCTTGAGAGCCCAGGTATGTCTGAAAACCAGTTTAGCAAGGGCAACCCTCAACGTTTGGAGGATCCAATGTCGGACTGGGGTGTACAAAGTTTAAAATCACACAACACCAGGTTTCAAAGTTCTCCAAAAGCTAGTGCTTCCAAATAAACCTGTTGGACTATAACCTGGTGTTGTGTGATTTTTAATTTTGTCCACTTTCATTGTGTTCGTTCAAAGCCAACTATTTGACAGATGGGAATTATCATAAGGAACTTGTTCATGACCTTCATTGTTCCCAGAGTAACAAAAACTAAAAGAGATGTACAGTATTCAGTATTGTTAGATTTACATTCATTTCATTTTACAAAAATGATAACTCAAGTCTCATTCTCAAGATGATGAAGTAGCTGTTGTATTGTAGAAAAAACAACAGCCAACATATGTACAGCAAGCATTGACAAGCTACCACGCAATGCTGACTAGATGATCCATGATGTTGACCGAGGAGTAAACATTATCCCAGCATGCTGCAGAGAATTGCCCAGCTCCTCTTGGAAATAGTACACTGGGATCTTTTATGTCTGCCTGACGTAACGGTTGAATTCTAACATACCAGCACTGAGGCCATCTTCTTGCAAAACCAACTGCATTGAATGGGAAACAGTGTCCAAACGGATGACAGTCTCCTGCCCAAGCTCATAGTCATAGTCATAGAGTCAAACAGATGTACAGCATGGAAATGGACCCTTGGTCCAATTTGTCCACGCTGACCAGATATATCATAAATTAATCTAATCCCATTTGCCAGCACTTGGCCCATATCCCTCTAAACCCTTCCTATTCATATACCCATCCAGATGCCCTTTAAATGTTGTAATTGTATCAGTCTCCACCACTTCTTCTGGCAGCTCATCCCATACACGCACCACCTTCTGCGTGTGAGGAGAGTTGACCATTAGTAAATGGAACAGAGGGTCCCTGCTTCAATGGCACTATTTCCTAATGGAGTAGAGGAATGTTTTCAATGACTCCCTGAAGAAGCCCGTCTCCATGTGTCACATTGATGATCACCAGCGCAAAGCACAGGCCACAGATCACAATGCCTGAAGATGCTACATTAGAAGTGCTACAAACACCTTTCAGTCTGAGCAAATATCCAGCATGATAGAGAAAAGGGGAAGGATAGATCTAATTGCCCCTAGAACACACTGTGGGAAAAACTACTGGTCACAGGTAGGCCTGATTACCATCAGCGGGCCCAATGAATTCCTAATGAAGGGCTTTTGCCCAAAACATTGATTATCCTGCTCCTCAGATGCTGCCTGACCTGATGTGCTTTTCCAGCACCACTCTAATCTTGACTACCATCAGCAGGCCTGCAATTAAAGAGTCCAACCTTCCTGAAATCTTCATCTGTGAAGAAATGCTAAGAGAGAGGGCAGTCAGGGTCTCACTTAAATGTCTCATCTGAACGGTGGTATCTTCACCAGCATATGCTCTGATACTGCATGTTCTATTGTAACCAGTCAGTAAATGTGTACTTGTTGTTGTAACATGTAAATCAGAGAACGTATGATGTTGGATATTTCAATAATCCCATGTCCTTCACTGTTTAATGCATCTAATGTATCCTTTGCTCTTGAGTAAATTAAAATATTTCCACCACGTGATTTGCTTCGTGTTTTGGGCCAGTCGTCTGTTTTAGTGTTCAGAGTGAAAATTAAGAAGCAAAACTTTTTCTCACCGCTATTGGCCTCTACCCTTAGAAATGTAATGTAATTTACATAATCCTGGTTTATTTTTGTTAGGGAATGATTGTCATTTGATGCTTTCTTCGTATTTTATGTGATTCTGCATTTCCATAGAAGATGTAGTGGTAAAATAATGATAACACATTGCATATCGGTTTTTGATATGCATGATCTGATTTTAATCCTATGGGACTGTTCTGGATTGAAATGGTTTTGAAGAGGAAAATATCACTGACTTAAAAATAGCTGCGATGATCACCTGACCAGAGGTTCTGCTGAAACAATCAATAAACAAGAACTGCAACTAACAAGCTTTTGAGGAGATTGAAACCAGTCAACCAAATCTGTATCTGTTGTTTGATTTACACCTTTATGGAAAAATCACTTGTTGGAGATTTAAAAACATCGCCTGCAATTAAGCAGTTTGAAAACAAGGAACTCAGACTTTGGGATACTCAAGCCAGTTATATTTCAGGGAATTTTATTTTGTTTTTGACACATCAATGAAATGGATTTCTGAATGGAATTGGAGAAATTGCTCCCTCTTTCCTCTAACCTCTCAAAGAACATGCACCAAGTGAGAACCTAAAGATACATCTGATTGCTGCAAACTCTAAGATATATACAATATTCATGGCTGCCATTGATCAATAACATGCCTTACCAATGGTCTCAGGTAAAGCTTGATATGTTAAGAACACCCAAAAAACTTTATGCTCCTTTATTCATTTATCGCTCTTTTTTGTACCCTGTATAACATGTTGTCCTCTTTAAAACTTTGTACCTGTGCTTATGTGATGATAGATGTTGCATCTTCATTATTCTGCTTGGGATTTGCAAGTAATAAAATTGCTTTTCCTTTCAAAATCTTGTAATTGCTTTGTTGATTAGTTCCAGTGAATGTGTTCACTATTTTAATTGGAGTGGGGTAGTGCTGTGTATGAGAAAGGTCATGAAATCTTTGTGCCAAACAACCAAAGAGGTTGAGGAGAAGGGAGCTCATTACACTTGGTCCTCACAAATCATATTTCTAGGAAATGCAGACAGACTCTGGCGATGGTGGTCAAGAGAGGTGTTGGGTGAATAAGGCA
Organism: Chiloscyllium plagiosum; assembly: GCF_004010195.1. Lineage (NCBI taxonomy): Eukaryota > Metazoa > Chordata > Chondrichthyes > Orectolobiformes > Hemiscylliidae > Chiloscyllium > Chiloscyllium plagiosum. The sequence continues at coordinate 8,605,899 of NC_057744.1, read as the reverse complement.
GGGGGAGCTATAGTCCAGTTGTAGGTTGTACCCGCTAGGCTGCGCTATGGGAATGCCTCTCTCCTGCTACCTTCTAAATCAGGGCAACAGTGGGATGACGCCTTCAGGTGGGCATTGATCACCCATTTAACAGCTTCAGTTGAACCTTGAGCAGTGGCCCACCCACTGCAAAATGATATTGAGGTAGGGATAGATGGGCAGGTGATGGGCACAGCACTGAAGGCACTGAATCCTGTTTTACACGTTCACCCGCAATAGTGACTACAGATGGCAAAAAACGAGATAGTGGCATAGAGGCAAAGAAAACACAAGGAAAAGCGTTGGAGTAAAACTAGCAAAGAAAAAGGAAGCAAAATGGAGGCAGATTTGGAAGCTGAAATTATTGAATTCAACATGTTAGCACTGCTGCCTCACAGCACCAGGGAGCGATTCTAGCCTCGGGCAACTATCTGTGTGGAGTTTGCACATTCTCCCCGCGTCTGTGTGGGTTTCCTCCGGGTGCTCCGGTTTCCTCCAACAGTCCAAAGATGTGCAGGTCAGGTGAATTGGCCATGCTAAATTGCCCATAGTGTTCAAGGATGTGTAGATCATGTGCGTTAGTCAGGGGCAAATGTAGAGGAATAGGGTAGGCTATGGGTGGGTTACTCTTCGGAGAGCTGGTGTGGTCTTGTTGGGCCGAATGGTCTGTTCCACACTGTAGAGATTCTCTGATTCTAAGGTTCTCCAAATGTTAAATCAAAAAGGTAAAGTGCTATTCCTTGGATTCCATTGGAAAGTTTTTCACTGATAGACGTATGTTGATATATGAATAGCCAACATGTTATACAGAATTTAAAAGGTTTAATTCTATACTTAAAACTCAGTATAGAAGAATATGCAAAGAGACCTTCAGTAAAAATTAGACCTGTAGACTTTTGAAATGAAATTGACATTTTAATTTGTCTTGTATAAAAGAAATATGAATACTAGACGTTTTGATTTCTACATGTAGATGTTGAATTATGTTTTGGTGATATGTTTGCTTTGGGCAATGGAGTTATGTTGCTTGACAGTGGCTTGATATTTAATGGCTCTGTAGTAATTTGTGTTTCCTCCACCCCTTAAATGTGATCTGTGTCCAAAGTAAAAATATTAATAAAGACAAGCGCTGAATCTGATGCAAAATATGTAATTACAATCCCGCAAGGGATAAAGAAAGCAGGTGGTAAAATCCTTTCAAATGCTGGAACATGTTCAATTGTTACTAGTGTAACATTATTATATTTCTTTTGTGTGATATATAAACAACAATGTTTGGTATGAAAACTGATTGGTATTGTTTTCTTTGTAAAAAGAAGCCTTTTGCAGCAGTTGCCATGCCAACGATTCATTTGGTTTTGATGGAATTATTTTTAGTGCTTTATAGCCAGTGATTGCAAATAGTGCAATGTTTACAACCATGATTCGTCAGGATACTTTGTTAACTGTATTGATTTTACAAAACTTATTTACGGAGTGTTATCTGCACACTTGCTGGTGTTTTGTGGATTTCTGTAATGGACAGATGCTTTTCTGTGAGGTATAGGGAAACATATAAAAGGCATCTGGATAAGTACATGAATAGAAAGAGATTAGAGGGTTATGGGCCAAATACTGGCAAATGGGACTAGATTAATTTGAAATATCTAGTCAGCGTGAACGAAGGATCTGTTTCCATGCTGTACATCTTTATAATTCTATGACTCTAATTGTTGAATGATCCAAACTGCAAAGCCTCCAACTGTAGATCAATGAAGCACACATATTACTGCTTTGTGTCCTCATTTCATACTTCTACTTACACTATATTTGGATTAATGTTAACGACCTTCTTATTAGCTATTTTTATTAATATATTGATTTTAAGTATTTTAAACTTGGTTTAAAATGGTGTAACATAAGAACTGCAAAGAGTTCACACCTCTCATGTAATAATGATTTACATGTGTTAAACATAAATTCAACTGTATTCAATTTGCTTCAGATTCTCTTTTGATAATTAACAATTATAATTTGAAATTATAACCAATAAAGTGAGACTCATAGATGCATGCAGCAGCAATATTACATTCAGCCCATTCAAGTCTAAGTGTGTCTTGGTCACAGATTTGGGAACTGCTATTGCTGTATGAAATGTCGTGCCCACAATTCTTTTCAGGCTGTAACTGGAAAGATAGCTCTGTAGTCTCAGAAGTGGGATTGTTGGACCAGTGCTCTGTAAAATTCCCTGAAAAGTTGCCTTCAAGATTCACAAGGGGAACTATCTAAACTTCCATGAGTTTGTCCCTAAATAATGGAGTTCAGCTACAAAACTACATGCTGGCCAGTCAATCACTGGTATTCTTTTTGGTTTTCCACCGGTGAATACATTTTAAGCAGGATGTTGAAAAATAATTATTATCTGGTTTAAAAAGGTTTGGGGTGGAAATGTCCCATTGTGAACCATGTGGGCCATATCAAGAAAGTTGGGAAATGAAGTGGGATATCCAGGGAGGCCCCCTCACCAGCATGACCAAATACTCCCATTTTCAGGCCAAGTGTTGGACAGTTAAACAGGATTCACACTTGTGAGTGATAAGAGGCCTTTTTGTATGGAATTTTACTCATTATCACTTTCATTACTACCTTATTAATATGCAGTATTCCATTCTCCTTTTCACCAGTTAGAAAGTGGAGACAGAGAATTTCCAAAGTGCAAATCAGAGTGATTACCTGGTGATTTCAGCTTGATACTGGCTCCTCTGGACCTCCATCTTGGACAATCAGCACATTCTCCTCAGGGCTCACTGTATGGCAGTGGTCACTCTCACCACACACCCATAAACATTGGCATTGGACACATAGCAGGCTCACCACATCATCATGGGACATCTCCAATGAACTTACAGTAACCTTCTGCACTGCAATGCTGAACTATAAAGTCCACCAACAACTTTTATTGGACTCCTCCTGCACTTTAAGCACAGGGATGAACACCCAGGTCATGGGTCTCAGCAGGCATCTTCCAGTTTTAGCGAGAGTCCCTAGGTGCTAGTAAGGATGACTTTGCATAGTCGACAGGACTGTGTTAGTCGTTGTCATTTCCAGGTTCTAGGTCAATGCCCAGTGACTCCTCAGTTTAAAGTTAAAGCTTGGCAGTCAACTGTAAATTATCACCTAACTGGACCAATTTTCAAGGCAATACCAGAGTCTACCTGCTAACCAATCATCATGCTCTTCTCATACAGTATAAAAAAGCAGTTCCCTTTGAATTGCTATTCCTTGCAAATGTTTTTATTTATTTGTTCATTATTTAGTGGGATGTGTGTGTCACTGGCTGGGCCTGTATTTATTGCCCATCCCGAGTTGCTCCTGAGAAGGTGGGGGTGAGCTGCCTTCTTGAACCGCTGTTGTCCACTGGATGTGGGTTGACCCACAATGCCAATGGGGAGGGAATTCCCGACAACTGCAAGACAAAAAAACTTCCACAAAGTGAGTCTTTTTAAGCAATGTAGAGGTTCCTCTTTCTTTTTGGTGGAAGTTAAACAAAAGTAGTGTTTATTTCTCTTATCTTTCCTAAGTATTTTTCTCCAGCAGGTGTGAGAGAATTCCTTCCTAACAAAACTTGCCTCAAGGCAGAAAAGCTAATTTGCGGCTATCCCCATCCGTTATGTGCAAATCTAACAGTGTTAAATATTGTGAGTAGTCCGAGGTCACAGAAAGCTGCTCAGACATTATCGTTGATAGGAAAGCTGGCGTTTGGGCCCATGTACCTGCTCCACCATTTGATAAGATCATAGAGGAACCTCTACATTGACTCTACTGATCATGTCCACGTACATCAATTTCAATCCTGAACACGCTCAACAATTGAGCACCCACTATCCTATGGAGGGGAGAATTCCAAAGATTTGTAATCATGTGAATGAAGAAATTTCTCAGTCTGATATGACCAACCCAAGGCTGTGACCCCTGGTTCTACATTCTACACTGTTTAAAAGACATTTGGATAAGTACATGAATAAGAAATGTTTTGAGGGATATAGGTCAAGCGCAGGCAGATGGGACTAGTTTAGTTTGGGATTATGGTCGGTGTGAACTGGTTGGGCGGAAGGGTCTAGTTCCATGCTGTATGACTCCATAACTCTGTGACTCTATATTCTCTAACCAGGGGAACTGGTGCATTAACATCTATCCTGTCAGGCTCTGTGGGAATTTAATATATTCTATGGGAACACCTCTCATTCTTCTAAATTCAAGTGAATAAGTGCCCTTTCCATTCAATTTCTTCTAACAGCGCAACATTTTCATCCCGGGGATCAATTTAATATGTTTACGCATCATTTTATCCATCAACTAATATTGAAGCATGAGCGCACACTCCTTGATAAACATTTTTAGACGTTAAACTTTAACTTTGTGTACAACTTCTAAAAGGTAATGTTAAAACATTGTATTAAGATTTTACAGCTTTGCCAGATTTTCTTTTTGAGATGATGCTTAAAAGCTGATTACTGTAATAATTGATGTTTGTTTAAATGTTATTACATAAAGGGAACATTTTTGACAATATGGGGTCATTCAAACAGATAAGACGCCAGGAAAATGCAATCTGTTCCAAACAGGGAAACCAGTCATGATGGGTCAACCTTTTCAAGCAGTTTCTATGTTTTAAAAAGTCAACAATTCTTACTGCGTTTCCAAAATTATTGCTCAAACATTTGAAACATATGCTTTTAAATTCTGAAGTTATTTGGAACAGAATATATTACATTCCCTACAGTATGGAAACAGGCCCTTCAGTCCAACAAGTCCACACCAACCCTGCAAAGAGTAACCCATCCAGACCTAATCCCTTATCCTATATTGACCCCTGCCTAATGCACCTAACATTACGGTCAATTTAGCATGGCCAATTCACCTGACCTACACATCTTTAGATGGTGGGGAGGAAACCCACACAGACACAGGGAGAATGCGCAAACCCTACACAGATAGTCACCTGAGGTAGGAACTGAACCCGGGTCCCTGGCACTGTGAGAAAGCAGTGTTAACCACTGAGCCACCATGTCACCCATATACATCTTAAGTATTGCAGAGAGAAATGAATAAAGGTTGAAAACCCAAATGATTTGTTAGTTTACAGAATGTAAGATATGACAACTATTGGTAGTGACTGGCAACACCAACTCTAATGATGAAAAGGTTGACTGTTTCAAAAGCTGCTTGAATCCGAAGGGACATAGCTGCTAGACTTATTCTAGGTGATAAGGCAATTAATAGGATATAAAAAATATACTTGACCTCATCCTCACCAATCAACCTGTCTCAGATGCATCTGTCAATGACAGTTTGGCAAGAGTGACCACAGCACAATACTTTTGGAGACAGAAAAGGTACAGCAACCATTCATAAAAATGTGAGAATATTCAAAGTTGGGAGGGGGACAACTGTGGAATTTTAAACCATTTCATTTTTAATCAAAATCACAGCAATTCTATTTAGAGCCAATGTTTCTTCTTAGCTACCAGGGTGTGTTACTGTGCTGCAATCAAAAAGGTCCCCCTGCAGGTGACCAGCATGCTGTGAACAAGGCGTTGTTCCTTTGACATGTACATGTATATGGCAAAGCAGTAATCTTAAAGGACTAAGCATGGTCTGAGCAATGGGTTGCACATGACAAAGGAAAATTGAAGTCAGCATTGCTTAAGACCAAGTCAGGAGATTCAGGAGTGTCTATTTCTGGGCATGTACCTGTATACAGCTCAAGCTCAGACTCTATCAAAATGGAGAGGACTATAGGTCACTGGGTGCAAGACATTCGATCTACCATTACAGAGCTGGCAGGGGATTATTATCTGCTGGGGAAACTCAGCAAGCGACTGTTAAGCTGTTTGTCAAGTTCCACATTCAGCTAAGTTATTTAGTTTCTTTCTTGTGGGCAGCTTTTTTATGTATCAATTCCGCAGAGTGCAGCCCACAATAGCTCTGGCTGCCCGAGGGTAAATCAATTAAAGTGCGGATGTTGAAATCTGAAACGAGCACAGAGAAACTCAACAGGTCTGGCAGCAAGTGTGGAGAAAGAAATAAAGTTAACCTTTTGAGTCTGGTATGACTTCTTCAGAACTGGGAAAATCAACCTCAGAGAGATGAAATCAAACAGACATTGAGCACTTTGCATAAGCGGTATCCTGTTTGTCCTTACTCAATATGGTGAACAGTGCCCTTCCTCTGAAACAGTCTGGAGCCTGACGTGTACACGCCATTTTGAAAACCCATTGACTTTTTTAAGAGATGAAGCAATGCTTGCATTTTATTTTTTGAAAACTAAATAACTTAAATACTAAAAGAAAAAAAAGCAAATAAAATTCATCAGTTACAACAATTGCCTTAATTTTACCATTCTATACCACACAAGATAGAGCAATTAGAGAAAGAATGTAAAACCACATGCACAAATAATTGCTGTTATTAGGAATTTGCAATTCCCAGACTGTCTGGTGCCCGTGGTGTTGAACAGAGAAACTAATAATAACTTGTTATTGAGAATGAAGAGTCAATATTAATCATCTGGCACCTGTATTTGTGAAAGCTCTATGAGCTGAGGATTGCTGGTAAATGTAATGTTGCAAATGTCGCTGTTAAATCTGTCTCTTTGTTGGACTTGATGGGCAAAGGTACATCATTTTGAGGTGTGGCTTCCTGGTGCAGCATAAAATAGGCAGCTCTTTGAGAAAGGGAAGAAGGAGAAATATTCAGCCTGTTGCAGAATTTTGCGGAATGAAGGATGAAGTCTTTAGTGATTTAATTCAGCTCCGAAGTTGTCAGATGATGACATTCTTAGAGCTTTGAGGAACGATCCCTTGCTTGAAATTCCTGCTTAAGAAAATATGAAAAGCAAACGTATTCACCTGAGCCTATTTCTCAAATAAAATTCAGAATTTGGGTCTAACAGTGTTACTCTGTGTGTTGTAGCTCCAAGATGTGTCTCCAAGATAAGCATTCAGATCCCATTCCAGGGAATTGTGCACATGTAGTTTGATAATAAAGTGCAGTACTGAGACAGTGCTTTACAATCAGAGGTATTGTGTTTGGCTAGGTTGCTGCAGTAATAGTAGTGAGCTCAGTCAGGTGGACCTCATAGAATACAAGTTCCCTAATTGACAATGTTATTCTAGTTCGATCAGGATCCCAGGCTGATAGATAAAAGTGGGAGTGTTGAATAATGAGTTGCACTCCTTGTGTCTTTCATGGTGTCTCAAACCTGCACACACATATAAAAAGAGAACAGGAGTGTCAGACATGTTATTCACTCTGAGAGTTGCCTCTGAGGGAGCTGGACCAATTTCGAGAAAAAAAAGCAGGAGTGTCAGACATCCTGCTCACTCTGAGAGTTGGCTCTGAGGGAGCTGGATCAGTGTCAAGGACTCTCCGTGTGTAAACAAAGGCTGGGGCTTACTGACAAGATACCGGTCTCTGTGGAATTGTTTCAGATGCTAAATAGAGATCCAGTCTATTGTCTAAGATGGATGCACGTGGTCCAAGGTACTATTTTGCGGATTGGCAGGGTAGTTGTCCTGTTGTCTTTCTTCCAGTGTGGGGTGGTGTTAAATAGAGACTATGGGAGTCAAATCTGAGGAAATAAGTTAGAATTCACTAAACAAAAGTATCTGGGAAAATCCTGGAAAATCGGCACTATTCTTGTATACTTCAGACCAGAGGTCCAATTCAATCAAAATATAGGCTCAGTAAACTAATTTCCAAGTATCACTGATTTTCTACTCTGTTTTCTCCTTGGATTGTTCCTTTGACCTTTTTGAGAGAACGCTACATTCTATTTGGCTGATGAAGGGCTTTTGCCCGAAACGTCGATTTTGCCTGTCCTCGGATGCTGCCTGAATTGCTGTGCTCTTCCAGCACCACTGATCCAGAAGCTACATTCTATTTGACAATTTCTCAACAGGTTATTTAGTTGGGATGATGTCGTTGATCACATCACAACCTCCTGGTTTTCTGCCACATTAGCAGTAAATGTCTTGCCACACACTTGGATCTGAATTTGTGTAAAAGTAGCTCAAGCGTCTGACTTCAAAAAGAGATGGAACTGTTGATATCACTTGATTTTACTTTTAAGAGGCCACTAGTTGTGTTTGGAATGAGGTCAGCCAGGTGGACATCGTAGAATATGAGTTCCCTAAGTGGGGTTGTTAATCTTGTCCAATCAGGGAGCCTTGGCTGACAGATATAAACAGGAGTGCGGAGGGTTTGGGGCCTGGCTTTGCTGCTCCTCTCCCTTGTAAATTTGTTGTTTCTGTATATAGCTGCTAATGTTAATTGTTTTGTAAACTGTGAATTATCTAATAAAATAAAAAAAAATAAAACAGGAGTGTGAAAGGCTCTGCTCACTCTAGGAGCCGGCTATGTGCTAGCTGGGTTAGTGTTATGTAAAATAAAGGGTGGCTTGGTGATGGGATACCAACCTTCATGGAGTTATTTCAATGGCAACAAGAGAAAAACACACCCCTGTAGAGATTCACTTGCAGTAGTTGCCCTAGAGTTGATTAGATTCCCTACAGTGTGGAAACAGGCCCCTCGGCCCAACAAGCCCACACCAACCCTCTGAAGAGTAACCCACCCAGACCCATTCCCCTACTAATGCACCTATCACTATGGGCAATTTAACATGGCCAATTCACCTGACCTGCACGTCTTTGGACTGTGCAAACTCCACACAGACGGTCAACTGAGACTGGAATTGAACCTGAGACCCTGGTGCTGCGAGGCAACAGTGCTAACCATTGAGCCACTGTGCTGCCCCGTTGAGGTAAGCATTTCTAGCATCATACCATTATTTAGGAAGCTTGACTCATTCAATCCTGCTGTTGAAGACTGGGTGCAGTCTGTGGAAAGAACGCATTACTTTTTCCGGGCAAATAACATTGAGGCAGACAAAAAGCAATGAGTAAGTCTCCTGACTGCTTGTGGGCCTGTAGCTTTTCTGGTTATTAGGAGCCTAACTTTCCCTGAGGCACCAGATACTAAAACCTTTCAAGAGTTGATGGATTTAGCTAAGGAATATTATAGTCTCCCAAGCCTCCTTTAATTCTGAGATGCTATTAGTCTTACTTGCCAGTTTGAGAACCAGGGAAATCCATACTAGGATTTTTGATGAGATTAAGACAACTGGCAGAGGCATGTAACTTTGGTTTAACCCTAACTAAGATGCTGAGAGACCATTTGGTATGTGGGTTTAGGGATGTGATCATGCAAAAGTGCCAATGAGCTGAAACCCAACTGGACTTCAAATAGGCACAACAACTGGCTTTGGCAGAAGAAAATGCGACAAGCAGAGCTTAGAGGTTATACCATATTCTGACGGAAATGGAGACCTTCCTCAGGCTGACTGAGCTTGGGGAACACCACTTGAACATAGAACATTACAGCACAGTACAGTCCTCGATGTGTGAAGGGAATTGCATAGCCTCACTCAGGACATATCTTGATCAGAGGGACTGCAGACCAATCCACAGCAAAATCCCAAAACAAAGCCAAGCCTCAGCCAAACAATTAAAATTTTATCAAGGATCTGGGCTGGCAAGCCATTGTCATTGCTGCTGGTAAGCAGACTTACGACAGCAAAAGAGTCACAAGGCCTGAATTGAGTAAGAGAACTTATTGGCCGGTATCCAGGAGAGTGCATGCCGCAGCACGTCCACCTACAGCTGATTTGAGTTAAGTTGCTTAGCAACATCCAAATCTGAACCAAAATAAACTCCTGGTTAAAAGGTTACCCAGTTTGAATGGAGGTTGATACCAGCACGGAAGTTTCAGTGATTGCAGAATCAGTCTTTACTAAAATTCACTCTGGATTCCAACACTTAAGTTCCACACAAGCCCTCAGCCAGACTGAGAACCTATATTGGGCAACCCTACAGGTTAAGGGGAAAACTTTAGTTCCAGTCTCTTATCAAAAACAGCTGGTTCAATTATTACTGATTGTAGTAGAAGGCTTAGATCCAAGCTTTATGGGGATGAAATTAGTTGAGAAAGATTAAACTTGATCGGCTCAATGTTTTTCAATTACAAAATGGCTGCCTGAGTGAAGATCTAACTAAGCACCTGAACGTTTTTTAGGAAGGTCGGGAGACTTTCAAAGGAGCCAAGGACACCTGCATGTTGACCAGGAAGCGATTCCACAATTCTTCAAGGCCCACCCAGTGCCATTTGCCTTACGGGCAAAAGTAGAGGCAGAAGTCAGGAGGCTGGAAAGAGAAGGAATCATCCAATCAGTGCAGTTTGTAGAATGGGCCGCATTGGTCTTACCGACTGTGAAGCCCGATGGGTCAGTTCACCTTTGTGGGATTTTGAACAAACAGTAAACTGCTTTTTGCAGCTGGATAAACACCCATTCCCTGCACAGAGGATATTACACAGAACTAGAGGAGGGAGGGGGAGCTGTCCTTCATGAAGCTGCACATGAACATTCAGCATGTAAGGACAGCTTATGATGGTCCAACATCCAATGGTCTGACGGAAAGAGCAGTGGGAACTTTGAAGGCAGGCTTAAAGAAACAGCCTACAGCTTCACTCGATACCAAACTGTCCTGGTTCCTATTTGATTATAGGACCACCCCTCATACAACTACAGGGAGAGCTCCAGCTGTGGGGAAAAGATTCCGCACCAGATTAATCCTGATCTTCCCGGACCTGATGGGGGAGGGGAGGAGAGGGGGAAAGAGAATCAGGAACACCAATGTCTTTTGTAAGACCCCTGTCAGCGAGAGGGGGGCAGTTTACTTCTGGGAACCACAGAAATGGCCCTGCTTGGGTAAGAGGTTTGGTCGAGGTGAGGTCAGGTCCCCTGACGTACAAAGGGTAAAAACAATGATTGCAGATGCTGGAGACCAGATTCTAGATTAGAGTGGTGCTGGAAAGGTACAGCAGGTCAGGCAGCATCTAAGGTGCAAGAAAACCGACGTTTCGGGCAAAAGCCCTTCACCAGGAATAGAGCTGACGTACAAAGAAGAGTTAGGAGAGACGGCCCTGAACAAGCAGATGGACCACATGAAAGCCGCAACCTCATAAACGAGTCAGGAGCAAAACATACCCGCCCCCCCCTCAGAGCATCTGGCAAGGCTGTCAGAATCGTTGGGTTCTACCCCTCCACCCAGCATCGAAGAAGCCTCTGAGAACGAGGTGGACACGGCAGACATCACAGCCTCGACGCTGTTACCAACTGTTGAAAAGCATGAATTTCTTCCGAGACATTCTGGGTGCAAAAGGCCAACGAACACCACCAGAATCCAAGGCAGTTTTGTTGGAAACGGACCCTGATGTGAATATGAACCCCCCCCCCCCCAAAAAAAAATGACGGGCTTACATCCCAAGACATAAAATGGGAAGGATTTGGTGATTGGAACAAGGTCAGCCCGGTAGACCTCATAGAACTTCGCTGATTGGGGCTGTTAACCTGGTCCAATTCGGGAGTCCTGGCTAACAGGTATAAACAGAGTGTCAGGGGTTCTGCTCACTCCAGGAGCTGGCTCTGTCGGTATCATGTACTATTTACATGTAAATAAAGGGTCATTGATGACAGGACACCAGCCTCTGTAGAGTTATTTTGCTACTGGTCTCTGATTAGAAACCAGACAATCTGTTAACAAGTGTCCATAATGTGATGGAGGATTAAAGCCAAATTGGGAGGCTACGTTCTTTTTGAAAAAAACAATTTTACTGTTTTGAAAGGTCTTTCCAAAATGTTTGTTTTTGGTTGAAAGCAAAACAGGATTAGCACATTGTCTTATGCAACTCAAAAAAAATAGAATTCCTTCAACAGTTTGTCTTTCGTTTACATGAATAGCTAAGCCTTTGCAACTGTTTGAGATTATTTACTTGGAATTTGCCCACACATTTATTCTTGCATGATGCATGACCTTAAAGAAATCCAATTTTCGAAATCGTTAATTGTATCAAACCACTGCAGCCCCGATACACTATATACTTGCTAGTTTGGAGCATAAAATAAGAACAATGAGATTCTCAAAATGTTGGTATTTTTTATTCATTCATGAGATGAGGGCATCGCTGGCCAGGTCACCATTTAATGCCCATCCATAATTGCCCAGAGGGCAGTTAAGAGTCAATTACATTGCTGTGGGTCTGGAGTCACCTGTAGCCCAGGCCAGGTAAGGACTGTGATTTCCTTCTCTTATGTACATTAGAGAACCAAATGGGATTTTCCAACAACCAGCAATGGATTCATGGTCATCACTCGACTTTTAATTCCAGATTTGTATTGAATTCAAATTCCACCATCGACCATGGTAGGATTTGAACCTGGGCCTCCAGAACATTACGTGGGTCTCTGGATTATAGTCTAGCACTAATATAACTGCCAGTTGCATTGTGGTAGTTGAAATGTTTGCAGCATTTACCAAAAGGAAAATTACTCAGGGATGAAAGTCATAAAAAACGAAAATATTCTTCAACCACAAACCATGCCTTAGCATCCACAGGTGAGGCAGACAACTCTGTATTATTGATGTAAATATGCACAATTCTGTAGTTCTTCTGCATCCTCCCCACTTAAAACCAATTACGACTGCTGGGAATCAGCCATGTCAATCCAACGTTTTAGATATTCTTTGCAGTAACAAAGTAAGCATTTGAAATTGAGATCATAGGACTTAGGAGCAGACGTAGACCATTCAACCCTTGAGTCTGCTCTGTTATTCAATGAGATCACATAACACTTAACTCTACTTTCTGCATTTACCTCATAATCCTTGATTCCCCCTATTGATTAAAAGTCTGTCTATCACGTCCAAGTCTCCACTGTGCATTTGGCAAGGCTATGTTAAATCTTGTAGGACATGGGCATTGCAGGCTGAGTCAGTATTTATTCCCCGTCCTAGTTGCCTTGAAAAGGTGGTGATGAGCAGCCTTCTTGAACTGCTGCAGTCCATGTGCTGTAGGTAGACCACAATGCTTCTCATTGAAGTTGAAAATGTGTTGCTGGAAAAGCACAGCAGGTCAGGCAGCATCCAAGGAGCAGGAGAAATCTGAGTTCATCCCTTGTGGTTGGGTGGTTCCTAGGCGGAAGATGAGGCGCTCTTCCTCCAGCCGTTGTGTTGCTATGGTCTGGCGATGGAGGAGTCCAAGGACCTGCATGTCCTTGGTGGAGTGCGAGGGGGAGTTGAAGTGTTGAGCCACGGGGTGGTTGGTTCGGGTGTCCCAGAGTTATTATCTGAAACGTTCCGCAACTTCTCATTGAAGTTGCCCTGTTCCTTCTACTTACCTATAGAGATCAGTGTGACCCTTTACTCTGATAATGTGACTTTCTGATTGAAGATCTCTGATATTTGGCAAAGCAGCTGATCAGAAAGCAGACCGGAAATTCTTTGGGAAATGCCTTTTAGGAAAAGGGGCTGCTTTGCTTTGGAATTTCCTGTGAAACCTTTCTGTGTTCCTTTCAGACATGGTTTAAAACTTCCGCAAGATTTTATAGGATATCTATTGTTTTAAAATATCTCCTTTAATTTAAGGTAAACATGATGTGAAAGATATTGGGAATGGTAGTCCACAAAAATTCTGCCCAGACGTGATTTGCTTATCATCAGAAAAGTTAAACCAAACCAAAATACGGAAAACCAGGTGATAGTTTTCAAATCTTGACACAGGAAAAGAACAAATATCACATGACACCAGGGTATAGTCCGGGGAGAAAGTGAGGGCTGCAGATGCTGGAGATCAGAGCTGAAAATGTGTTGCTGGAAAAGCGCAGCAGGTCAGGCAGCATCCAAGGAACAGGAGAATCGACATTTCGGGATTCCTGAAGAACGGCTTATGCCCGAAACGTCGATTCTCCTGTTCCTTGGATGCTGCCTGACCTGCTGCGCTTTTCCAGCAACACATTTTCAACCAGGGTATAGTCCAACAGGTTTATTTGAAAACACCATCATTTGGAGCAGCTCTTCTTCATCAGCTGATATAATCTGGTGTCATGTGATTTTTGATCTTGTCCAACCCAGTCCTCCACAGCAGGAGAAGAACAACTGCTATTTGTAACCAGGCAAAGCAATACTGACAGAGAAATAGATAGATAGACAGATAGATATCCAGATAAAGCAACACTTGCTGCAAAGAATAGGAAAAGATCTTTTCTGTTAGCAAACAAGCAGGATGCTGGTGATAGCTGGTTTGCTGAAACGAAGAAGATAGATGACTGAAACCAAAGGATAGAGAGCTGTGAATTAAACTTTGCTGATGAGACTTAATTAGAAGCACTGTAATATATATAGATGGCAGCTGAAATTACAAAAACATAGACCCAAAGTGAGCAGAACAATGGAAGACAGAGTTCAATATGAGGCCATCTAATTTTGAACCAAAAGGGCAGTTTTTTCAATGATGGCTAATTCAGACCCAATGGGGTCCATGGGGATTGAATCCAAGGATAAGCTTCTGTGCAGTTACAAGAACTACACAGAAAGGCTAATGGGATGTTGGTTGTTAACTCAAAACTTTTGAAATACAAAATGGCACAGAATTACTCTTCAGTAGATGTTTAATTCAGCTCCACCCTGGAGTACCGTTTTCAGTTTTGAGCACTACTCCTCATAAAGGATAAACTGGCTTTGGAAGAGATTCAATAAAATATTACCAGAATTATAGTGGGTTAAATTGTGAGGATAAGTTCTAATATAGTTAGGATACCTGGTCAGCATGGACGAGTTGGACTGAAGGGTCTGTCTCCGTGCTGTGCATCTCTATGACTCTATGACCATCATTTATAAAAATGGAACTTAAAAATTTTAAATGCAGCTTGAGTGGCAAGAGTGATTTCACTGAAGTATATAACATTTTAAGGGAATTCAATTTGACGCAGTTTGATAATGATTTGCTCTAGTAGGGAATCCAGAATACTGAGGAATATCTTAATATCAGAAATGAAATCCAAACTGGATTTTCAGTAAAATGGTAGCAGGTAGTTGTAATTGTCAGCTGCAAAACATTTTTGGTCCAGACTATTTGAGACTTTCATGACTGAAATTAAAGATTTTTGTTTGGGCAGGTTACCAATGGAATGGAGAAGAGAGATCGAGGTGAGAATCAACCATGATTTATTTCTGAGCCGTCTTTGAGAGAAACCTAAAAAAATTAATATTATACTTGAAGATAATGAGTAAACCTCATAAGGTGAGATCTCAGCACTAGTAAGGGATTTGAAAATCCATTAATTGCAAGAAATCTCCGGGCTTGAAGCCATCAAATTTATTTCTTATGAATATTAATGGATTATTATTTATGGAAGTAGTTTGAATGTAGAGACAGATTTGCAGTAGAGACAGATTTCACAAATTGTGCCTAATCCTTTTCACCAAGACAGGTGAGTCATCATGTTCTTTCATGATCCATTTTGTAATTTTATATTGCTGTTTATGTTGCTTTCTCAGTTGAGCAATGCACTATACAAGCCAAGAAAAAGAAATCGACTTGTTCTATGTGAATATGAGGAAGGAGACAAGCACAACTTATACATCCTTAAGGAGGGCTTAGCACAACATACCTGGGAACTTTATTTTTCTTCAGTATTGAGTATTAATTTGAAATAGGCTGCACAAATGTAAGCTTACATTCAAACAAGTATATGTTTGCAAAGTCCATTTTGGTACAGCGAATAGCAGAACAAGTGCTGAATGCTGTACTCCTGTTCCAAAGTTTATGCTGTGTTTCTTAACTCCCCTTCAGGTCAAACTTAGTTAAGGACCATCTTATGTATAACTTTGTGGAAGGAGGTTTGGTGTGGACTCAATGAACCGAATGGCCTGCTTCCACACGTAGGGATTTTATGGTTTTATAATCTACAACCCAGTGAAAAGTAACTTTTTAAAAATATTATTGTTAAAACTACAAAGTTATGCTTTTTAACTACATTTATAAAGTAAAGATGTAATAACTGATTTCCACCTTGCCCTCTGAAATGCGGATTGCTTGTTTCTGAAACTGCATCAACCAGTGGTAGTTTTCAATGCTGATTTCACTGTTTAATATATAATTGACACTGTTTCATGCTTTCTTGGACGAATGATACAAAACTAATCATATTTTTTCATCTTGTGTTAGGTCCCACAGCATATATGCGAAATACCTTTCGGGGACATGGTCATTGTGCCATCACTACGTTATGGCGTGTGATCTAACAGTATAAAGCTTTCAGTCTCCATCTTACTGAGCTCGGCCCTCTGGCAGCATGTCATGCTGAGGGAACTGTGCTGCAGGATCTTTGAATTGCCTGGCTGGGGCCAAATGCGCAAGTGCCAGTGATTGTAGATATCAAGTGTTGCAATAAAGATTCATTTAAATTTTCAGTAATATATGATCTTTGTCTCATATTTATGTAAAGTAACACATTCATGATAGATGTTGATCATCAGCTATCGTGTGACTGGGTTTTGGAAGGTGCTATTGAAAGAAGCTTGGTGAATTTCAGCAGTGCGTCTTATAGATGGTATGCACAGCTCTCACTGTGCATTGGTTGTGGAGGAAGTGAATTCTGAAGGGGATGAATAGGATGCAATCAGGTGGGCTGCTTTGTTCCGAGTGTTCGTTATGTTTTTGGAGATGCACTTATCCAGGGGCAAGTGGCGAGTATACCATCACGCTCCCCACTTGTGTTTTGCAGTTCCTCCTGAATATCCTGCACATCAGAAACTGTTATATTTATGGCGTTAAGTCTTGAACTCCCCTCCAAGTGGAAACATCAAGCTGGATTTTCGTCCTTGAGGCAGGTAGAAAGAGCCCAGAAAATTCCCCACTATGCATGCAGGCTTTGGGAGAGAAAACTGGCTCCAGGAAGAGGTGGGCATGGGCTCCAGTCAGGCCAGCCAGCTCCTGAAAATATCAGAAAATATCAGAGCAGGCTTTTAGACTTCATCCTAGTTTTGCTATGAATGCTAAGGCCATCTAGCCCCTTTTACCCTTCAAACACACTCCTTTTGTCTCACCTAGGTGAACTCATCCACCCACATCTCATTGCCTCTAGAAGGCCTTGTGCGAATTTATGACACCCTACTCACTCCCCATCATCTTTCCTAATCCCCCTATCAAGCTATGGCACTTCCATGCACACTCACCATTTAATAAAACCAATGGACCCTATGGTGACAACAGGATGTGAAAAAATAAAGCTAAGAATTTAGTTTGGCCACAGTTAGTGCACTGTGTGCAGTTCTGGTCACTTTACTATCGGAAGGATGTGGAGACTTTGGAGAGGGTGCAAAAAAGATTTACCAGGACCACACTCTCGACTGCATTACTTTAAGGACAGGTTGGACAAACCTGGAATGTTTTTGTCAGAGTGTCGAAGGCTGTGGTGCGAGCTGATAGAAATATATAACACTATGAGTGGCATGGATAGGGTGGATAGTTAGAGTCTTTTTGACAATATGATACACAAACAGAAGTTGATGAAGAACTGTAACAGGTCTGGCAGTATCTGTGGAGAGAAAATTGAATTAACGTTTTGGGTCCAATGACCCTTCTTCGCAACTGATTGTAGATAGGAAAAGGTTGGTAAATATGCCGAAGGTGGGGTGAGAAGAGGGAGGAGGAGTAAACAATAGGTGGAGATGCAGCGTAGAAACAGACCAAACAGTTGGACAGACAAAGGAATAAGTAAAAGTCGGCCTGGGAGAATGAATAGCTGTTATTGAGTACCATTAGTAGCTGACAATGTGTCAGTCATGGTAACAGGCCTTTCCAGTGCTTTCTGGTTTTGTTTTAGATCTCCAGCACCCAAAGTTCTTTCTGTCGTTTTAACGTTCAATCAGTATTCTCTTGTTCATTCAAGTCACCATTGGCATAGCTTACTCTCTCTTGATGCTTCATGATTTAGAACATTTCCATCAAATCTCCTCATAATCTTCATATCTCCCAGAAGAAAGTTTGGAGAAGCTGATGCCTACCTACTTTGCTGAAATTCTGCACCTCTGGAATCATTTTCATGGACTTTTTCTGCAACCTCTCTTATACCTTCACATCTTCCTAAACTGTTATCCCCGTAACGGGGCACAATACTCCAGATGCAGCTAAACCAATTTCCTTCCTTTTGTATTCGATATTTCTATTTATAAAGTCCAAGATCACATTGTAACTGTTTTCTCCACCAACGTTGTCACTTTCAATGATATGCACACAGATTCCCCATATCATTCTGCTTTAGCACCCACTTAGAATTGTATCTTTTATTTTATATTGTCTCTTCTGATTTTTCCTACCAAACTGCTTCAGGCTTGAAGGGCTGAATGGCCTACTCCTGATCCTATATTTCTCTGTAAGTAGAGGTGATGTCACCAACAAACCTGAACTTGTCTGTGCACAATATTCATGCAAATATATTTTGAATAAAGCTGGGAATCTAACTAAAAATTGCTGAACTCAGATTCATCACAACAACCTTGACCTCCTCACTAGTTTAAATTCCTGAGAAACCTTGTTTTATTTTCTTCACTATTTGTTGCAACTAAGTGATTAATTAAGCCACTACAGAGAGCAATTAGAACCAACAATATTGCTGCTGGAGGCTGGAGTCACATGTAGGTCAGACTGAATAAAGAGGCAAATTTCTTTCCTTTAAGAGTATTTTAAAAGAAGGCAAATTGCTTGCCTTACAGTTCTGCTCTCAGGCTATTTCTGTTTCAATAAAGTGCGCCCACTTTTAAACTGAGTGTTAGTCATTGCAAATTTACACAAGGGACTTGGATGGGTGTCTGGAGTTGGATGGTCAGCCATGAAACAAATTGTTCTCACTAATAGCAGTGACTAACTTTGTTGAAACAGAGGGGTGAAGATATTGAAATGTGAATATTTACAACGCAAACTTCATTCAATATATACCATGCAAATCTGAGCTCAAGTATTTTGCATTGTGACAATCCCCAAACAAAAAGCAAAAAGGATTTTATTTTTTAAAAAAAGAAAAGATTATTTAGAATTATAAATTGGGCACATGTGGGGAAAGAACTACATTACACTTTCAAAACATAATTGCCTTTTATTTGTGAAGAGCAGGTGGTAATTTGACTTGATTTGCAGTGGGTTAACAAGCTCCCTAAATGAGTGGAGGGTGGCACAGGATAAATCTCCATAGTGACTGTGGAAGCTCATAGAGACCCTGCATCATTAGCATACCTAATGCTTATGGAGTGGTTACCCTCAAGCTATACATAACTGCTTGTTAGTCTCTAATGAAGAGGATACCAATGATCCTTTGCAGAGTATCACAGCATTCATATGTGCACTTGAATGCAGACACATGATAGGTTGAAAGAGGTAATTGTTTGTGTTGAATGGCTGATTCAAACATCGAGCATGTGAGGCGAAGCTTCAGATGTGATTCAGAATCCAATCTAATTACTTTTCTACCAAGCTGCCATATAGCTGCCAGACCATTGGGAAAGTTGTTAAGAATCAAGAAAATACTGGCCGTTACCCTTGGGCGTAAAACATTTCCTGGCCTTTGGCTCAGGGTTTGCTGCAAGGAGCTTATTTTCCTGCTATGCCAGAGAGTAATTTGATACTTTCAAATGCATGAGCTGACTTGTAGCCGGGATTTAAAATTCTTGGGGAAATCTTGTTCTAAGGGCATCTTAAATGGATTGTAATTTGTACACGAGTGAAAATAGAATTACATAAAATCTAAGGCATGGAGATGTGTCATTTGGCCTAACGGTCTGTGCCAATGATTATACTCCATAAACACTGCTCTGGCATCCCATTATTCAATTACTTTGAAATCTATTGGTTTTAACCATTCCCAATATCAGAAAATTCCATGTTCTCGCTATTCTATGTAACACAAAAAACAATGAATGGCTATCTTATGTTTTAGTTCCTTTGTTTCAGATGTGTAAGCAGGTATTCCACATCTATCCCATTAAACCCTTTCATAACTATAAAGAGCTTGGTCAGGTTTCCACTTCGTCTTCTCCTCTTGTTCTTCTACCTCCTTGAGAGGTAGTGGGAGGGGCAGCACGGAGGCTCAGTGGTTAGCACTGCTACCTCTTAGTGTCAGGGAGCCAGTTCGATTCCAGCCTCGGACAACTGTCTGTGTGGAGTTTGCACATTTGCCCAGTGTCTGTGTGGGTTTCCTCCAGGTGCTCCAGTTTCCTCCCACAATCCAAAAGATGTGCAGTTTAGGTGAATTTGCCATGCTGAATTGCCCATAATGTTCAGGGATGTGTAGATTAGGAGTGTTAGCCAGGAGTAAATGTAGAGTAAAGGGGAATGGGTTTGGATGGGATACTCTTTGGAGGGTTGGTGTGGATTTCTTGGGTCGATGAGCCCACCGAAGCGATTCTAATTCAAGTTCTTGGTGGAAAAGAGCTCCAGTATTCTCAATATTTCCTGATTGGGGCATCCTTTTAATGCTGGTAGTGTTACTGTAAGCTGTCTTTGTACTTTCTCCAGGATATTAGCATTTTTAAAAAATATATTTTATGCATGCCAAACAGCACAAATTACTTCAAGTTAGTCCAATCAATCTTCTCTACACATTTTATGATTTTTTTTTCTAGTTCTATTCCTCTAGAGATGAAGCAAAGTACTGTGCTTGTGCTTTGCAGAACGTGTTGCTACTATTAGTGACTTAGATATGGGAGTTCTCATCTTTCCTTGCTCCTTCATGTTGTACTCTGGAAAGCTCAATAGTGAAGGATAGCACTGGAGCCTCTATTTACACACTTGGAATCTTGAGCTGTACAGCACGGTAACATACTCTTCAGTCAAACCCGTCCACACTGACCAGATATCCTTGCAGATCTAATCCCATTGGCCTATGTTTGGCCCAAATCCCTCTCAAGCATTCCTACCCATGTACCTGTCCAAATATCTGTTAAGTGCTGTAAGTGTACTTGCCTCTACAAGTTCCTCTGACAACTCGTTCTATATATACACTGCCCTCTGTGAAAAAATTTACCCCTAGAAGTCCCTTTTGTATCTTTCCTCTCTCACCTTAAACCTATGCCCTCTAGTTTTGGACTCCCTACCCTGGGAAAAAGACCTTGGCTATTCACCTTATCCATGTCCCTCATGATTTTCTAAGCCTCTATTAGATCACCCCTCATCCATTTATATGAGAATTTATTTTGTGTGCTGCAGTTTTTATTTGCAGAGATGCATTTATTTTAGATTAGATTCCCTACAGTGTGGAAACAGGCCTTTCGGCCCAACAAGTCCACTCCGACCCTCAGAAGAGCAAACCACGCAGACCCATTCTCCTACACCTAACATTATGGGCAATTTAGCATGGCCAATTCACCTAACATGCACATCTTTGGACAGTATGGGGAAACTAGAGCACCCGGAGGAAACCCATGCAGACAAGGGGAGAATGTGCAAACTCCACACAGTCGCCCGAGGCTGGAATTGAACCCAGGTCCCCAGCATTGTAAGGCAGCAGTGCTAACCACTGAGCCACTGCCGCTGTAATATGTTTTATTAACATGTAACCCCAAACACAGTAACCAGAATTTCACTCACCTCCAATTTATTGAAACACAAGTAAATCCTCAGTCTTTACTTATTCCCTGAATAAAACAAATGCAATTAATATAGAATTAACACTCCATCTTTTAATTTTTTATATCTTCCCATTAATAAATGCCTTCCCCTTATCAAAATAAATTACCTTACAAATTCCTTTATTGAATTGCATTTGCTGTTTATCCTCTGTTTAGAAACCTCTGTTTATGTCTTGCTGTATTGTGGTCTCGTTCTTTACACCTTCAGCTGTGCTGGGTCTCAGGTGCATGCTTCATCATCGTAACATCAATTTCCAATTCCAAACAATTAATGTATAGGTGAGCAAGAGAGGGTACAGCACAGGGATACAACTATCCGCTGGTTTCTCAGAAAAATGTAACTCCTATTGTCTGTTTTGGAGTCTGTCCTTTGGGCAATTCTTTGGGATAAATAACCTAGAATGTTTTGTAGTGTTTGGCAAAATTCAGGGCAGTTAAACAAGAAATACACAAATATACTGACCGCTTAAGATAAAATAAGACAAATAAAATTTGAGAAGGTGTTGGCAGTTATCAAACACCATGAATATCAGCGAGCCAGGATCACTAACGAGGTAAAACATGCCAATCGAGGAAAAGGAAGCCATCTTTCATTCCATCTAACCACCTGACATTTGTCATGAGTCACAAGTCACAAGTCTTCAAATGTAGCACCTTATGAATAAATGATTTTTATGTACGTAGCTCACTCATGACATGCGTAAGGTTGAAGATCTTGACACCCGGGAGGGGTGTCTCAGTTCCACGATTGGTCAAATAATCAATAGGAATGTAGTCTGCTTCAGCAAGATTTCACGGCTTGTTGCAACACTGGGCACAAGTTTGTTCAGCAACAGAGGTTACAAGCTTCTGTCTTCGTTGGAGAAACTGCACAATTCGACTTATAACAAATTTTTATATGGTTCTTCAGAAATAGTACAGCCTTAATTACAGAATACATCCAATAAAGTAACATAATGGACAGCTGGTTAACCCAATGATGTTTTCTGGAAAACAAAGTTGTTTACTACACATTTATCTCTTCCCACCTGCATTTCAAGGTTAACCAAAATAGTTAGTAATGCTCTATCTAGCTTAGTTAATTCCATGCTGTGAAGGGTTCATTGTCTGCTTTATCTTTTATTCAGTTAGCTCAGCAAGGCAGGAATGCAGTCTTTAGCAAGGTGAGAAGCCATTTTAAACACAGTATTAATTTGCAACCTGAAGCCATTTTGTTATTTTTTTTGTATTAAGAAGCCATTCTGTGGTTAATAAAAGCATGCAAATAAAAAATGATTACTCCTGACAATGGTCTAATTCCAGATTTTAGATTCTCTAACATGAGGAAAGCATGTTAGAGCCCTAACAAAATTGATAGAATCATCCTCACAGGTAGGTCCATTTGAGTTGTCTGGTGTATTATCAGTTTCATCTATTACAAACACTTCTCCTCCCCTACCAACTGTTGCTTTGGAGTTGTTGCCTGTGAAGGGTATTTTTACATGTTGAAATTTACTTTCACTATCTTCAGTGATTTTTGTTGGACAATACCCCAAATATTATAAATACAATCTGGTATTGAGGGTTAATAGGAAAGAAGGAACATCACAGCATTTTGCAATTTTTAATTCACTTTAAAAAATGTTGCTGGTTTGAGTTGGGTCTGACTATGGAATGGAGGTAAGTCTACATCATGGTCCATCTTGCCCCTAATCTATGACTTGGCTTTTCCCAGTGTCCTTATTATTGAACTAGTTGATTTACCTTATCTGATATGGAGACAATTATGTTGGATTGGGGTGTACAAAGTTAAAAATCACATAACACCAAGTTATAGTCCAACAGTTTTATTTGGAAGCACTAACTTTTGGAGTGCTGTTCCTTCATCAGGTGGTTGAAAGCTAGTGCTTCCAAATAAACCTGTTGGACTACAACCTTGTGTTGTGTGATTTTAAATTTTGTCCTTATTTGACCCATTCTATTAGTAATCTCTAAGTAGACTTGGTAAAGTAATTTCAGCTCATGAGATTCAGGTTTGCTCGCTGACCGTGAAGGTTTGTTTTCAGACATTTCGTCACTATACTAGGTAACATCATCAGTGAGCCTCCGGATGAAGCACTGCTGACATAGCCTGCTTTCTATTTATGTGTTTGGGTTTCCTTGGATTGGTGACATCATTTCCTGTGGTGACATATATATAATGACAGTTTAGTTTAGATTGATATATTCTCTTATGTTTTCCATCTGTATCTTTTCTGATTTATGCTTGTGCCATGACTTTATCATGCATTACAAATGGATTTACATTAATCCTATAGTCCACACTTAATGTTTAAATTCTGACCCTAAATCAAACGAGCTTCGTGTCACTAGAGTCTAAAATGTTTTTGAATTGACTTTGTGTTCTGCAGTTTTTATTTTATTAAATCAAATGACTATGGATTATTAAAATATGAATGTGAACAACATAGGCCAGTTGTTAGAAGACCTGTAAGAACTTCCCACTAATTTGGGGCACAGATTTTTAATTAATTGTAAAGCCAGATGCTGAAATAAATTAGACACTAATATTTTTACTTAATTCTAGATCTATTTCTAAAATGCAACATAAAGTGTCTCGGCCTTCTCATGCATCCTGATCGACCTGTTCAAAGATGTTATAATATACCTCTGGAACAGGTGGATTTGAACCCAGCCTCTTTGTTCAAAGGTAGTGACACTATCACTGTGCCACAAAACTCCTAATTGTACGCGCTCAGGATGTTTAATCAATTAATGCCGAGCACCTGTGTATTTTTAACCTTAACGCTGATAATACAATTAATAAACTATTGACACTGATCATACTCCTAAACCTAGCAAAAATTCTGGCAAGAAGTTGAAATTGATTACAAGCAACAGAACCAATAGTTTAAGACTTTATCCACACCCATAATAGCTCAGATGAAAAAGCCAATAAAAAAACCTTTGTATGTGCATTTATACATATTGTTAACAGTACATTAGACCTATATCACCTCAGACCTTACAGTGCTAGCATCTTTACTGCAATTTTGAAAATTGCCGAGGTATGTCCTGCCCCTGACAGCGGAACCAATCCAAACCGGACAATTACTGCTCAGTTTATTCTCAATGATCAAAACGTCAGAAATCGGCAATGCTATCAAACAGCAATTACTCACAGACACCCAGTCAGTGTCCACCAGGGTCAATCAGTTCCTAACAGGGGTCAAGTAAGTTTTCATTTTGAGGGCTCCTCTTGTGCTTTTCTTGGAAGCTACTTTTCCACTCTCACTAACTCAGATGCTGTCACATTGTAACAATATCTATTGTATTTGTGTTGAGGTCTGCAGCACTTGGATTTACATAGAAGCAGAACTAAAATATTCATCAATATCCAGAATAATTATGAACTTAAAGCCAGAACATAACATATTTCTTAGATGTTAAAGTATTTAAATGATATGAGATAACATGCATAGTTAAGGCAAAGTATTTTTGACAAAATAACTGACACACCCGTCTATTAACAAACAGCTATCCCTAAATCATACTGTTGGCAGACTGATGAGCTTGCATCGTATTTCCCTTGCGCATGTACAAGGCTAGAATATTTCCACCAAGCTGTTACAACCTTATTTACTGCGTCTCAGATCTCAATCACAGATGTAAAGTTCAACTTTGGGTGTTGATTATAGTGAAACTTTCTGTGTATGGTAACTCTTGAACTTGCGCTGCCCTAAACTAACGATTCCACTTTCATTTACAAGGAATTCATTACCTCAGTCATTTGAAGTTTTCCTGGATCCAAGTTAGCTGTGTACTCCTTTGTTAACAAGTTTAATAGTGTTCTGTCTCCTTTGCAACTTCCCTCTTGCCCCTAACTTTGAAACCTCCCGAGCTCATCTATTCTTTCAACCACGTTCTCTTGCCACACTTGTCTTTAAGCTTCCATTTTCCATCCCACCTGTCTTGCACCCACCCTCTCCCCACCTCGCACCTTTTGCAGGTTCCTGGTGGTCTCCTTCTCAATCCCAAATACACCTGAAACCACCTCCTCCACCCACCCCTTCCCTCCTCTGACGATGCCACCGTGCTCTACCTTGGAACTATTCTTGACAATCTCAAAAACTCTCACCACCTTCCTAGAGCCAGAACCGGTTGGAGCACTGTGATGACCAACCCTATATTCTGTAGAAGTTCAGCATAACTTTTCTGCTTTTGTACTCAATATCTCTTACTGACAGAAGCCAATTGTTTTGAAGTTCTGAAGGATGGTTTGAGATGTTAACTTTGCTTTCTCTCCATGGATGCTGCCAGACCTGCTGAGTTTCTCCAGCAAATTCTGTTTTGCTTCATCCCCAGCTCCTTGTTTCAATTTACTTCGTTTGTTATGCCAGCTACCATCTCAATACATCCTGCCACCTTCAAGGACTCATGTACATGAACACCCAGCTTCCACTTTTCAACCACAATCTGCAAATCTCCTTCTGGAATAGTATGTAGGTCAAACAAGCTAGGTTGGCAGATTTCAGTCAATACTATGTCACACTGCGACATTTCTGCCAACATTTTTAGTTATTGTATCAAAATTTAAATTGCTTCCAAATGAAATCAGTGTGAGTTTTATTTGTTCAGAATCCAGCAATCATTCACATTGGAATCAAAAATACTGTAAGTAATAAATCTGCTTTTTAAATAAAGTTTAAAAAACTCCAAACAAGAACAAGTTACAATAAAAACAATCAAAATTTAATTTTTTTAATCTGGATCAAATCCAGCATTCAGTTCCAAAGGCAACTCAAAGTGATGCAGGTTTAATTCCAGAGCCAGTTGCTCCACCTGGTCTTCTATGCCAATGAGTATTTAATGACTGCTTTGTGCGAACCACAGGAATGGTTTTATAATACATGTGGCCTCAGCCCAGACATCTGTCAGTGGGTTGCTTCTGCCGTGCATTGGTATTGACAGAAATGGTTGCGCTATTGGCAATGATACTTTGCATACTTTTGTTGACCGTGTTGTGCCAGAAGATTGCTCGAGTCGGTTTGTTTGCTGTTGATGATCAGAATGCTCTGGGTCGGTGGTTATGGCTGATGAGTTAGTGTCATTAGCTGACTTGTTTTGCATAATTTTGCAGCTGTTTGATATGTTCCTTTCTGGGACGGTGTTTGCTAATGGAGTACAATAGCTTGACAGAAAGGGCCCCTGCCCCTGTCCGAGAATTAGGACCAGACCATCCAGGAGAGAAGCACCTCTGCCCACCAGAGGAAGGAATAGCCTAGTGGTATTATTGCTAGACTGTTAATGCAGGAAACCCAGCTGGGGATCTGGGTTCAAACCTTGGCACAGTAGATGGTGGACTTTGAATCAATTTTTAAAAATGTCTGGGAAATAAGGAAATGACCATGTAGCCTTTGCTGATTGTTAGAGGAACCCACCTGGTTCACTAATGCCCTTTAAGGAAGGAAATCTGCCAACCTAGCTTGTTTGACCTACATACTATTCCAGATGTACAGCAATGTGGTTGACTCTTAACTGCTCTCTGGGAAATTAGGATGGGCAATAAAGGCTGGCATAGACAGCAATGCCCTCATTCCATGAATAAAAAAATAAAATAAAGGGTAGTAGATGTTTGGAACTCTCATCCACAAATGGCAGTGAATGCAGGATCAGTTGTTAATTTTAAATCTGAGATAAATAAATTTTGTTAAGCAAAAGTATTGAGAGATACGGGCCAAAGGCAGGTATGTGCAGTTAGGCCACAAACTGTTCATGATCTAACTGAATGGTGGAACAGGCTCGAGGACTTACCCCTCCTTCTATGAAATCACAAAATGATAATCCAATTAATTGAGCAGTGGTGTGCCCATCTTGAACTGTGGAACCACAGCTTCCATGTGTCTGAGTGTATCTGAAACACATGATTAGAAAACACTGGTGAGGCAAGAACTTTATATAAGTGAGGTAAGGCTGAACATACATTTTACATACATCTACATTTACATACATCCGATTCTAAAGAAAGGTCACTGGACCAGAAATGTTCGCTCTGCTTTTTCTCCACAAATCTGCTGAGATTTTCTAGCAATTTCTGATTTTGTTTGCAGATTGCTACAATTCACAGTTCTCTGCTTTTTAAAAAAACATTTATACACACCTCGACTGGCTAAAATCTTAGCCTAGGACCTTTAAAAGTCCTTTGTTCTTGTTTTTGTAAATGTCACTATTCAGCTTTATCATTGTATCTTTCTGTTGCTAATGTATTTATTGTTTAAGCACACTTGCCACAATTTGAGAGATCAATTCGGACTTGAGTAATGCAATCCAGAGTAGCACCTTTATATGTTTGAAATGTGTGGTTGAGGTTGCTGGCAAAAGACAATGGGAGAAGTGTGAAACTGGTCATGGGAAATCACAGAATAATGCTGGCAGGAATATTCAACAGAGGGCTACAGATACAGGGCTGGGGAGTGGGATTAGCTGGGTAGCTCATTCAGGAGGCAGTGCAGACATGATGGGTTGATTGGCCTCTTTCTGTGAAATTCTATGATTCTTGAGGAAATTAATTTATTTTAAAAATGTGTTAATGGGTTGTGAGCTTCACCAGCTGGGCCAACATTTATTGCCCATTCCTGGTTGCTCTTGACAATGTGGTGGTGAGTTAATACCCTGAACTGCTGCAGCCTGTAGG
Source organism: Chiloscyllium plagiosum (assembly GCF_004010195.1). Classification (NCBI taxonomy): domain Eukaryota; kingdom Metazoa; phylum Chordata; class Chondrichthyes; order Orectolobiformes; family Hemiscylliidae; genus Chiloscyllium; species Chiloscyllium plagiosum. Next base: position 8,577,648 of record NC_057744.1, on the reverse strand, counting down.
TACGCCCACAATGTTGTTATCCCATTTAGCTATAGAATGAGCTAGGAAAAATGTTTCATAAATTATGAAACTCAAGTCCATCAAATGTAAAGGGAAAATTGCATTCTCCAATGGCCTCTGGAGATGTAGCATTTAGATTAGATTAGATTCCCTGCTGTATGGAAACAGGTCATTTGGCCCAACAAGTCCACACTGACCTTCCGAAGAGTAACCCACAGACCCATTCCCCTACTCTATCTTTACCCCTGATTAATGCACCTAACACTATGGGCAATTTAGCATGACCAATTCACCTGACTTACACATCTTTGTGATTGTATGAGGAAACTGGAACACCCAGAGGAAACCAAACAGACACTGGGAGAATGTCTGTGTGGAGTTTGCACAGTCACCTGAGGCAGGAATCGAACCCAGATCCATGGTGCTGTAAGGCAGCAGTGCTAACCACTGACTTAATCTTGTAATGATCCATCATTTAGAGTCAGAGTCATACAGCATGGAAACAGACCCTTCGGTCCAACAACTCCACACTGACAGTGTTCCCAAACTAAACTAGTTCCACCTACCTGTGTTTGGCCCATATCCCTCCAAACTGTTCCTATTCATGTGCTTATTCAAATGTCTTTTAAATATTGTAACTGTACCTGCATCTATTATTTCCTCTGTCAGTTCATTCCACACATGAACCACTCTGTGTAAAAAGTTACCCCTCATGTCCTTTTCAAATCTTCCTCCTCTCACCTTAAAAATATGCCCTCTAGTTTTGATCTCTCCCACCTTCGGGAAAAGACTTTTGCCATTCACCTTACCTATGCTCCTCCTTACTATCCTCTTCAACATTATCCAAAAAGGAATATCTGTTTGAGAAAAAAGCCACAGGACACTTCTGAACCACCTTAACTTTCCTGACAGTCACCCATATATCTGGTAGATCCTGCTGTGTAATCACTTCTCTAAATCCATTAGTTATCACACACCGTGTCTCCTGAATGCCCTCAGTGACATTAATCCTGAGAAGAAGCTCTTAATATCATCTTACATATTGAATTGAATTTATTGTCACATGTACCGAGGCACAGTGGAAAGCTTTGTCTTGCGAGCAATGCAGGCAGATCACAGAGTTAAGTAGCGTAGATAAGTAAGTAATAGGTAAACAGCGGCAAAAACAAAAACAGGAACAGGTGAATGTTAAGAGTTTGTGAGTTCATTCAGTATTCTAACAACAGTAGGGTAGAAACTGTTTTGAAACTGGCTGGTGCATGTGTTCAGACTTCTGTACCTTCTGTCTGATGGTAGAAGTTGTAGAAAAACACTGCCAGGGTGGGATGGATCTTTGAGAATGCTGGCGGCCATACGTTGACAGCAGACCTGGTAGATGGATTCTATAGATGGGAGGTTGGCCTTCGTGATTGTCTGGGCTGAGTTCACCACTCTCATTGTCTGGGCTGAGTTCACCACTCTCTGTAACCGTCTCCGCTCTTGAATGGTACAGTTGCCATAACAGGTAGTGATACATCCAGACAGAATGCTTTCGATGGCACAATTGTAAAGGTTAGCAAGTGTATTCGCCATCATGTCAAATTTTCTCAGCTGCCTGAGGAAGAAGAGACGTTGTTGGGACTTTGTAACCAGTGCGTCCACATGAAGTATCCAAGAAAGCTTGTAATGGATCACCACTCCCAGGAGCTTGACACTCTCCACTCGTTCCACCTCTGTGCTGGTAATGTGTAAAGGGAGCATGAGTAACATCCTGCCGAAAGTCAATAATGTGTTCCTTGGTTTTGATGGCATTGAGAGATAGGTTATTCTCAGTGCACCATTTTTCCAGGTGTTCCACCTCTCGTCTGTAGTCTCTTTCGTCACCATCTGAGATTCGACCGACTATGGTGGTGCCATCAGCGAACTTGTGAATGGCATTAGTCTGGTATTTAGCAACACAGTCATGGGCAAACCCTTCCTTACCCACAGATTTTAATCATAAGAATGCAAAAGATGAAAAGCAAATCCACATAGAAATCTTTAAAAAAAGATTCACACACTTGCTGAAACAATCAAAAGAAAGCCTACTCCTCAAGTCCTCCGTTTGTCAGCTTTCAAGCTCCAGATTAAAAATACACCTCTCCAGAGCTGCCCATCTGTAGGCCCCTACACAAGTTCCTTCGTTGCATCTACCTTTTTTCAATTAAATTTAAGTATAACATTTCAAACTGAAATAACAGCAGAGACCAGTATCTTGTCCCCCATCATTAACATGAGTACAGCACATAGACCCCGACCAGCCAGCTCAGAGCCGGTCCCTAGCATGAGGAGACTCTCTGACGCTCCTGCTTATATCTGTCAGCCCAAGTCTCCCTGATTGGGCCTGTTAACTAAGGCCAATCAGGGAACTCATAGTCAACAAGATCCTCCCGGTCAACCACATTCCAATCAGACAAAATCCTTCTCTAGGTCGAAACTCAACAATCACTTGGAGGCCTCTCCCACACAAATTCCATTTTAAAAACAACTCCTCCTTTGACAATGAACATAATCACTCCTTCGCGTTCTTTTTTGAAATATAAAAGCTTGAAACAGAAAAAAAAAATCCATCTCCAGATCTACACTGGACAGACAAGTGGAGGCCTCTCTTGTACAAACTCCGTTTAAAACAAACCTCTCCTTTTCGCATTCATTTTTGTGTCTTTTTTTGGACTGTAAAAAGTTCAATAAAATGATTCAGAATAAAAAATCTTATGCTTCTGGTATATAATAACCATGAGAAAGTCTGCAACTCAAGAAGCTACAAGATTCATGATAATCTCAGTCCATCATTTTTTTGTTTACAGGTAATAGTTCACAGTAACTGAGGGAGAGAACAGCTATCTTACAAATTTTGATTATTTCACTGCACGCAGAGAGACAGAGTTGGACCATAAGACACAGAATTTATAGCAAAAGATTAAAGTGTCATATAACTGACAGATTGCTGTTAAGTCTTTCATTTTTAGAATGGGTTGCAGGTTTCGCTTCATTAGTATGATTACATATTAAGCTAGCTATCTTACAAGTTAATATGATTGCATATTAATGAACTGAAACACGGAACCCATTCTAAAAGATGAAAGACTTAACAGCAATCTAGGTTTGCTCAATATACCATTTCAGTTGCAAGACACTGTAACCTTTTGCTATAAATTCTGTGTTGTATGGTCCTCCTCCACAGCTACCTGATGAAGGAGCTGTGCTCCGAAAGTTAGTACTTCCAAATAAACCTGTTGGATTATAACCTGGTGGTGTGTGATTTTTAACTTTGTCTTCCCAAGTCCAACACTGGCAGCTCCACATCACAGAGAGAGAGTGAGAGACCCTTTCACTGCTGCACTCTGAGGCTTCACCTCTGATGTGAGTGAACAATACCACCTCCCAAAGAGCCAATCAGGAAATTATTGTCATCCTAGTGACTTCTGACCTCTGCAACTGGTCCTGATTGCACAAATCAATCAGCAATCTATGTCTGGATGAAGCAAATACACCCAAATTCATGATGGATGTGGACAGAGTAAAACAAAATCTGTTCCCATTGCCAGAACCTGAATTAAAGTGAAAAACGACAGTACCAAAAGGGGACATGAGCAAAAATATTTTCATGCATGATGTGGAGGTGCTGATGTTGGACTGGGCAGACAAAGTCAAAAATCACATGATTAGATTACTTACAGTGTGGAAACAGGCCCTTCGGCCCAGCATGTCCACACCGACCCGCCGAAGCGCAACCCACCCATACCCCTACATTTACCCCTTCTTACCTAACACTACAGGCAATTTAGCATGGCCAATTCACCTGACCTGCACATCTTTTGGACTGTGGAAGGAAACCGGAGCGCCCGGAGGAAACCCACGCAGACACGGGGAGAATGTGCAAACTCCACACAGTCCGTCGCCTGACATGACAGCAGGCATTAGACCAACAGATTTATTTGAAATCACAAGCTTTCGGAATGACATTCCTTCATCAGGTGCACCGAAAGCTTGCGATTTCAAGTATACGTGTTGGACTATAACCTTGTGTTGTGTGACTTTTGACATTGTTTTCATGCAGTGTGGGGTTAGGATCTGGAATACACTGCATGAGGTTGCATAGGAGACAGTCAACTGTGAGTTTGAAAAGGGAAATTGATAATTATCTGAGGAGAAAAATAATGGTGAGAGTGGGTCACTGGAATCAACAAGCTGCTTTTGCGCAGTCTACATGGACATAATGTGCCAAATGGCCTCGAACTGCACTGTAAACAAACTGATAAGGCAATAAGACAACACTGCACACACTCTGCAGTACAACTGCATACCGTGCCCCCAAATATGCTGGAATCACACAAGTTGCCCTGAGTTAAGCTGCTTCCTGTTTTCTTCAACTTGAAAGTCCCTTGCTCTGAAAGTGGCTTGTGTTGATAAGAGACCTTGTGTCTCAAAGTTCTATCCTACACAGTGCAGAAGAGAGATGGCTAGTTGGTGGTCTATAATGATTTCCTCTTACTTATGAGGAACTTAATTGATTCTAATGGGTTCTACAAATTCTTTTATTTATATTATTGTACCTAATACCATCCTTTAAGTACATCCGTCATTAGCACACACCATTCCATCCTTTCCTGCAGGCTCAGGGGAAGGAGAGGATCCAGCTGTTGTCCATGTAGGTACCAATGGCAGAATAAAGGAGGTTCTGCACAATCAGCTATGCACCAAATTAAAAAAGCAGACCCAAAAGGTCATAATTTCTGTATTATTACCTGAGTCACATGCAAACTTGATTGGAGAGATCAGATTGGAGAATGAATTAGATAAGAAAGATGAATGCTTGGCTCAACGACTGGTTGAGGGGGAGTTGGTTCTGCTTTGTGGGGCACCAGCAACAGTACAGGTCCAAATTGGGACTGGACAGCATCCACCTGAACCCTATTGGTACTGGTTTCTTGCAAGCTGTGGAAATAAAGAAGAGAATTTTGAACTAAAATAGTGGGGCAAGAGATCAAATTTGGAAGCTGTGACAAATTAGACAGTGCAGACAAAGGTAGTAAGACAGGAAATGGTAAACCGACCAGAACTGGAAGGGATGTACATACAAAACTAAGAGTAAATTGTTAGATGAAATAAAATTTACGAAAAGAATTTAAAGTTAAAACAAAAGACTCTGTGTATGAATGCACGTAGCATTCAAAACAAAACATTTGAAACTGAACAGATGAATTGAGAACACAAACACAAATAAATATGATCTAGTAGACATTACAGAGGCATGGTCTGTAATGGTGGGATGGTCGGCTTGTTAATCATGGTATTAGCATAATAAACAGAGAAGAAGGGCTTATGCCCGAAACGTCGATTCTCCTGCTCCTTGGATGCTGCCTGACCTGCTGCGCTTTTCCAGCAACACATTTTCAGCTCTGATCTCCAGCATCTGCAGCCCTCACTTTCTCTCTAATAAAGAGAGAGAAGACATAAGTTTATGAAACCAGTTTGAATGAAGTTCACCTGAGAATGTAACTTTTTAAAAAAATTTCTGGGATTTACATATGAAGGAACTGAAACCAACAAACAATCCAGGTTTTTTTCAATATATAATTGTAAACGTTTGCTACAAATTCTGTGTCTTACAATCTTGTACTCCAGAACCACCTAATGAAGGAGCAGCGCTCCAAAAGCTAGTGCTTCCAAATAGACCTGTTGGACTATAACCTGGTGTTGTGCGATTCTTAACATTGTACACCCCAGTCCAACACCAGCACCTTCAAATCAGTTTGAATAGAGAGAAGAAATGATAAATGCAAGAAGTCACTTGTGAGAGTGATATAGCGGGGCATAAATAATAAAGGGAGATTGGCAAAAGGCATGGTGACCATCGTGGAAGATTTTAATTTACCGACAGACTGGAAAAATCAGATAGGCAAAAGTAACCTAAGAGTTTGTAGATATATTCAAGATAGTTTATTAGCATGTTCTGGAGCTGACCAGAGGGCAGGTTATACTAAACCTTGTCTTGTGCCATGAGATAGGATTAATTAATTATCTCACAGTGGAGGTGCACCTCGGTGTCAGCAACTGTGGTGTGACTGAATTTTATGTCGGTTTAAGGGGAAAAGGAGTGGATGTATGAATATTTGTTAAAACTTAAAAAGACCAGATTTAAAAAAAAAAATTGATTTGTAGACCAAACTGCAAAGGCATACTGCTGTGAATTAAGGACTGTGGTAAGCGTAATTGGACTTTTAAAAACGAGTTACTAGAACTCACTATGAATTGTGTTTATATTGATGCATAAAAATATGAGAACAATAGGTATAATTTCCTAATCTACTGATAGCATAAGTTTTACAGTCCAAATAATATGAATCATATTCGATACCCACCTTCTCTCTTATGTAATCCTTAGGTGTCATCCAAGCTTGTTGGTCAGTCAGTTGGAAAATACAGCTGTTTGTAAATCTTTAAAACTTACAATTGCTTTGTTGTGTCTTATAATGCAGAGCACACACTGCAAGGATCATAAGCTGAGTTAAGAAGCTTGTAGTTTCATAGCTGCTATAATAAAAGATGCAAGAAACCTTGTCAAGAGTGTTGTAGAAATCTATGGTCTGTGGTACAACTCTGGAAACCTTTGCTACCATTCTGAGGGGAGTCCTCCAGTGACAGTACTCAGTGGATACAGAGAGAGCCATCCAGACCAGAATCTTAGTTTCCATTCCCAGTCCCTAGCTGAAAAGCAATAAGTTCATCAGCATCTGCCATAGGTTAAATAAATAACTGGGGAGGCTGCCTCATCCGGATGCCTATTTATTGAATCAGAGCAGAAAGGATGTGAGATCAGAATCGGTTCTGCTGTGGTTTAACAGCCACACAAAAAGAACGACCTTTTGAATGAGTTACTGGAGAGCAAGCAACTGAATTCCAAATTTTATTATATATACTTTTCTTAAAATGTCTAAAAACTGCACATGAACATCAAGTGAGCACTGGCTTGAATGATGAGTACAGAATAACTAAAGTCACACAAGAAATATGCTGCTCTGATCCACCCAGGGGAGCAAGTCACTCCCATGAAGGAGACTCAACACAGAAACAAAACACAAACCAGAGAGATCATATAAATGTTAATTCACCTTGACATTCAATGATTCAGATAGACAAAGATGTTGAGAACACACATTAGCAGCAAAAGTGATGTATTTAAAAAGAAAGTTGGACTCATAAAACATTCCCCATGATTTATCTCTTGCTTGTAGTTGATGTCGATGCTGAACAACAACTATAATTTTCTCTTCAGCCAAGTAGCAGCATCAGAAGTAGTTTGTTGTTAGATTGTCTTCCTTGTACGTACTCCTGAACAGGACAATATAAGTTAGTATGCATTTATTGTCTGTTCTGAATAAGCATAGTAACACATTAGACAGTTTTTCCTGCATACACCAAGAATTTGCATCTGCCTCAGTTTATGTATGTGATGTAGGAATGCTCTTAAATCTTCACAAAACAAAAGTGGGGATGTTCTGTTTTGCATCTTTCCTAAGGTGCTTGCTTGTTTAATTCTATGCAGGCATTTATTGGCCATCCCAACTGATCTTGAGAAGGTGATTGCAAGCTATCTTCTTAAACTGCTGCTCTCCACTTGGTGTATGAACACTCACAATGCCATTAGGAATGGGATTCAGGATTTGGACCCAATGAAGGAATAGCAATATATTCTCAAGTCAGGATGGTACATGGCTTGGAGGGCAACTTGCAGGAGTGATGTTCACATGGATCTGCTGCCCTTGTTCTCAATGAAAATGGTCACGGGATTGGAAGATGCAGTCTGAGGATCTTTGGTGAATGTGGGGTGTACTCCATCACACGCCTTACTTGATCCTTGCAGATAATGGATATGGTTTGGAGAGACACAAGGTAAGTTGTCATTTCAAGAGTCTTAGCTTCTGACCTGCTCTTGTAGTCAAACTACTTACATGATTAGTACAGTTTCTGGTTAGTGGTAATCCCTAGGATGATGATAATTGGGGCCGTGAAATGCAGGTTTGATGTCAAGAGTAGTCATTCTCACCTCCTTTCTGGAAGTCCGCTCTTTAGTACCCTTTCATCCATGTTTGACCCCATGAGGTCAAGAGCTGAATGGCTCTAATGTAACCCAAACTAAGTATTAGTGAGCAGGTTGTTGCTAAGTAAGTGTAGTATTGTTGACCCCTTCCATTACTTCACCGATAACCAATAGTAGACTGATGAAGTTCAAGAACAGCACCTTCCCTGCTGCTATTAGACTTCTGAACGGACCTCTCAAATTTTAAATTTAATGCTGGTCTCACTCTTTGTGCACTTTCTCTTCAGCTGTAAAGTTGTATTCCTCGCTCTGTTCTATTCCCCTAATGCAATTTGCATGTATGATCTGCCTCTACTACACGCAAAACAAAACTTTTCATGTGACAAACATTAATCAAATCATTACTTCAACTCCTGAAGGCCTATTAGATGATCATTCCTTCCACTACTATCATTAACAGGTATATCTCTGGTAAGCAGGTTGGTGAGGTGGTGGTCAAGTGTGATTTTCCATCATAAAGATTCTTTCACCACCTGCTGTGGATCCAGTCTAGCAGCTATATCCTTCAGCACTCAACTAGCTGTCACTAGTGATACTGACCTGCCACACTTCATGGTGGACATTGAAGTCACTCACCCAAGATACATTTTGCATCATTATCACCCTCAATGATTCCTCCATGTGGTGCTCAATTTGGAAGACTACAAATTCATCAACCGATTAGGGGTGGTGGGCAGTATGTGGTAATCAATAGGATGCTTCCTTGACCATGTTTGACCTGATGCCATGAGATTTCATGGAGTCCGGAGTCAAAATTGAGGAGTCCAAGGGAAATTCTCTCTCAACTGTACACCACTGTGTTGTCACCTCTACTGTGTCTGTCCTGTCAGTTAAACAATACGTACCCAGGGATGATGATAGCATTGTCTGGGACAGAGGTGGGGAACCTTTTCATGTTGGAAGGCCGCATTATGTTAGTTGTAATCTAATAAGGCCACATCTAAGAAACTTCAATTATATCTTCTTCAAAATTCAAATTTTTTTTAATTGTGGCGGTCAGTCTGTGAGGATTATTTTGTTGAATTTTCTTTTACTCTCTGGTATTTTAAATACATTCATTTTAAGATTAAAACAAAAATAATAAAGGATGAAAAAAAAATTAATAAAAAAATAAAAGATTTGTTCTGCAAAATTTGGATTCATTCAAAAGGCCACAGACAATGGCCTAGAAGGCCGCATGCGGCCTTAAGGCCCCAGGTTCCCCACCCCTGGTCTTGGACATAGTCTGTAAGGTGTGATTCCATTAGTATAGTTAAGCCAGGCTGTTGCTTGACAAGTCTGTTAGACAGGTCTCCCAATTTTGGCACCAACCTCAAATGTAAGTAATGAGGACTTTACAAGTTCAACAAAGCTAAGTTTGCTGTTGCCATTTCTGGTGAATCCTATATCTTCTTGAGTTTGGCTTTCCAAAACTTCATGAGGTCGAAATTGCACTATTAAAGTTTAAGCATGCAAGTTCAAAGTGCTGTGAAATATTAATCAGGAATTTTGTTGAGTTCTTGGATAATGAGGAGACTTGAACAATGACAAAAAAAAACTGCATTCCCACACTTCAAAATGTCTAGCTAATTACAGTACGTTGCAAGTTTTGGAGGGAATAGAATACCAATAGAGTGGAAACTAGGCCTGGCTGAGTCAAACAGAAAGGCTTGATGGTCCGTGTATCATCCTAGCTATTCGCAATTCTAGCAAGATTGAAACTACAAATGGAGCATTGAGATTGTGGAATGCATTCTGAATCACACAAGGCAACATGCATTAAAAAAATTTAAATGTTATATTGATTCCTCATTAATGGTTTGATTATCTTAGGAGTTTTGTGCAAGTTGCCATGTTTTGGGAGGACAAAAGGGTGCTATCTCATTACAGAAGTAACACAGGTGGTGTGTTTCTCCTGAGGGACACCACAGGTCATACAAGAAATGTGGTTGAACCCAAGCAACTGAGCTGCTGTTGTTAAAGAATTAAATGTAAGAATTGAAACTTTCTCAACAGCCTGATGAAACCAGGCAAATGTACTAATTCTTTTTGATGTTGGGCTAACAATGGCTAGTGTTTTTAAAAAGAATGTGGATATCCATTACCCATTCTCAGTTGTCTGGACAGTGAGCCAGCAAGTTCAGGGGCAACTTTTTCATGCAGAGGGTGGAGGGTGTATGGAATGAGCTGTCAGAGGAAATGGTGGTGGCTGATAAGATTACAACATTTAAAAAGGCATCTGGATGGGTATAAGAATAAGAAGGGTTTGGAGGGATATGGACCAAGTGCGAACAAATGGGATGAGATTAATTTAGGATATCTGGTCGGCATGGATGAGTTGGACCAAAGGGTCTGTTTCCGTGTTGTACATCTCTATGACTCTAAGTGAAATGGACTTCCCAAGATATTGACTTGTGCTGAGCAAAGAGTATAGTGCCATTGCCTTTTAGGAGGGGACAACAGCAGCTTAGTTTCTCTAAGTAACATAGAGATTAGCGCTGTCTTTGATGCTCTTCAAAATAGATAATAAATCTCCATTATTCAAATCTACAAATGACACATGGCTTTTGTTAAAATACCAGTGAAAGTTTCACAATATGCAGAAATAACTTTCTTGGTATTACTTGTACTGGAACTTGCTATTCTGGAGATTAATAATGTGGGAATTATTGTATAGTTAGATCTGGAAAGAGATAAGGAGAATATTTCAATGAAAGTAAGCCAAACACTTCCTTGCGGCTATGGCGTTTAGCTGAGTTACTATAGTTACTTTCTTTCCTTTTTTATTTGGAAAATAAAATTAAACCATGAAATGGTGATTATTTCTCTTTATTCTTTTGCTCACACACCGTTTGAGAGTTTGCTTTCATATGGACCTCGTGCTTGTTCAGAACTGAACTTTATATGTCCCTGGACCAGACCTCACATTGACCATGCCTCTTATCCATGCAGGGCCATTCCTGTGGTTCCTACACTAAACTTCATCCTCTCAGGTAAACTCTCTCTGTCGCTTTGCAGAGTCTGGGATCTTGCACTGGTGTTCCTGATGCCATTTCACTCTCCTCCCAAGGTCTCGGAAGATCCGATTTATCTTGGTGCAGTGTCTTCTCACCATTAGCAACTCTACTGGTGCTATTCCTGTAGTTGCATGAGGGCTGGCCCTATAATCAAAGTCTGGTATCTTGTGAAATTGTAGGGTGTTTCTTTAAGCGGTAGGCTCTCTCTGCCAGACTATTGTATGATGGAGGGTATGGAGCTGTCCTTAGATGTTGAGTACCATTTGATCTTAGGAAATACTCAAATTCCCTGCTGGTAAATGATGGCCCGTTATCTGTGACCAACACTTCTGGGGGTCTGTGTATTGGAAAAGTTGCACATAATTTTTCTATCATCATCCCCGTGTTTGATGAACATACTCAATGCATGTCAGGCCACTTTGAGTGGGCTTCCACAATGATCAAGAACATTGAGCCCATGAAAGAATACATAACCAAGTCCAGGGTTTACTTGGCCAATCCAACGCATGTGGGGGCACTGCCTGCAATAATTTTTGTCCTTGTTGGCACTCTGGGCACTGTCCCACCAACATGGTTAAGTCTGCATCCAATCCTGGCCACCAGACATTATTTCTCACCACATCTTCATTTTGGAAACCCCTGGATGACCCTGGTGGAGTTCAGCCAGTATCTGATGGAAACCTTTTTTTGGGACAATCACTCTTGCTCCCCATAATAATGTGTGGTCCTCTCCTGTGATCTGATCTCTCCGGGTCCAGGGAGATTTCAATCCTGATTGTAACAGCCCTTGGTTTCTTTCATCAACACCAGCCGTTTTTGTTTTGCCAGGCCCGGATCTTTTGGCATCCAAAGTCTGATACCGTCAAGTGTGACTGGAAGTGTGTCCAGAAAATTTAAAATCATTACAGACTCTTCCAGTGACGGTACCAGTGGTGGTGTATCTGCCAGTGGGAGGCAGCTCAATGGATCCACATTTGCTACCTGGCCTCCCGGACAATTTTCCAACTTGTATTAGAGCCCACCTCTGAATTCAGCCTGAAGCTATTGGCTCTTTAAGTAAATCTAGCAGGGATTTCTGGTCCGTTATTATTACAGATTTATTCACCTAAAAGATATTGGTGGAACTTCCCGACTCCAGATATGACCAACAAATCTTCCTTCTCTAGCTGGACATATTCACACCCTACTTTAGACAAAGCCATGAATGTATATGCTACTGGGCATTCTTCTCCATTGGGCCGTCTATGAGTTAATGCCAGCCAGATGCCAAAAGGGGAGGCATTACATGTCAATGCCAGAGTTCACTTGGGATCATAGTGTGCCAACACCTTCAAGGATGATAGCTGTTTCTTCACTTCCCTGAAAGCTATGACTTGGCTACATGATAATTTCCAAAGCTGACCATTTTTAAAGAGCTGATGCGAAGGTGCCAGGATGGAGGCCAGGTCATGTATGAACTTTCTGTAATTTTTCACCAAGCCAAGGGAAGACCTAAGCTCTGGTACAGACAAGGGAGTCAGGGCACCTTTGATTGCCCTCACTTTATCTTCCAATGGGTGTAACCCTGTCTTGTAGCCCAAAGAGGTCACTTGGGTGCTTGGAACACACATTATTCCCTTCTGAGGCATACACCTGCATAGGAGAAATGTCGAAGGACTATATCTACGTTCTCTAAGTTCTCCTAATTGGCCTTCCCTGTTTAAGTACATCATCTAGATAAATGGCAAATGTTCTCCATCATCTGGTGAAAAATGTTACAGTCTGATGTTAACCCAGATGTAAGTCCCATATGTTGGCATAAACTCCAATGGATAGTAATTGTAGCATGCTCCTGGGAATCCTCACTTAACCACAATGACAAGCACATATGGCTCATGTCTAGCTTTGTAAAGTATAGCCCCCTGGCCAGGTTTGCATTTAATCCTCTATGTGAGGGATTGGTTATTTATCCAGTTGCAAAAAGTGGTTTACTGTTTGTTTAAAATCCCCACCAAGGTGGACTGACCTGTCAGACTTCCCAGTCGGTCTGGTAGGTTCTGTTCATTCGAAAATGGACTAATTTGATAATTCCTTCGCTTTCCAGTCTTTTGATTTCTACCTCTACTTTTGCCCTTGGCAATTGGCACTAGGCGGGCCTGTCAGAATTGTGGAATTGCTTTCTGGTGAACATGCAAGGTGGCCTTGACTCCTTTTCTTAGTCGCTAGACCTTCCAGAAAAACCTCTGAGTATTGAACGTAGAACATTACAATGCAGTACAGGCCCTTCAGCCCTCGATGTTGTGCTGAAACCAATCTGAAGCTCATCTAACCTACAATATTCCAATGACCATTTAAAGTTGGGTATGTTTGGTAAGATAGAGAGCTTAATATTAAAGAGGTGAGGCAGGTTCTCAACGAGGCAATAATCCTTGTTATTTAATTAGCAACTCGCCATTATCTAGTAAGGATCTTGCCCGGGTCTTTGTGAAAAGCATAAAAGATTATGCGAATTGTAAATCGACCTTCAGGAGGCATTGCTGGATGTCTCATCCAATTCTGCCATTGAACCAGCTCACTATTGCCATGTCGCTCATCCCCCTAAAATATATTGCTCACAACTATGTGCTCCTAGAAAATCATTTCTTAGATGTCTTTTGGAAGAAAAGTTCATATTTCAAAATTTAGTCTGGGAGTTACCTTTACAACTGTTTACTTACATTACTCAAATGTTTGAGTCTATCCTTCACCTCATTGGAAAATATTATTTTTATATTCCCGAGCTTAAGGTTTTTAAAGAACATTTTCCAGTCTTTTATCACAAGGATTCACTGAAATGGTAAAATAAAACACTGTTGTGAACCAAAAAAAGTTGAAAGTTCCTCCAACTGTAGAGACAACTCTTAATACAAAGATATTGAATTGGATGTCCCCTTACCACTCAGGCAGACCACAAACAGGGAATTACATTTCTCACCTCTTTCTCCCAATGCAATAATGGGGCAATACAACTTTACTGCCCTGCAGTGATTGGGATCTCAGCTTTCTTAAGTGCATGACTGTAAAATACACATGACTCCTGATATTCGAAATGTAGTTGATTGTTAGCCATCCTCCAAAATGGCCCAGTGAGTCACTCAGTTCAAGGACAAGGAGGGATACTCAACAAATGCTGTCTATGTCAGTGACATCCACATCCCATGAACGAACAAAAAAAATTAAAAAAAAAGTCAGCACTTCAACTCTGATTATGAGAACTGAAGAGGAACTGAACATTACTGTTAGTTGCAATGCACCAATTTGAATTGTTCAAATCATTGAGAGAATTGGAACAATTTTGCTATGTATGCATAGAGCTGCATCAGTGCAGTACAGCGTCTGATGGGAACATATGTTGATCTTTTCCCACACTATGAATGATCCGAGTATTTACAGACAATACTCCGGCTGCTCACTCACTCTGCAATATGGCTAGGCCTGATCTGCCCAACCCAACACAAAACGATCAACCTACATAGAACCTTCGTAGGTCCCCAAGACTAATAAAAAGCTTAATGTCTTGATAGTGATTTGGATGCACTGTGCTGGTGGTAAATATGTACTATCAAATTTTAACTTCCATCATGACTGTGTACTTAACTACAAGTTAATGCCATCATGTTAATTTATTTTTCAAATATTATTATGCAGTTTAAAAATAATATTAATTTGATTTCATGTGCATCCTGTTAATTGAAATTAGTTTCTAATTTTCTTTTCTCCCAAAACCAGGAAGTTCCAAAATTCGCCATGGAGTAACTCCTGAGGTTGTTGGTTTTGAGACAAGTGTGTTTGCAAATGCATTAAATCTTAACTGCCTAAAAACTATTTGACTACTGCAAGTAGCAAACTGTAGGTGAATCTTCTTGTAGTTGTTGCAGTGTCAACCACCGCCAGCTTTTAGGGCAATTTTCTTAACTCTTGTATAATGGCACTGCATCATCTACACTGAAATAATGACAATCAATATATATACTGTAAACATGAGACAATGATATTCATTCATTCTTAATTCTATCATTGTATAATATAAATCATACATAACATAATGAGAACTCTACTCAAAAGCTTGTTTGGGAATTGTAATTTTTCCCTGAACCTAGTTTAGGTGGAGTCCATATTTAAGATTATCCCGCATCTCAATTACATATTACAATCCTTTTAATAATAAATGAATCATGTCAATTATTATTACCATTTGTTAATTTAAGGATTTAATGCAGAGATCATTTAAAGCCATTTCTCCATACATGATGGATTGTTCTTTCATGGAGGTCATGGTTGAATCTCAGACAAAGCTTGAATTGAGTCATCAATCATTACATTTTTGGCATGAATCTGCATTTTTACAATAAATCAGAACTCACATGCAGGATTGTCAAGTTTAAGGGAGCTGAGATTTGTGTTTAAAGGCTTGGTTACAAGTAGATGTGTCATTAGGAATGTACACATATGTTACTCATTGTTCTTTGTCTCTATTTCAGAAGTCATAGTCTTACAACAAGTATTGAGAAAAATATCTGATTTTTAAAATCTCTTCACAATTGCTCTTGCAGAAGTCTGCAGCTGCACAGTTAAATTGAAAAGTGTTGCCAGTTTCCCACCTTTCACCATCTATAAGCTGAAATTCATCCAAAACTCCTACAGAGTCCCCCTCAGCCATCAAGCATACACATGAAGATAGACATAAAAGTGATACCATTATTTTAAAATTCCCATTCTTATTTTCAATTCCCACTAAAACCTTGCCCTTTCTATTTTCTAGGTATATACTATTCCAAAATTGGTTCTCTGCCAATTCTGGCCTTTCATGCATACCTAATTTCCTCTTCTCCACCATTGATGGTCATACCTCAGCCTAATATCTTCAAATCCCCTCCTAAATCTCTCCACCTCTCCTGTCTTCCTTTTCAAGATGTTCCTCAAAGTCAACTTGCTGGTTGATTTTTGGTCAACAGTCCTAATATCAGTGGTTCAGTGTCCAATATTTATTTGGCACTCTTAACATCTTGGGATACTTTGTTATGTGAAAGAGGCCATGAAAAAGCAAGGTGTTGGTCACAAGATAGATCCAAGCTGATAAGCTCCTAGGTAGAGAGCCATATGGCTCAACAGTGGTTCAGAATAACAACAACAGCATATCGAGTCATAGAGTCATAGAGATGTACAGCATGGAAACAGACCCTTGGGTCAAACCCGTCCATGCCGACCAGATATCCCAACCCAATCTAGTCCCACCTGCCAGTACCTGGCCCATATCTCTCCAAACC
This sequence comes from Chiloscyllium plagiosum, assembly GCF_004010195.1. Taxonomy (NCBI): domain Eukaryota; kingdom Metazoa; phylum Chordata; class Chondrichthyes; order Orectolobiformes; family Hemiscylliidae; genus Chiloscyllium; species Chiloscyllium plagiosum. The sequence continues at coordinate 8,561,245 of NC_057744.1, read as the reverse complement.
CTTCCTATTTATATACCCATCTAAATGCCTCTTAAATGTTGCAATTGTATCAGCCTCCACTACATCCTCTGGCAGCTCATTCCATACACGTACCACCCTCTGTGTGAAAAAGTTGCCCCTTACGTCTCTTTTATATCTTTCCCCTCTCACCCTAAACCTATGCCCTCTAGTTCTGGACTCCCCCACCCCAGGAAAAAGACTTTGTCTATTTATCCTATCCATGCCCCTCATAATTTTGTAAACCTCTATAAGGTCTGTTTGAGATCAGCAAGTGTGGGAATCAAACCTGCCTCCTCACCAACCACCCTCACCTCCTGCAGCTAAGTGTGAAAGGTGTTGACACTGCTGCCAAAAACTTCCAAGAAATCAGCTCAGGATTAAGCATTAGCAGACAATGGACCAGGACCGCCTACAGGCAAAGCACGCATAGCATACTATTATAGCAGGTAAAAACAAGGACTGCAGATGCTGGAAACCAGAGTCTAGATTAGAGTGGTGCTGGAAAAGCACAGCAGGTCAGGCAGCATCCGAGGAGCAGGCAAATCAACGTTTAAGACACAGATGGGGTGAACTGTTTTCTCTCAAAGGGTGATGAAACCAAAATCTTTGAATATTCTTAGGGCAGAGACGGATAGATTCTTGGTAAGCAAGATGTGAAAGCTATTGCAATGCAGTATTGCGGTTATAGACAGATCAACCATGATCTTATTAAATAGGGGAGAAAATCTAATTAAATAGGGGAGCAGGCTCAAGGGGTCAAATGGTCAAGTCCTGCAGTTAACATGCATGTTCACAATTTATTGATTAAGATGATCAGGCCATCATCTGCAGAATGAAGACAAGGAAAGTTGTTTAAATGTGGGTGGTCTTTTCCACCAATGAAAAGATTTAAGAAAACCATCATCCAAGTAATTGAAGATAAAGTCATAATTATCAAAAAAATCTGGAGGGATCTCCATAAACTGATATCTATGTACTTTGTAAAAGGACTTCTAGGCAAGACTATCTAATATTCATTCATATTGATGTTTCAGATTATTATGTTGCGCAGTCATTGCCTTTCATGCCTAAGAATTTCAACATCTGTATAATCTGTAGCCTTTCAATAACGAAATGATCCTGGAAAATCTTTGCAAAAAACTCTTCACTTATTAGGAATCCTGATGAAGGGCTATTATCGCCTACTGTATGGAAACATACCACTCGGCTCATCAAGTCCGTACTGACTCTCTGAAAAGCATCCCACCCAGACCCACTCCATCTCTGTAACCCTGCATTTCCCATTGGCCAATCCACATCTTTGGACTGTGGGAGGAAACCAGAGAAGCCAGAGGAAACCAACGCAGATGCAGGGAGAATGTGTAAACTCCACACTAATTGCCACTCGAGGGCTGACTTGACCTGGATCCCTGGCGCTGTGAGGGAACAGTGCTAACCACTGAGTCACCGTGCTGCAATTAGCATTTCATCAGTTGCACAGAAACATAGAAAGTGGGAGTATGCTGTGTGGTCCTTCGAGCTTGTTCTATCGTTCATTATGATCATTCCTTAGAGTGCAAGTTCATAGTTCCTCAAAAGTAGAGTCGTATATAGATAGGATAGTGAAGAAGGCATTTGGTATACTTTCTTTTATTGGTCAGAGCATTGAGTATAGGAGTTGGGAGGTCATGTTACAGCTGTGCAGGACATTGGTTAGGCCACTTTTGGGATATTGTATGCAATTCTGGTCTCCCTCCTATCGGAAGGATGTTGTGAAACTTGAAAGGGTTCAGCAAAGATTTACAAGAATGTTGCCAGGATTGGAGGGTTTGAGATATAGAGAGAGGCAGAATAGGCCGAGGCTATTTTCCCTGGAGCGTCGGAGGCTGAGGGTGACCTTATAGAGGTTTATAAAATCATGAGGGGCGTGGACAGGGTAAATAGACAAAGTCTTTTCCCCGGGGTGGGGGAGTCCAGAACTAGAGGGCATAGGTTTAGGGTGAGAAGGAAAAATTTAAAAGAGACCTAAGGGGCAATATTTTCATGTAGAGGGTGGTGCATGCATGTTATGAGCTGCCAAAAGAAATGGTGAAGGCTAGTACAATTGCAGCATTTAACAGGCATGTAGATGGATATATGAATAGGAAGGGTTTAGAGCGATGTGGGCCAAGTGCTGGTAAATGGGACTAGATTAAGTTAGATATCTGGTTTGCATGGACGAGTTGGATCAAAGGGTCTGTTCCGTGCTGTATATCTGTATGTGTGAAAGTGTGGCTGATCATTCAGTTCAAAAGGTCTGTTCCTGCTTTTCCCTAAATCCTTTGATTTCCTTCAGCCTCGAGTGCCATACACAACTCCTTTTTGAAATTATACAATGTCTTGGCTTCGGCTTTCCGTAGCAGTGAATTCTGCAACTCACCACTCTAAATGAAAGTATTTCTCTCATCTCAGTTCTAAATAGGTCACCCTGTATGCTTGGACCATACTCTGCCTCTAGTTTGTTATTTTCCATGACCAACCACCACATAACAAAATACAGATTGTCGTGGAGCTGTCTCTCACAATGAAACATAAACTGTACACTGAAAACACTAAAAACAACAGCAGATGAAAGACCTGAGTTGTGCAATAAAGCCTCAGCATATATCTAACCACTTAATATGTTTCTTTACATTTCACTTTTATCCAAACAAAACACAAGCCAAATTCAAGATGGGACGAAAGAATTAAAGCAGAATAAGAATTCATCAATTAGGTGGCATTGGTGAATGCTTAAGAGTTCAGGTGCTCATTTGTTAGCTCCTGAATAAATAGTGAGCATGTGCAGTGCCGGGACTAACCTGACGAAGGTTAACTTTGTTACCTGCTTTGATCTCCAGGTCACTTATGTGCAGGAACGTACCGCTACACATTAATTCATAGCTTTTGTTGATGAATGAATTCTTAACATTTTGTTTCTCAGAACGTTAAAGTGTATCAACAAATATTGCTTCTCACATGCAGCTGTCTAACCCTTGAGCTTTTAATTGTACATAAGGTTTGCCTGCTGTACATTCTTTTACAACATTAAAAATGAATAGAGATGTGATCCTATTCTATTTCAATATTGTATCATTTATGCTCTTTGTTTTGTTGAAATCTTTCTTTTAGAAATTACCAGCCTCAATCTTTTTTTTGGCTTCTCTGCTTTTGAAGTGAATTATCTTAACAATCCCATGGCCCACAGCTCTCGCTACTCAAATTTAAAAAGTTGACATTTAGTCAGAGTTGAAAAGGCATTGACAGTAGAACTCTGAGCTTTATTGTATCTCCAACAATAGGTTAACATGGGTGTTTGATTAAAAAAGAATGCAGACAGGTATTTAGTTTGAGCATGTTCAATATTTGTACCTAAACAGTGCTGATGAGTAAAATGTACTGACAACCACTTTGAGGAATGTAAATATCAAAAATGGTGCCAGAACGAGAGTGTTCTTGTTTAAAAACATGCATGAATTGCAAGAAGATAGACTGCAAATTTCCATGGTAACTGTGTAGGCAGATCTTCTGCTCATTATGAAAGTTACTCTGTTATTTTTATGAAGTCCTAATTATGCTCTTAAGTTATAATGTCCTTGTACAAGGTAACATCCTACAACGCTGACAGTCAATAGATAGAAAATGGTGGCTACGTTTGTTTTAACTACATAGATTATTGACAGTTATCGCAGCGTCAACTTTACAGCCAATATCTCTTTTTGAAATATTTCTTCAATATTCAAAACCAACCACAGACACATTCGATGGGAAGCTGGCAAAGCAAATGAGAGGGAGAAGAAATAGAAAGCTGTATCAACAGAGTTCGATGAAAAAGGATGGGGGCTGCGCTCTCTTTAATTTACTTTCCGGCTGTGCGAGTTGGAGTAACTTCACAGAGGCTGGAATCCTATCATCAAGTCCCCCTTTATTTACATGTAGAGAGACCTTAAACCGATCCAGCTCTCTCAGAGCCATCTCTCAGAGTGAACAGGATGAGAAACACTCCTGTTCTTAACTGTCAACCAGGGGTCCCTGATTGGACCATGTTAAGAGCCCCAGTCAGGGAACTCATATTCTATGAGGTCCACCTAGCTGATCTCATTACAATGAGCTTGAGGTCTGGCCGCACTGATGTTGATTGCTGTGCTCAGAGCCTCAAACAGGCTTCATATATATCCTCCTTCAGTTGGCCTCCTTCTTCAAGGACCGCAATTTCCCCCCAGACATGGTCGATGATGCCCTCCACCGCATCTCTTCCACTTCCCGCTCCTCCGCCCTTGAGCCCCGCCCCTCTAACCACCACCAGGACAGATCCCCACTGGTCCTCACCTACCACCCCAGCAAACTCCATGTACAGCGGATCATCCGCCGTCATTTCCGCCACCTCCAAACGGACCTCACCACCAGGCATATATTTCCCTCCCCTCCCCTATTAGCATTCCGAAAAGACCATTCCCTCCATGACTCCCTCGTCAGGTTCACACACCCCACCAACCCAACCTCCACTCTCGGCACCTTCCCCTGCAACCGCAAGAAATGCAAAACTTGCGCCCACACCTC
>NC_057744.1:8354752-8556530 GCF_004010195.1 Chiloscyllium plagiosum | reverse complement strand
ACTCAGCACCGCCTTCCTAACCTGCAATCTTCTTCCTGACCTCACCGCCCCCACCCCACTCCGGCCTATCACCCTCACCTTAACCTCCCTCCACCTATCGCATTTCCAATGCCCCCCACCCAAGTCCCTCCACCGTACTTTTTATCTTAGCCTGCTGGGCACACTTTCTTCATTCCTGAAGAAGGGCTTATGCCCGAAACGTCGTCTCCTGTTCCTTGGATGCTGCCTGACCTGCTGCGCTTTTCCAGCAACACATTTTCAGCTTCATATGTACCCTGTCAGACAGCTTCCAGGGAACATTGGATGGAAGGAGGCCTGACTCCAGTATAAATTATAGGGGTGAATGACCTGTTTCAGTGCTGCAAATAATTTGTAACTTTCCAAACAACTGATAAAAAGGCCATTTAGTTTTCTGATCCAGAACTCTGGTTAATCTGGTTGAAGATAAGTGCTACCTTAGACTTTTGTCAATATATGCCAATTGTGCCAACATATACAACAGTAGGATGTGTTAAATTCAATGGCATGGCAACTTGTCTCAGGCTTACGTCAATACGAAAAGATGCTTTCTCAGGCAGCAAACACTCAAAAGGCATGGCTGAAGACACCTATAGAGGCTTCGTTGAATAAAAATCTGACTCTAGCAGTGATATGTTAAAACTTTTTTTTGCAATGTCTAACTGGAATAGTTCATAGAATTGGTGAAAAACAAACATTGAGGCTTATCTTTGGCAGCTTTACATAAAATGACAGTAACATGAGCATCAAGAACAAAAAAGGGTCATGCAGGAGAATGGAAAACCACTTCCATTTTTTTTTCATTGCTTTTTTTTATCATAGACACTGATCAATCTCAATGAGGGGATCAAACCTTAAGGAAGGGGGGGGGGAGGTGGTGGTGGGGGTGGGGAGAGAGCAGTGGCCCTCATCATATTATTGCTAGACTACTAATCCAGACAGCCTGGTAATGTTTTGGGAAACTGGGTTTGAATCCCACCGTGGCACCTGAAGTTCAAATTCAATAAAAATCTGGAAAAAAAAGAGTCTAATGATGATCTTGACACCATTGTCAATTGTTGGGGCAAAACCCATCTGGTTCACTAATGTCTTTAAGAATTAAAATTTGGTTTTATTGTCACATGTGCTCAAGTGCAGGGATTCAGGAGTACAGTGAAAACTGTACAATGCAGTCATTCACCTTAGGTACAAGGTACCTGCGTATAAAATCTTAAGTAAAGAGGAGAAAAATAGAGAAATAGATAAGTTAAAGTTCAAACTTACAGTTCTTCTTTAGCCATGGGTCTGCAGTTGCTGAGGGAAGGAATCTGTCCTCCTTACCTGGTATATGACTCCAGACCCAATGCAAAGTGGTGGAGTATTAACTGCCTTCTGGGCAATAAAGAATGGGCAATAAATGCTGGTTTAGCCAGTGATGCTCCAAATCCTGTGAATGAGTTGAAAAAGAACGCCTCCTAAAGTTGAAGTTGTTTAGATTCGTGGACCAGTACTGGTAAATGTAGTCAACAGAAAAATGAATTGAGGGGGGATCAAAATAGCTGCTGATAGAGATTCACCCATTTAGCACAACGGTTGGAGACCTGGAGCTATTCAGTATGTAAAAGACGCGACCAAGAGAAGATTTACATTTGATGGTAAACAATATGAGAAAGATTAAACTGTGAGAGCAGGACAAGGTAATTTCAGTTCAAAGCAGTGAGAAGTAATTTGAAGACTGATACCTGGAAGTTCCAGAAACAGAGACAAAAGGAAATAATTGGCAAGGAAGGTCTGTTAATGTTGTAAAATTATTCACGATCCGATGTGACCTGAACTTAAATTAATTTAAAGAGTTTCCTTGTGTACGAATATTCCTCATGAACAGTGGCACAACATGCCTTTCTATGCAAAGTCAACTGTTAATTGGCTGACAAATCATCAAACATTGACCAGATATACAAAAATTTTAGTTTGAAAATGCAACACCAAATATCTAGGTACTTTCCTGGCATCAAGATTAATAACACTTTACTTTCTGAGTTTAATTATTGATATGGCTCAGCAGGAAATCATTTTTTTTTTAGAAAGATCCTAGATGTTGCTAATGCAATAATAATGTTTTAAATGAACTTGCATTTTGCAATAGCACTTTGCATGGCCTCAATATTCCAAAGACTTTATAGGCAATTAAAGAAATCTGAAATGTAGTCATTATTGCAGTTTAGAGAATGTAACAGCCAATTTGCACAAATCAGGTTCCCACAAAAAGCACTGAGATAATCTCTTCTGGAGATTTTAGTGAGAATGTTATTCCAGACAGCCATAGAGTCATAGAGTCACAGAGATGTACAGCATGGAAACAGACCCTTCGGTCCAACCCATCCATGCCGATCAGATATTCCAACCCAATCTAATCCCAACTGCCAGCACCCAGCCCATATCCCTCCAAACCCTTCCTATTCATATACTCATCCAAATGCCTCTTAAATGTTGCAATTGTACCAGCCTCCACCACTTCATCTGGCAGCTCATCCCATATACGTACCACCCTCTGTGTGAAAAAAATCTTTTCTGAACCCTTTCAAGTTTCACAACATCTTTCTGATAGGAAGGAGACCAGAATTACACGCAATAGTCCAACAGTGGCCTAACCAATGTCCTGTACCGCCAATCATTATAATTTCTCAAAATGCAGCATTTATCTGCATTAAACTCCATCTGCCATTTCTTAGCCCATTGGCCCATCTGGTCCAGATTCTGTTGTAATCGGAAGTAACCATCTTCACTGTCCACTACACCTCCAATTTTGGCATCATCTGCAAACTTACTAACTGTGACGCCTATGCTCGCATCCAAATCGTTTATATACATGACAAAAAGTACAGGACCCAGCACCGATCCTAGTGGCACTCCACTGGTCACAGGCCTCCAGTCTGACAAAAACCCTCCACCACCACCCTCTGTCTTCTACCTTTGAGCCAGTTCTGTATCCAAATGGCTAATTCTCCCTGTATTCCATGAGATCTAACCTTGCTAATCAGTCTCCCATGGGGAACCTTGTCGAACGCCTTACTGAAGTCCATATAGATCACATCTACTGCTCTGCTCTTTTCATTGACCAAGTACTCTGCCATCCTGTTATTCTTCCCAAAGTGCGTCACCTCACATTTAGCTACATTGAACTCCATTTGACACCTCTCAGCCCAATTCTGCAGTTTATCCAAATCCCCCTGCAACCTGTAACATTCTTCCAAACTGTCCACTATTCCACCGACTTTAGTGCTATCTGCAAATTTACTAATCCATCCACCTATGCCTGCGTCTAAGTCATTTATAAACATGACAAACAGCAGTGGTCCCAAAACAGATCCTTGTGGAACACCACTAGTAACTGGACTCCAGACTGAATATTTTCCATCAACCACCACTTGCTGCCTTCTTCCAGAAACCCAGTTTCTAATCCAAACTGCTAAATCACCCTCAATTCCATGCCTCTCCAAACTGCTAAATCACCCTCAATTCCATGCCTCTGCATTTTCTCCATCAGCCTACCATGTGGAGCCTTATCAAAGGCTTTACTGAAGTCCAAGTATACCATGTCAACTGCCCTATCCTCATCTACATGCTTGGTCACCTTCTCAAAAAATTCAATAAGGTTTGTGAGACACGACCTGCCCTTGACGAAACCATGTTGACTATCTGAAATCAAATTGTTGCTTGCTAGATGATTATAAATCTTATCTCTTATAATCCTTTCCAAAACCTTTCCTACAACAGAAGTAAGGCTCACTGGTCTATAATTACCTGGGTCATCTCTGCTGCCCTTCTTGAACAAGGGCACAACATTTGCAATCCTCCAGTCCTCAGGTACTAAAACTGTAGACATTGACAACTCAAATATCAAAGCCAAAGACTTCTTAGAGAATCCTCGGATAAATCCCATCTGGCCCAGGGGACTTGTCTACTTTCACTCCTTCGAGAATTGATAACACCTGTTCGTGACTAACCTCAATTCTTTCTAGTCTAATATCTCGTACCTCATTTTTCTCCTCTATAATATTCTCCTTTTCCTGAGTAAACACCGATGAGAAATGTTCATTTCGCACCTCTCCGATCTCTGCAGGGTTCACACTCAACTTCCCATTTCTGTCTTTGACTGGCCTTATTCCTACCCTAATCATCCTTTTATTCCTCACATACCTATAGAAAGCTTTAGGGTTCTCCTTTATTCTATTTGCTAAAGACTGCTCATGACCTCTCTTTGCTCTTCTTAACTCTTTCTTTAAATCCTTCCTCGCTGATCTGTAACTCTCCATCGCCTCATCTGAGCCATCTTGCCTCATCAACACATAAGCTCTTTCTTCTTCTTAACAAGAGATGCAATATGTGTAGTAAACCATGGTTCCCTGACCTTATCACTTCCTCCCTGCCTGACAGGGACATACCTATCAAGGACATGTAATGTCTGTTCCTTAAACCAGCTCCACATTTTGATTGTCTGTATCCCCTGTATTTTGCTACCCCATTCTATGCATCCTAATTCTTGCCTATTCGCATGATAATTGCACTTGCCCCATTGATAACTCTTGACCTGTGGCATGTACCAATCCCTTTCCATCGCTAAACTAAACGTAACTGAATTATGATCACTCTCTCCAAAGTGCTTACCTACAACTAAATCAAACATCTGGCCTGGTTCATTACCAAGCACCAGATCCAGTGTGGCCTCCCCTCTTGTTGGCCCTTCGACATACTGTGTCAGGAAACCCTCCTGTACACATTGGACAAGAACTGATCCATCCGATGTACTAGAGCTATAACATTTCCAATCAATGTTGGGGAAGTTAAAGTCCCCCATAATGACCACCCTGTTCCTTTTGCTCCTACCTAGGATAATGTTGCTAATCCTGTCTTCCACCTCCTTGGAACTCTGCGGAGGCCTATTAAAAACTCCAAGCAGTGTGACCTCTCCTCTCCTGTTTCTAATCTCAGCCCACACTAGCTCAGTAGACGAGTCCTTATCAAAAGTTCTGTCAGCCACCGTTATACTATCTTTGACTAAGAAGGACACACCTCCCCCTCTTTTTCCGCCTTGCCTGTTTTTAATGAAAGATCTAAACCCTGGAACCTGCAACATCCATTCCTCACCCTGCTCTATCCATGTCTCCGAAATGGCCACAACATCGAAGTCCCAGGTACCTATCCATGCTGCAAGCTCACCTACCTTATTTCAGATCCTTCTGGTGTTGAAGTAGACAAACTTCAAACCACTTCGCTATCTGCCAGCATATTCCGGTGACCCTGAAATCCTGTCCCTGTTCTTCCTACTCTCATTCTCTTGTGCATTGCAGCTTCGGTTCCCATCCCTCTGCTGAGCTAGTTTAAAACCACCCGAATAGCACCAGCAAATTTCCCACTTAGGATATTAGTACCCCTCTGGTTCAAGTGAAGACCGTCCTGTTTGTACAAGTCCCACCTTCCCTAGAATGAGCCCCAATTATCCAAAAACCTGAAACCCTTCCTCCTGCACCATCTTTGCAGCCACACGTTCAGCTGATATCTCTCCCTATTCCTTGCCTCGCTATTAAGTGGCATGGGTAACAAACCAGAGATAACAACTCTGTTTGTTCTAGCTCTCAGCTTCCACCCTAGCTCCCTGAAATCCTGCCTTACATCCCTATCCCTCTTTCTACCTATGTTGTTGGTGCCTACATGCACTACGACTTGAAGCTGGTCACCTTCTCCCTTCAGGACTCCAAAGATACGATCCAAGACATCATGGACCCTGGCACCTGGGAGGCAACACACCAACCGTGGGTCTCGTTCGTTCCCTACAAACCTTCTATCTGAGCCTCTAACTATTGAGTTCCCAATGACTAACACTCTCCTCCTTTCCCTCCTTCCCTTCTGTGCAACAGGGACAGGCTCTGTGCTAGAGACCTAGGCCCACTGCATACCCCTGGTAAGTTGTCCCCCTCAACAGTATCCAAAATGGTATACATGTTTTTCAGGGGAACGACCACAGGGGACTGCTTTTTCCCCTTTTGAACAGTCTCCCAGCTTTCTTCTTGCCTAGGACTAACTACTTCCCTGTAACTCTTATCTATCACAGCCTCTGCCTCCTGAATGATCTGAAGCTTATCCAGCTCCCGCTCCAGTTCCCTAACACGGTCTTGGAGGAGCGAGAGTTGGGTGCACTTCCTCCAGATGTACTTGGACGGGACACTATTGGTGTCTCTGACCTCAAACATCCTGCAGGAGGAACATTGCTCTCCCTGTACTGCCATCCCTGCTTGTCCCCTAGTCACAAAGTAAAAAAGAGACGCTTACCTGATATGTCCCCGGTCTTTAAGGTTAGAGGAGATGGTTGGGTGGGAGGCCCTATAAAGGTAGGGTCCCGGGTTGAGAAGAACTGAGAGAAAAGCACAGATTGAGGAAAGAAAGAGAAGAGAAGACTATGACTTTGTAATTAATGTAACAAACTTTTCATTGAAAAACACATTTCGATATCAAAAAGCTATGGAGCATCATAACATCCTATCTTCCCAAGATAATCCACTCTTTTATTATCGTTGTGGGTCTTAGTTCAGGTTCTATCCTTAGTTAGGGGTCTAGTCTGTTGTTAAACATTACCTTTTACTGAACATTATCTTCCAACAAAAGTTTCACAGAAGCCTTCATGTGAAACCATCTCTCAGTTAGTTCTCTTCTAAAGTCACTGACGCTGCAGACTGTCGATTTACATATTTAACATGAAACATTTACATTACATCCATATGACCATCCAACAAGTCATGATTTGGAGGTGCCAGTATTGGATTGTGGTGTACAAAGTTAAAACTCACAACATAAGCTTAAAGTCCAACAAGTTTATTTGGAAGCACTAGCTTTCAGAGCACTGTTCCTTCATCAGGTAGTTATTAGATTAGATTAGATTACTTACAGTGTGGAAACCACCCCTTCGGCCCAACAAGTCCACACCGCCCCGCCGAAGCACAACCCACCCATACCCCTAGATTTACCCCTTACCTAACACTACGGGCAATTTAGCATGGCCAATTCACCTGACCTGCACATCTTTGGACTGTGGGAGGAAACCGGAGCATCCGGAGGAAACCCACGCAGACACGGGTGCAAACTCCACACAGTCAGTCGCCTGAGGCTGTGCGACCGTGCCACCCACATATAGAGTATAAGATCATAAGACACAGAATTTCTAGCAAAAGTTTACAGTGTGATGTAACTGAAATAATATATTGAAAAAGACCTGGATTGTTTGTTAAGTCTCATCTTTCAGAATGGGCATGTTGGTTTCAGTTCTTTCATATGTAAACCCCAGAACTTTTTTAAAAAAAGAGTTACATTCTCAAGTGAACTTCAACAATAGGTACTATGTCAGCTCAGATAATGCATTGAAGGTGTGAGTTAGAATCAGTCTGAGCACTAGGGCACAGACAAACTTTATTTCTAAAAAAAAAGGAATTACTGAATCTTATATGGATTAATGCAGTTTTTGAGCAACATAACGTAATTCTGCAAGTCCAAATTCGCCCCACAAACTTGTGTGTGTATGTACATGTGGGTGTGTGTGGGGGGGTATGAGTGTCTGTGAGAAAGATTGTGTATGTGTATGTGCGTGAGAGAGAGTGTAAAGAGGTATAAGTCCGTGAGATGATGATGATGATGTGTGTGTGTGTGAGTGTGAGCGTATGATAGAGATCTTGTGTATGAGAGAGGGTCTGAGTGAGTGTATGTGTGTGTGTGTATGTGCGTGCGTGTGCTTGTATGCGTGTGTGTGAGAGAATGTGTAGTGCATTTGGGTCACCTGTAATGTGACATGAACCCATGGCTATCCCCATGGGTACCGAACTTGGTTATCAGCCTCTGCTTGGCCACTTTACATTGTTGCCTGTCCCGATGTCCACCTTGGACGACGATGATGACCCGAAAGTCCGAGGCCGAATATGCTGGACCACAGGAGTGTTTCCCGGCTGGGAGGTAACACTCCTGTCTGCTGATTGTTGTGCAGTGTCCATTCACCCATTGCTGTAGCCTCTGCTCAGCCTCACCAATGTATCACACCTCAAGGCATCCTTGCCTGCAGCGTATGAGATGGCCAACGTTGGCCAAGTCACATGAGTACTTGCCGTGTACATGGTCGGTGGTGTCCCCGCATGTAATGATGGTATCCGTGTCCACACTGATGTCTTGCAGCACCCATGGACTAGTCAAACTAGAAACATTCCTTGTCACAATGGATGTCTCAGCAGGTTGTATGGTGTTGTCCTGAAAGCCAGGCAGTTTGCTATGAACAATGATATGTTTGAGGTTTAAAAGGTGAGAAGTGGAGGCATGGGGAAGGTCTTGGCAAGATGCTCATCCTCATTGATAATGTGTTGCAGGCTGCGAAGAACATGGCGTTGTTTTTCAGCTCCTGGGAAATACTGGACAACGAAAGATACCCTGTTGGTTGCAGCTCATGTCTGTCTCCTAAGAAGATCATTATGGTTCCTCGTTGTGGCACTTTGGAACTGGCGGTTGATGAATTGAGCATTATACCCCGTTCTTAGGAGGACATCATTGAGTATTTCCAAATGCCTGTCATGCTTCTCCTCATCTGAACAGATCCTATGTGTTTGGAGGGCTTGTCCATAGGGAATGGCTGTTTTAATATGTTTTGGGTGGAGGCTGGAGAAGTGTAGCATCGTGAGGTTATCTGTGGATTTGTGATAGAGTGAGGTACCTATCCTTGATGAAGATACATGTGTCCAAAAATGAGACACATACTGAAAGAAGTAGTTCATGGAGAGTTTGATGGTGGGATGAAACTCATTGATATCACTGTGTGGCTGTTTCAGTGACTCCTCACCATGGGTCCAGGAGGAAGAAAATGTCGTCAATGTACCTAGTGTATAGTGTTGGTTGGAGTTCCTTGTAGAGAAGAAATCTTGTTCAAACCTGTGCATAAAAATGTTGGCATATTGGGGTGCAAATTTGGTCCCCATGGCTGTTCCATGTGTCTGGATGAAGAACTGGTTGTCAAAGGTGGAAATGTTGTGGTCGAGGATAAAGCGGCTGAGTTGTAGGATGCTCTGAAAATGGCAGTTGGTGTTGAGTACTGAGGCTGTTGCCACAATGCCATCATGGTGGGGAATGCTGGTGTAGAGTACTGAGACATCCATTGTGAAGAGGAACATTCCCAGTTTGACTGGTCTGTGGGTGCTGCGTTTCTATAAAAATTCTGTAGTGTCATGGCAGTCGCTGGGGGGTCCCCTGACAATGGGTTTCAAGATGCCTTCGACATAGCCAGAGAGGTTCTCACACAGGGTCCCATTGCCTAACACAAAGGGACATCCTGGTGTGTTGGCTTTGTGCATCTTTGGAAGGCAGTAGAAATCACCTATGCGAGAAGTACATGGGATGAGGGCGCGTAGAGAACTTTTGAAAGTCTCCAAAGTCCTGATCAATGTGTTCAGTTCACAGGTGTACTCTTTGGTTGGATCAGCTGGTAGTTGCCTGTAGTGTTCTGGATTGTTCAGTTGTCAGTGAACTTCCTTGCAGTAAGCTATTCTATTCTGAATGACGATAGCTCCTCCTTTATCTGCTGGTTTGATGACAATGTTGTGATTGGTTTGAGAGCATGGATGGCATTGTTTTGTGTTTGGGGTGATGTTTTGCTCTGTCTTTTGTGTGCAGTTGATGAATCTGGCATTTATAGGGTTCCTGATGGTTTGAGGATACACGTCAAGCCCAGGGCAGCGGCCGTCCAGTGGGGTTTAAGTGACTCCTTCTTTGGTCGCCCCTCTATATCCCTGTGATGACTGTTCGGTTCTAGAAATACAATCAGTCTGAACTTTGGGGCACAGACTAACTCACACCTTCAATGCATTATCTGAGCTGACATGGTACCTATTGTTAAAATTCACTTGGGAATGTAACTTTTAAAAAAAGTTTAGGATTTACATCAGGAAGAACTGAAACCAACATGGTCATTCTAAAAGATGAGAGACTTAAACAATCCAGGTCTTTTTCAAAAGATCATGTCAGTTGCACCACACTGTAAACTTTTGCTATAAATTCTGTGTCTTACAATCTTTTACGTCACAACCACCCAATGAAGGAGAAGCGCTCCAAAAAGCTAGTGCTTCCAAATAAACCTATTGGACAATAGCCTTGTGTTGTGTGATTTTTAAACTTTGTATACTATCCTTTCATAGAGCCTTCTTTCTGAATGATATTATTTAAATATGTCATGTTATTGTAATCCCTTTCTTCCTTTTCTTTGGCCCTTGTTGCAGAAAATTGGGACAAGGATGCCATTGGGTTTGCCCATGTTTGTGGACAATGTGCTTCTATTGTTTGCCCTTGCCCTCTGCAAGATGGCTGACCAGGAGGCAGTCTCTCAGTCTTACAGTTTACCATCGAGCGTATGCAAAGAAATAACAAGCTGACAGTCAAGTTGTTTGGCCATGTTGCAAACACACCTTCAAGGCCAACAGGTCTTGGCCTAGGTCTGAAAACCAGATCTTCCAGCCCAGTGATGGCATGTTACCTTTGTGCAATATAAAGTTCATCTGGGAACCCTCCCGTTGGCCCAAGGCATGTATTTTACATTTCTTTAACTTCTGTCATTTCTACAGAACTAGTAAGTGATTCTTTACCCGTTAGGGATTTAAGAGTTGAAAGGGATTCACTTATGAATGATTGAAGTTAAAACACAGGGTTTCAGTTTGAACAAAAATCATACCATACTTGTTGCAAAATCAACATTGTCCCAAATCTGACATGTGAGAAACATGCCCCAATATGTTTAGAAATGAAAAATGAGAATGAAATTAAAGAAAATTTATCAAGTCTTTCCAATTTCTTTTATTATTAGAAAGCTGGTCAGTTCCTGAACAGAGTTAGCCCCACATGATAAGTGGGCGGCACGGTGGCACAGTGGTTAGCACTGCTGCCTCACAGCGCCTGAGACCCGGGTCCAATTCCCGCCTCAGGCGACTGACTGTGTGGAGTTTACACGTTCTCCCCGTGTCTGCGTGGGTTTCCTCCGGGTGCTCCGGTTTCCTCCCACAGTCCAAAAGATGTGCAGGGTCAGGTGAATTGGCCATGCTAAATTGCCCGTAGTGTTAGGTAAGGGGTAAATGTAGGGGTATGGGTGGGTTTCGCTTCGGCGGGTCGGTGTGGACTTGTTGGGCCGAAGGGCCTGTTTCTACACTGTAATGTAATCTAATGTAATCTAATCTAATCTAATATCATATCACATGAAAAAGTATAATGACTTGGAGGTACCGGTGTTGGACTGCAGTGGACAAAATTAGAAATCACACAACACCAGGTTATAGTCCAACAGGTTTATTTGGAATCACTAGCTTTCGGAGTGACACTCATGAAGTTAGTGCGTCCAAAAAAATCTGTTTGATATTCCCTGGTGTTGCATGATTTTTAAACATTGACAAAGTACAAGTAATTTGTTGTTTTGTCCGGAAGAGGTGTTGAGCACACTGTTAGCAGCAAGGGAGGAGGCAGCAAGGGCAGACATGTATTTCTTGATAACTGGGTAATGGGAGACTTCTCAGAAATGTCACTCCTTAAAACATTTGAAGGAGTCTCTCAAAATGATGAAGTCATGCAATAAATTAGATAGCGTGCACCATTGATATTCAAAACACGAAATTAGGAGTTGCGGTTTTCAGAAGTCATGATATTTAGTATAATGAGTGCCAAATTCAAATGTAAAGCTTTGCCATTTTACCTTGTCTACCGACGAGGCTTTAAGGTTTATACTTGAAGAATATAGCTAATCCTGGAAGTAAAGAGAACAAAAGGCAGGGCACCTGTGATTCTCAAAATGTGTGCTGGGTAGGCCTCTGCCCACCAACAGGCTTAAAAAAAAATTGCCCCATATTTATCGCCTGTTGCTTTTTTTTGTGAAAAATTTAGTTTACAGGATGGTGAAGTACAAAAAAAGCTTTGGAAGGGTTAACTACTGCTGAATAAACTTGTGTTTCATTTTTACTTTCCTATAATTCTTTCTTTCTTCTATAAATGCTGAAAAGATAACAATATTGCCAAATCTTTTCTTCTGCCCGCATCAGAACAAATACAAATAACCACAACAATGTAGACTACAGGAGAAAGGAGCTGATTAGTTGGAAAGTCAATATTGATTGGCTCAAGCATTGCCATGGAAAAACAATAGGGTAAAAATAGTCACTCTAAACTTCTGGGTAATTCAAAACAAAAGGTGTAGGACCTGAACATATTATTTTTATTTGTGGAGAATGAGTTCTTGGATCTGGCTGTATGTTATATTATATGCTCAACTGATTAGGTTATATTGTTTGTTAATGTGGCAACATTAACCTCTGCCAGGAAACTGCGCTCCTCCCTTTTGAACTTTTGTAGTGAATCCATATCCACTGCATGGTTTTGGAAACAATTCCAAATTTCAGAGCTGCTTTGCAATAAAAAGAAAATGCTTTCTGTCCAAAACCCAGTCAGAACCAGTTCAGTCTTGGTCAGCCAGCTCTGATCTTCCATTGATTGACCAATTCAAAATCCAACCAGTCCCTGAGCATAACAACAGGTTAGTGCTGAATGATCTGCAGTGAGAAAACAGTAATTAATTGAATTATCTTTCCAGGCCAGTTCCTAACAGCAAACATTAATCTTTTGTCCTCTCCTTTAAAAAAAGGAACTGTTGTTCACAGTTCAATGTTCAATTCTCAACTGCAACTCACAATTCTAAAGTAAACATGAGAAAAATAGAAGAAAAGCAAAGATCTCAACACTTGTAAATTGTATGAGCAAGTGCCAGAAAAAATTGCTTTGACAAAATATCTTTTTCCATCAATTCTCAAGTACTGCACGACCAAATGAGTATTTATGACAATATATATTTGAAGTTACCCCTGCCCTCTTCATTCTTACAGAGTGCAGAAATACTTACAATTATTCTTTACATTCAAATTTTTCTCTACAGCTACCACCAATTCTGAATTTGCTCTTCCAAGAAGGAATTTAATAATCTAATCCATTCCAGAAGAGTTTTGATCACTGCTCCATTCTATATGTGCCAGTATTATATCACTAGAGTTGTGTGGTAATTTATGTCACCTCCAGCCTGAAACATATCTGAGTCCAATGCCGAGACACTAACTCTGCCATTTGAGCCTGTGGGAATAAAAAAAAGAGGGCTGCAAGTATTTAATTTCAAATATTTGTAGCTATAAATTATTCAATACTTCCGTAGTGCGAGGGAAGGAGAATTCATTATACACAATAATAACGATGCACAAGCCAAAACAAGTTTTGCAGCCATACCTTTTTCACTAGTTTGGTCATGTCACTTTTAAAATTACAGGAGTACAAGTTTCAAATGTATTTATGGCCCCATAATTTAAAATTTTGTAGCAAAAACAAAACAGTGAAAGTTCTGCTGTAACAAGGTTTAATGTGTAATATTGGATGTAGTTTTAATAGCCTGAACTATTCATCCCTTCCATAATGTCTTACAATTGGTTACAAGTGCAAGCTGATAACAAACTACAAGGGCAATGGGACATCTAAAGTGTTTGTGAACAACAGGGTGCTGACAGTGACACTCCTTTAAGTAATCATACTCAAGGATTCAGAAAAGAACAGGGAAACAATGGTTTTTTTGTTTGGATCTTCTGTTCTTCACTCAGGCTCAGGCAGACTACTAAGTTTCTTTTGAATAACATCTATTAGCAATACCTACATGATGGCAAGGCTACAGAGCAACTTGCTGTGAGCTGTAGAAATTTCAACCTTCCAGCAGAGTCCTATCAGTTGATGGTCGGAGGTCATAATTAAATCACTTCAAACCTCAGAGGTCCGTTTACATATTCATTAAACAGCACCTTGACACATTGTGGAAGGAGGGTGAATTAGAATTGAGGCAGTGACTCAAATCAGTCAGGAATTGAAACTAAACCAAGGGATGCACTCCAGAAAATGCCAACATTTTGTAGAAGTTTGTCGGTAATAGTGACTTTGCTGTTCAAATTTGCTTAACTCACTGGAGGTCTCTACTAACATCCGGTAGAGATTAAGAAATTTACTGAAATGTTAATTTTGTTCTGCAAAGTTGGTTATTTCACTGACTTATACACTTTACTAATAACCTCAACAGACTTTAAGACTTGCCAGCACTTTGGTGAAGTTAGCTACATGTGGTGATATTATTGTTCAAAACTGTTTATTTCACCAAGTTATGCACTTAGTATGGAAAAGAAAAAATGCTGGAGATCACAACAGGTTAGACAGCATCTATAGAGAGAGAGAGCGCAAGTGAACATTGAGCCTCGATGACTCCTCATCAGAACTGACAAGAAGTGTGGAGGGGGCAGCACTTATGCAATAGTGTGGCTGGGCAGAGAGAGTGATGGAGTGGAGTGGTGGGGATAAAAAGATGTTGATGGTTCAGATTAAGTGATCGGAATGTGAGAATGGTAGAACAATGGTGTGTCTAACTGCTAGACTGGGAAGCACAGACAGTCCCACATTAGTGATGGATGGGGAAACAGGAGGACAGTATTCACAAGATATTCTTGACTGAGAACATTGTTCTTCTTTTGAGAGAGTGATACTCCTCCAAGGCAAAGACAAATCCAATTCTACCTATTCCTGCAGCAGTAAAGGAGGGTTGGTTTTTATCCTCTCGATGTTTGCCTATTTAGCTTGTTTATTTCCTTCAGTAATACTTCACGAGGTTCTCCAACTTTCACAATGGTTTCCTGTTGCATTTCTCTCCTCTGTCTTACTTATAATGACACTCTTGTTTTCTGCTGCAGTTCCTGTTGATTTCCTTGCTTTGAGACATTTCCTTGCTTTGAGACATTTTCTTGCATGTGATCCATTATAACGTTTCCTCTGATTCGCTGTAATGCTTTCAATTTCTTCTGCCTGTTGCATTCATTACAATTTTACATTAATTTTTCATTCTTGTTAATTGCCAATACTTTAATGTTCAGGTTTTACTCTTGTCCAATTGTATTGACCATCCATTATTGACAATTGGACAGTACCTTTTTTAAATATCAATTGTAACTTGATTTTGCATTTAATTGCTTACTCTTGGTATAATGACTGTGATTTGCTGGTTTGTACATTTCCTGTCTGCTACAATTATAATTCAATTGCCTAGTTTACCCTTGGTTTTGGTAGGCAAAAGTGAGGACTGCAGATGCTGGAAATCAGATTCTAGATTACAGTGGTGCTGGAAAAGCACAGCAGGTCAGGCAGCATCCAAGGAGCTGGAAAATCGACGTTTCGGGCAAAAGCCCTTCATCAGGAGTTATGAAGGGCTTTTGCCCGAAATGTCGATTTCCCTGCTCCTCGGATGCTGCCTGACCTGTTCTTGCTTTTGATACCCTACCAAGCTGCAATTGTTGACATATCTGCATCCCAGTAAAGCGCCTAACATGACCAAACATTCCTCAGGTTATTCAGCCATGTTAATCTGCCTTTTCTTTCAGTATTTAGCTTTAAAAAATGATCTTTAATTAAATGATGATTTCTGTTTCCCTTTGAAGCTCATTGAGCTTACCACTTGTGGCGGCACGGTGGCACAGTGGTTAGCATTGCTGCCTCACAGCGCCAGAGACCCGGGGTCAATTCTCACCTCAGGCGACTCTCTGTGTGGAGTTTGCACATTCTCCCCGTGTCTGCGTGGGTTTCCTCCGGGTGCTCTGGTTTCCTCCCACAGTCCAAAAATGTGCAGGTTAGGTGAATTGACCATGCTAAATTGTCCGTAGTGTTAGGTGAAGAGGTAAATGTAGGAGTATGGGTCTGGGTGGTATACGCTTCGGCGGGTCGGTGTGGACTTGTTGGGCCGAAGGGCCTGTTTCCACACTGTAAGTAATCTAATCTAATCTAATCACTTGAGCATCTGAACATAGGATGTAGGAGCAGGGGTAAGCCACAGGAATAGCAGTACAGAGGAAGTAAAGGTGATTCAGACTTGTCACATGGTATATAACTTGTTAATATAGTTAACACTGTTGTCGCATGATCTGCTTCAGCAGTTCCTTTGTATTAGTGAACATCATTGTTATTGCTAATGTGACAGCAAAATGTTGGAGGCTGCTGCTCCATTCAATAGATCATGGCTGATCTAGCAAATATATAATAAAAACGTACATCTTTACAGTCAACATATAACATCTACTTGGCCACCAATCAGTGCTCTCCTCACATCATTTAAAACTCTGCCTGTTAACTCCCTTTCTTTCTTCACAACTGCTGCTTGACATGCTGAATATTTCCAAAGGTTTCTGTCTTTAGAATGCTTGATCTAACTCTGATTTGGCAGCCACACAACATTATATTTGAAGTAAGAATGGTGCTCCAGTAACAAAAGACCTTTTATTTGGTACATTCATTGTTTGGGGCAGAAATGGTCAGTAAGTCCAGGATCTCTCTGAAGAACAGAATTAGAATATCCTTTATTGTCATGTATACTCAGGTACAGAAGGACAGGAGTACAATGAAAGGTTTACAATGTCGTCCCATATAGTACAAAGTATCTAGTTATAGAGCTTAGATACAAAATACAGGAATAAAGAGAAAATCAAAGGAAAAAAGTTACTTATTTATAGTTGTTCATAGTATAAGTTAGAAAAATAAGGATAAATTTAGAAAGATAAACATTACAGTCTTTCAGTAGATCAGAACAAGGGGCTTCCACACGTGGCCTGACCGGGATCGCAAACTGCTAACTGCTTATGCTCGATAGGTCAACTCTCTCCTGCTCCTCAGATGTTGCCTGACTGGCTGTGTTTTTGCAGCACCACTTTTTGACTTCCCTCCACTATCCCTGATCAGCCCTACCCTCTCTCTCGCCATCCTCTTGTTTCTCACATGTATGGAATGCCTTAGGGTTTTCCTTAACCCTATCCGTTAAAGCTTTTTCATGCCGCCTTCTCGCTCTCCCAAGTCCATTCTTCAGTTCCTTCCTGACTACCTTGTAACCCTCTAACACCCTGCATCATCCTTGCCTCCTCAACCTTAAGTAAGCTTTCTTGTTCTTAACTAGATGTTCCACATCCCTTGTCACCCAAGGTTCTTTCAACCAACCATCCATTCCTTGCCTCAGTGGGACAGACCTACCAGCACTATCAGTAAGTGCTTCCTAAACAACCTCCACATTTCTGTGGTGCATTTCCTTGAGAACATCTGTTCCCAATTTAGGCACTCCAGTTCCTGCTAAATAGCATTGTAATTTCCCTTTCCACAATTAAATACTTTCCCATACTGTCTGCTCTGATCTCTCTCCATGAGTATAGTAAAGGGCAGGGAGTTGTGATCACTATCACCAAAATCTCCCCCACAGAGATCTGACACCTGGCATGGAAGATTAGCAGAGCAATGAAAGATTACTGGAACGTGCAGGAATATCAAGTTGAGATTAAAATCAGATCAGCCACGATCTTATTCGGGTATGACAGGCTGAGTAGCCATCTCTTGTTCTTCGTTCACATGTTTATTTCTGTAACAGCCAAAGAAAGAATTTGTTTCTCATTACATTGAGAATTTCAAAAATGATCTTTCTTTATTTGGATTAGCCAATGGAACTTAATTTTTTTTTAACCTGATCAGAATGTCAATGAAATTGTATGTCTATTTATGATTGAAATGAAGAAGAATCAACTGACCAGCTCTTTTAAGGCCTATTTTCTTCTTGTACGTTTATTACCCTTGCAACTCTGCCATGCAAATTAGTTCAGGTATTTCATGATTTCATTTTCAATTATCAAAATTATATTTGTTTTTTCTAATTTGCAATTTTCACCAGCCTATTAAGGAAGTAGGTCAGCATTAGAAAGTTTCTAAGTCGACATTATCAAGGTGCCAAAATGTTTGAATTGCTCATCATTCTATTAACAATGAAATGAATGAGACACTGGAAAGTTGCCAGAGCATTTTTCAGTCTAAGGTAGCCTTAAACTGATGTTCTTTTTCCTCTGGGTTGTGGGAAAAACCAGCAAAGCACAACTGGAAAAGCTTTGAAATAAATGAAGCAGAACAACACTCCACCTTTAGCATTTACCTTCCCACTTGCTTCAAATTAACTCTTTGTCTCTAAAGTAGCATTTCTTTGTGCGTATATGGCCTTTCCTCAGTGCCACTGGGTCAAAATCAGGGAACTCTCTCCTTAAATGGTATTGCAGATGTAACTACACCAAATGGACTGCAGTGGTTCTAGAAGGCCTTCTCAAGTGTAACTAGGGGTGAGCAATAAATGTTGGCTCAGCCAGTGACACTCATATCCTATGAATAATTTTTTTTAAACTTTGTCTTTTGTTGGGGGAGTTGTGATGGAGACCAATGCTTGGCAGTTATGTTGTGAAAAATATCATTATTTTACTATATCTGCACCCAATTCATTTGCCTGCTATTTTGGCAGAGACGTCAATCTATTGATTTTAAACTGATTTGACATCTCCACTAAGGTGGGTGGGAGAGGGGTCTTCTACAGAAAACAGTAAATATTTGCAGTCTCAAGGCAGACTTGAGTGGCCTTGATCTTTCAAAACATCACTCTGGCTTTTTTTTAAGAATTCCTTTAGACCCAAAGTCTCTGTTATAGGACAGAGAGTTATAGGCCAGGTGGAATAGGCCATCATAGTGGCAAGAGCTCAGGAAAGTGAGGCTATCTGGATTGTGAAATATCTCCACGGGAGGCCAGTGTCCTGTCACCAAGTCACGCTTTGTTTAAGTGTGAAAAGCCCTTGACACTGACCCAGCTCCCTCAGAGCCAGCTCTTAGAGTGTCAGAACCTCTGACAGTCATCACTCTGGTTTTTATCAGGAGATGGGAAATACAATTCAACACACACCATTTTTTGATGAAATGAAAGATGAGGTTTGCAAATAGCAGAGCATGTACTGACAGCTGATACTCCACTCAGGGTTTTCAGGAAAGGAGATGTTAAATCCAAAAGAACAGCAGAGAAATGAAGTTCTCAGAGGAGACTCATAGGAGAAAAAAACATATGTTTTAAAAACTAAGTCAATTTTCAATATTTTCAATTTCCAGCTAAAATATAAATGCTTATTATTTTCCCTGTGTGAGGTTGATTCAAGTAACAACTTTGTACTGTGTACAACATTGGTCACTGTACTTGTAGAAGAATGCTAATTCTCTGGATGCAGTTCAGAAAAGCTTTACTAGACTAATATCTGGAATGAGCAGATTGCCTTTTGAGACAGCCCTACAGATTAGCCCTGTGTCCTCTGGTATTAAGAGTCAGAGGAGCCAGAACTGAAACAAAATCCTGAGGGGACTTGACTGGAAGAATGTGGAAAGGAAATTCCCTCCTGAGAGAATCTAGAACCAGGGGTCATAAACTAAAAACAAGTGGTCACTCGTTTAAAACAGTAATGACATTTTTTTCTCTTATCATAAGGTAGAGAGTTTTTGGAATTCCCTTCCTCAAAAGACAGTGAGTGTATAATCTTTCATATTTTTAACGGAGAAGGAGATGGATTTTTGATTAGCAATTAAAAGATAGATTACCAGGATATGCAGGGATATAGAGTTGAGGTCAAAATCAGATCAGCCATGGTCTTATTCAATGTTATGAAGGGCTGAGTAGCCATCTCTTGTTCCCTGTTCATATGTTCATATGTCTGTAACAACCAAAGAAAGAAACAAAGTCTCAGATCCCCAATACATAACTCATACCATCCATTATTGTAAATAGTACATTTTCAGTGGTATTCTTGGCTGCACCACACATCATAATACAAAGAGTGATATAAATGAATTGTATTCCATTTCACAGAAAAGCAGTTCAAACTTGTCTGTTTATAAATGCAAATGCAGATCATTTCTGCACTAATGCACTTAGAAATGCTTGCTTAACTTCTGACAACAAAAGCGCTTAATGGGAATTTTGAAGTACAGATTTACCTGTTTCTGGCAAGAATCCCATTCTGCTTTTAGTATTGTATTACAGAATCTGATTGCACAGTGAGTTACAATTCCACGGGACTATCAATCTTTCAAAGCAGCTGAGTCTAGGGACAGATTCTAGAGACAAGAGTGTGTTGCTGGAAAAGCACAGCAGGTCAGGCAGCATCCAAGGAGCACGAAAATCGACGTTTGGACAAAAGCCCTTTATTAGTTATGCCCAGTTTTCCTGCTTCTCAGATGCTGCTTGGCCTGCTGTGCTTTTCTAGCAACACACTCTTGACTCTAATCTCCAGCATCTGCAGTCCTTACTTTCTCCTACAGATTCTCAAAAGGCTATTGAATGACATTACTAACAGTGATGCACTTTCCAACTGTAGTTATAGCAATCGGGAGTAAGAGATTTTTGTGGGCTTTTTTTCATCTGATCTGTTCAAATCGGGAGCATTACAGTCATTTGCAATTTCCTTTTCACTATCAGATCTGTTACCAATAATACTAGTAAAGATCAAAAACCGAAGGTATTGGAAAAGCTCAGCAGGCCGGGCAGCACCTGTGAAGAGAAATCAGAGTTAATCTTTTAGGTCGAGTGACCCTTCCTCACATTGAGAAAAGGCCATTCAACCCGAAACAGTAATTTTCCAGCAATTTCTGTTTTGTTCTCATTTACAGTATCTGCCATTTTTAAATTTTTATAATAAAGACAATGGTTAAGATCAGGTACATTGCAGCGACTAACAAGACCACAAGGAATTTGAACTGTAAAGAAAGAACATAGAGATCAGGGGATGTAATGATCAGTATTACAGCTCTCCTGTTGAACCATACCATGGATTCAGTGACTTATTAACACAAATCAAGTGCTGGAGGCAATACGGAGAAAGATTAATTGTCTTTGTCAGGGGTGTGGTTATGAGTGAAACTGGCTGAAGAAACTTGGGCTGTTAAGCCTGGAATTCAGACAACACTGATTTGCAGTTCTGCAGTTATGCCTCTGTCCTGATGAACAGCTTATTCTTGAAACGTCGACCCACCTGCTCCTCTGATGCTGCCTGACCTGCTGTGCTTTTCCAGCACCACATTCTTCGAATTATGCCTCAGAGTCAACTTGCCTTTAATATCATAATCTTATCACTGCACCATAGCACGTAACCAAGGGATAAAGATCTCATATTCCATCTTATCTCAGATCACTTGAGGCATGACAATTCATTGGAAGTATGCTTTCTGTTGTAAACTAATACAAATTGTAACTCAATATGCAGCACTCTGTCCAGCAGCCTCAAAGTTTAACAACTACAGCAATGCCCACCTCTTCCTGCAGATGGTCTACATCAATCCTTACTCATAGTACTTCTCGTTTGTCTTTTTCCAGTTTGGATACTCTAAAACTTGCTTTTGCCGCCCAGTTGAAAAATCATTAATGCATTTGATTGATGCAAGTCAAAGTGAGTTATTTGCTTTTGAAGTAGTTATACAATAAATATACGTGACCTTCCATATACTGGCAAATTCTTATCCGGACACCAAAAAAAACTGCTAATGCTGGAATCAAAAGTAGACATGCAGGAGACTGGAAGAACACAGTAAGCCAGGCAACACCAGGAGGTGGAGAAGAGTATTACCCCTCTTCAGGATTGGGGGTAGGGATGAGGGGAGATGCTTCATTACAGAGAGTGTGAAGTGGGTTATGTCAGAAATTAAGAGTAAATCCACAATTATTTGGGACTGAAACTAATTAACTGCATCAAGGAGGACGAAAGGAAAATTGGGAAATGAGCAAGGGGAAGGTAATGGATAGAGGGTTGAATCTGACCAAAGAAATCACCACCAGCAACTTGAATTCATATAGCAACTTTAATACATTAGTTTCCAAATGGTGCTTAAAGCATCATTGCAGATTCAAAAGATTAAGTGGCCTTTCTGGGTTTCATAACTGGTCTGTAAATCTGAGGTCGGTCGCTGGACAAAGTACCTCACTCTTTCCCTTGATATATTCTTTCGGAATTCTATTTTGTAATACAGCAGCTTTTAATAAAGTATTCTCCTGTTCCATGTACAGTTAGTCACCGTTGACCCCAGACAGCGAGTAATATATCAGGAGAAAGTGAGGACTGCAGAAGCTGGAGATCATAGTCAAAAAGGGTGGTGCTGGAAAAGCACAGCCGATCAAGCAGCATCCAAGGAGCAGGAGAGTCGATGTTTCGAGCACAAGCTCTTTATCAAGAATACAAGTAATCTGTGCCAATTTTCTACTAATGTTGCTCGAAACTAGCGAAGGAACAACTTTGTTTACAGTACGTATCCAATTAAACCTTTTGGACTATAACCTGGTGTTGTGTGATTTTTAACTTTGTACACCCCAGTCCAACACCAGCACCTCCAAATCATACTTTCTTTCCATCCTTGTAGGCGAATACTTTGCCTCGTCATCCAATAATCCCTTGTAATGATGCAATACAAAAAGGTTAAGAGTGGTTTTAGTGGAGGTGTCAAAGCGCATATCAGATTTCTGTCTGCAATGAGTAACTCAACTCCTGACTCCACAAAGACTATCCACCATTTCCAAGGCAAAACTCAGGAGTGTGATGAAATACTCTTGCTAGGATGCATTTAAATCCAGCAACAATAACGAAGCTTGATGCCAAAGGTCAAAGCAGCACACTTAATTGGCAGCCATTTAACATTTCAACAGTCACTCCTTGCTCTACTGATGTAGTACTATGCACCACCTACAAGATGCACTGCTACAACTCATTAAGCCTCCTTTAACAGCATCGTCAAATCCATAACTTCTACCACCCAGAAGGACAAGGGTTGTGGTGGTCCCCTTAGCTACAATCTGTAAATACCGCTCCAAGCCATTCTGACCTAAATATATTATTATACCTTCATGTTTGCTGAGTCAATATCTTGAACTCGCTATCTAATGCCACTCTTGGTGACCCTATACCACAAGGACGACAGCAATTCTGGAAGGCAGCTCAGCACCATCCCCTCCAGAATAATTAGGGATGGGCAATAGATGCTACCTTATCCACAGATTTCCACAAACCGTGTAGAGTAAAACATATCATGAGCATGTAAACATGCAGTGGCAAATAATTGGAGTCTATTTTGAGTGGCAGAATTATTGGGAAAGGGCAGAGATTAAAGGTGATTAGCAAAAAAAAAGTCAGATGCAATTTAGATTAGATCACTTACAGTGTGGAAACAGGCCCTTCGGCCCAACAAGTCCACACCGACCCTCCGAAGAGCAACCCACCCAGACCCATTCCCTACATTTACCCCTTCACCTAACACTATGGGCAATTTAGCATGGCCAATTCGCCTAACCTGCACATCTTTGGACTGTGGGAAGAAACCAGAGCAGCCCCACACAGATACGGGGAGAATGTGCAAACTCCACACAGACAGTTGCCTGAGCCAGGAATTGAACCCAAGTCTCTGGCACTATGAGGCAGCAGTGCTACCCACTGTGCCACCGTGCCGCCCATTATGAATTTTTTTAAAATGTAGCTTGCTGTTGGAATGTACTGTCTGAAAGAGAGGAAACAGATTCAGTAGTAACATTCAAAAGATATTGATAACTTTGTGAGTAGAAATCAATTTGCCAAGCTAAGGGGAGAAAGCAGGGGAATGAGATGAATTAGATTTACCGAGGAATTGGCATTGCCACAATGGGCTGAATGGCCTCTAGTATCATTCTGTGAAAGCTGTACAGGAAAACTGGACAGACAATATAGGATGGCCAAAAATACGAATCTGGGCCCCACTCATTACAGCAAGAATGAGATCACCAACTCTGACTTACAAAGTGTACTTGATGATACAATGAATAAAAGACATCTAACCTGCGCAGGTGTAACACCTGCCCATTTATTTCCTCCCTCCATACGAAGGCCCAAAACACACATTTTATTTGAAGCACTGCACTTTGCTCAATCTATTCTACTGTATTTGCTGCTCACATCATAGTCTCCTCCACAGTAGGGAGAAGAATCACAGACCAGCAACCACTTTGGCCTGTCTGCAAATAAGACCCTGAGCTTCCTATTGCCTGTCACTTCAACACCACCGTGTTCTCTGGCCAACTACTGTCTCAGGGAACATCTCCGGGACACCCGCACCAATCAACCACACCGCCCTGTGGCCCAACATTTCAACTCCCCCTCCAACTCTGCCGAGGACATGGAAGTCCTGGGCCTCCTTCACTACTGCTTCCTCACCACCAGACGCCCCCCACTCACCTATTGTATTTGATGCTACTTTCTCCCCACCCCCACCCTCTTCTAGCTTATCTCTCCACGCTTCAGGCTCTCTGCCTTTATTCCTGATGAAGGGCTTTTGCCCGAAACGTCGATTTTACTGCTCCTCAGATGCTGCCTGAACTGCTGTGCTCTTCCAGCACCACTAATCCAGAACTACTGTCTCAGGCTTGCTGTAGTGCTCCAGCAAAGCTCAGTGCATACTGGAAGGATAGCATCTTATTTTCCACTTGGAAACCCTGCAGCCTTTGGGACTCAATATTGAGTTAAATAATTTTAGGGCCTTTGTCTGCCCAGAGGTTCTCTCTCTCTCTGGGCTCCATCTCCACCTATAGTTTACTAACCACACAGCCCCTCCCCGCTCCGCAAACATTCCATCCGCCTATATACCAACCTTTATTAGCTACAATCAATTCTGAAGATGGACCACTAGACCAGAAACATTTCATCTACTTTCTCTCCATTGATGCAAGAAAAAATGCTGAGTTTTTTTCCAGCAATTTCTGTTTCTGATTTCAGCATCCACAGTTCTTTGTTTTTCATGTACATATAACTGGTGATTTTCAGCGTGGTCCTTGGAGTTGTTAATCATGCTTGACTATTTCATGGAATTTCTTTGACAATGCAAGTTAATTATCGCGATTTCAGAAAAGGTCTTTTGTTGTTATCGTTGTACATAATAGACCACAACATGAGGTTCACATCCATGATATAGATGACAATGTATTAAAATGGCTGAGGATTAGAATCATAGAATGTCTACAGTGTGGAAACAGGCCATTCAGCCCACAAGTCCACACCAACCCTCTGAAGATTAAGCCACCCAGACCTATCCCCTTACCCTATTACCCTGACTAATGCATCTAACCTGCACATCCCTGAACAGTATGGGCAATTTAGTATGGCCAACTCACCTAGCCAAGACATCTTTACATTGCGAGAGGAAACCAGAGCACCCGGCGGAAACCCAAGCAGACATGGAGAGAATGGCAACTGTCTGTGTAGAGTTTGCACTGAGGCTGGAATCGAACTCAGGTGCCTGTGGAGTCAGCAGTGCAATGAGTGGCCATACACTGACAGGTGTCCCAACTAGCAACCAGTTACCTGTGGAATGCCAGAACTTTCCAGAGTTAAATGCTGTTATAAGATCATTTTTGTCAATGATTTAGAGGAAGGAATGTTCTTCTACTATGATGCAAGTTTCCAAGAATCTAATTTTCTTCAAGTTTGGGCTGACTGCCAGATTCATTGAATGTCAGGGGCCATATTGGCAAATGAAAGACAACAAAAGGCTATGAGAAATGTGGGAAGAATCTTTGTTTTTAATTAAAAGGTCGGTCAGCAGATGGGACAGATTACTGGCATTGGTGTTGAAACGAGAAACCTTAATTGATTTAAAGACATATCCAGACTGATTCTTGTTAAGAAATGGGATTCAAGATTACTAAATTATGTCAAGGCTATACCATGGAATGACAATTTTGTATCTGAAACTTTACCTGAGCTGATTGTGGTTTTACTAATTGAAGAAAGTTGTTTCTTCCTGAGCTCCATCTCCACCTATAATTTACTAAACGCCACCTGCTTCCACTACAACCCCACTTCCCCACCCACAACCACCCCAAACATCAGCCTAATCAATCTTTTCCTAGCTAGAATCAGTTCTGAAGATGGACCAGAAATATTACATCTGCTTTCTCTCCAAAGATGCAAAAAAAAGTTGAGATTTTTCTGGCAATTTTTGTTTGTGTTTGTTTGCTACATCTGCATTTCTTCAGTTTTCTTTTGTAGGTGATTGTAGTTTTACATTCTGGATCTAGTCTGCGAGGTTCTTACGTTTTCTATTTTAAAGAAATCTTTGAGTATTTCTAAAGTTTCAGTCTAGCAGCCCTCAAGAATGTAGCAATCTTAAAAACCCAAATCAATTTTATATTCTGGGGAAAAAAACACTGATCATTTGATTATTTCTAGCTATTGTTCAACAAAACCTTAAGCAAAGAAAATGTCAGTGAAAGTGCAATGATTTGCCAATTTGAAGGCCCCAGTACGAAAGCTTTTCTGTGGAACCACCTGATGAAGGAGTGTCGCTCCGAAAGCTAGTGCTTCCAATTAAACCTGTTGGACTATAACCTAGTGTTGTGTGATTTTTAACTTTCTGTGGATGGTTATACTATCTAGTGTCAGCAACTAATGAGTGCAATGTTGGGTTTTACTGATTTTCGCTGAAAATGTGTTGCTGGAAAAGCGCAGCAGGTCAGGCAGCATCCAAGGAACAGGAGAATCGACGTTTCGGGCATAAGCCCTTCTTCAGGAATCTGATTTTCTGATTTTCTCCAACATTAAATGATCCAACTTCCTTCTTTACTGGAAAGAATTGCTGCTGTATTTTAAGGAATGACTTTTAAAAAATTTATTCTTTTCCAAGATTAGGTTTTTTTTCCAAAATGAAGAATGGAACAATGTAAGCTCATTTAAAATAATTGCTTTCGTAGATTACTTACAATCCACACTCATTAAAGCCATTTTTCAAAGTTACTAAAGCTCTTGAGACTTTTTAAAAATTATTTCATTATTGGAATGTGGGCATCTCTTGCAAGGGCAGCATTTGTTATCCATCCCTAATTGCCCTTGAATGGAGTGACCTGCTAGGCCATTTCAGAAGACAGTTAAGAGTCAACCAAATTGCTGGTGACCTGATGTGACATATAGTCGACTGATTTCCTTCCCTAAAGGTCATTAGTGCATCAGATGGATTTTTATGACAAATCAATGGTATTTTCAAGGTCACTACCACAGAGACCAGCTTTCAATTCCAGATTTTATTAATTGAATATTAATTCCACCAGCTTCTGGAGGGGGATAGGACCCACACCTTAGAGCATTTTTCTAGGTCTCTGGATTACGAGGCCAATAACATTAACTCTATTTCCCTCTCCCCAAAAGTGTGTCAAACAAAGCTCCAGGACATATTTAAAATCACATCATGCTCTATTAATTAATAATAAGGTGAGTTATTTGGTGTGCTGTTAACCCAGCAAATGCCACATTCTCTATGATATTTTGTCATCTTTATCTGTTCAAATTCTTAGAACCACAGAAACATATTGAATAGACTTGTTGCATTTTAAACTCTATTCTCATATTCTCCACTCAAAGTACAAATAAGTTAACAAGTCAATACAACTTTTTCTTTCCAAAGAAGTTTACAATCGAAACCACATCCTCCGTTTAATCCTCCTTCTTCAACTAAGCCAAGTTAAGCTCTTTTCTGTCTTCCTAATGCTGAACCCCAAGTTTCTGTCATGTCTCTGTCCTTCTTGAAGCCTTGTTTAGTGTCTGGTGATCTTTGGAAAATTTAGATGCCAGTTTCCACATATAGCAACAGAAGGGTTAAATAACTAGGAACTGACAACACTGACCCCGATTCCAAACTCTGATTCTATCATACATGTTTAGACTACACAACATTACAATGAATCAGGAAACTGTACTAAAACAGAGAATTTACATCTGGTTTTACAGAACTCTGTCAACATATTAGACACTCTGTTGAGAGGTAAATTTGGTTACATGCATCTTTACCATATAAAGCACATCAGAGCTAATGGTAAATTTGCAGCTAATTTGGAAAGAGAATAGAAATTGAATAAATAACAACCCACTAACAATGTTTAATTAAGCCACACTTTGCTGTGATTGTATTGGTCACTAATTACATTTGGAAGTCATTTATCTCTCTTGAATCACAAGAAGAATTTTGATGGAACAGCATGATAGACAAGCAAATGAACATGTTGATGAGAAACAGGAGTTGGCTATTCAGCTCCTCAAGGCTGATCCACTATGCAATAGGACCATGGCTGATCTGATTATAAATTCAAATCTGCATTCCTGCCTAAGTCCAATAACCTTTCACCCTCTTGCTTAACAAGGATCTGTACACCTCTGCTTTCAAAATATCCACCTTTTCAAGAAGAGTGTCAAAGATTCACAATCCTCTGAGAGAGGAAACAAAATGTTCCGATCTCTGTTTCAAATGGACAATTCCAGACATTTTTTTTACAGTGGAAATGCAACACTTTCTTTTTGGAGATAAAGCTGACATTAACCAGCTTTTGGTAAAATTACCAGAGAAAAGGAATAACATGACAGTTGTTAATATTTGAACAAATCAAGCCATGTGAGGTTTTATAATGCTACTGCTCAGTTGCTGACTACAGCTCATACATTTTGACAAGGCCAAACCTACAGTGAAATAGAGCAAAACAGGATTGGCTAAGAATTTCTGCACATGTTACAAAACAGTCAATAGGTGCCAAAGGAATTATGTCAGGAAAAATAAATAATTTAGTGTGGATTTGTGCTGTGACCTCTGCAAATTTAACATATCTCAGGATTTTAGTTTAGAAACTGAACTCGAAATTAGTTTAAATTGCAGATTATATCAAACTGCGTGATGCTGGTGGAGGACAGACAGCTGATACTGAGGAAACAGCTAAGAAATTACAGAATCAATGTGGGGTAAGGGGTTAATGTGAATCAGTCAGAGATGTAACTATTAATACAGGCATGGTGTCAGCAGAGGTTCCTGGACTGGAGACTGAGAGAGAGAAGCAACACCAGTCACTCAGACAGATGTGGTCCAATCCAGCAAACCACCACCACAACAAAACCTGACTTCATAATAGTGAGCCAAAATGCAGAGCATGAAATCTACCAAAGGACAAAAACAAATTACTGCATATATTGATGACGTGTTCATGAAGAATGTCAATATAGTCTTTTTCTTCTCTCTGTCTCCTTTCATGTGGGCATAACTGATCATGTATCACCAATCTCTTATTGCCCTTGATTGAGTGGCTCACTATTTCAGAGGCCAGTTAAGAGTCAACCACATTGTTGTGAGGCTGGAGTCACTTGTAGGTCAGACCAGGTGTACAGCAGATTTCCTTCCAAAAAGGACATTCATGAACAAGCTAGGTTGTTGGTGATTTTATGGCAATCCATTACTGACGCAGGCTTTATTAAATGAATTTAAATTCTACCTGCTGCCACAGTGTAATTGGAACCCATGACCCTACAACGTTTGACTGGGCCTCTTGCCTGTGTTTAGGTCCAGATCCAGTATCATTACGTCCACCTCCAACTCATGATGTTGAGAGACCTTGGAATTGTGGTCAACTTGCTGTTCATTAAAATCTACTACACATCACCAAAAGTATATTCCTATATTCAATGAGGGCTCTTGTCACTAGCTCTGAGCCTGGAGTCTAATGTCCAGACATGGGTAATACCCTCTCTGAACATCTGGATATCTATTTCTATGTTCCATATTGTCTTCAACTGGCTACTTTAACCTATTGCCAGACTTTGTCACAGTCTCTTCTTCAATGACTCCAGTAATGCACTTCATAACCTCAGAAGTCATGTGAAAACCTCTATTACTCACACTGAAATAGTTTACCTTGATACCTATACTTCATCAATCAGTAGCTGACTCTTAACTTAAGTGGCTAAGTCAGCTCCTCTATTGTTTGTGACTCATCAGCATCTGCTCAGGAGCAATTAGAGATGGATATAAATATTGGCCTTCCCAGCTTACATCTGAAACCCAACTAAAGCAAAAAGAAAAGATTATTCTAAAGTATCAGCAACTATAAAATTGCCAGAAGTTTCTTTTCACAATGAATTAGCCACAATTCCTTCAAACATTATGGGTAGAATCTTCCCAGCTCCTAAACGATATCAGGAACTTTAAATTTATGTGAAATGGTCATTGTGGAATTTCTCAACATCAAGAGCAAAAACTGCAATTTTTCAACTGTGTTGAATAATGAGTTCAGATTCTTGGTAGTAAGTACAAAAGACCTTTTGGCATGCAATAGCATATCATTAGCAGTTAATCTCACTTCATTAATAAGCTGTCTCCGATTTTCCCACCTGCCAATTAGAAAAGATCCTGACAATGCAAGTCAGTGGGGTTATACGGCAACTGCTTTGCTCCTTTGGACCTATATCTTGGAGGTCCAGAGCCAACGTTTCAGGGCATGTCCATCATCATGGGCTGCATGCATTTCCATCCACTGATGTTAGTGTCTGACACTGCTGTTGACCCCAACTATACTTCAGACAATTGTACTCATTCCTAATCTCAGTTTTGTTTCTGAAATATTTTCTTTTGCAGACCTTTATATTTTTGGTGTAACTTGGAGTGACCCTATATGCTACTTCCCTGATTTTTTCAATGCTCTTTGATGGAAGATCAAGAGAGGCTGCAGATGCATTTTAGCCATGAACAGTAGAATTTGTTTTATTGATTATTTGTATGTACTTCATTAACCTAAAGGTGAAACAATGTATCCCCCTCTATCTCAAATGTTCCCACAAAGCTTCAACTAAATGAGTAATTTATTTTCTCAACTGAGATTGTAAGTTGTTGATAAGGCGACAGATAGAGAGAGTTATGGAATTGGGGGAATATGTGAGGTTGAGGAGCAGATCAGCCATGATCAGGTTGGAGGGGAATGGCCAAACCTATGTTGAAAAGTCTCCCTGGGTCTTTTGCATGTGACATCATTAAGACCATAACACCATAAGATTTGGGAGCAGAATTAGCTATTCGGCCAATCAAGTCAATCACGGCTGATGTGTTTCTCAACTCCATTCTCCTGCCTTTTCCCCATTACTCTTGACACTCTTAATCAAGAATCTATCTCTCTCTGTCTTTAATGCAGTCAACAACTTGGCACAGCTTTCTGCAGTAATGAGTTCCACAGGTTCACCATCTTCTAGCTGAAGAAATTCATCGTCATCTCAGTTTGAAAGGGTTGTCCCTTCACTCTGAGGTTTACCCTCAGGTCCAAGTCTCTCCTACTAGTGGAAACTTTTTTTCCATGTCTGCTATATCCAAGCCTTTCAGTAGTTTATAAATTTCAATCAGATCCCCCATATCCTTCTAAACTAAATTGAGTACAGTCCCAGTATCCTCAGCTGCACCTCATATGACAAGCCCTTCATCCCCAGGATCGTTCTTATAAACCTCCTCGGGACCCCTTCCAATACCAGCACATCTTTCCTTAGATATCGGGTCCCAAAGCTGCTCACAATATTCCAAATGCTGTTTGACAAGAGCCTTATTCTCCCTCATCTTTTAAGATGCTCCCTAAAACCTACTCTAATGAGCAAGCTTAAAGATACTCATCACAACATCTCATATTTTTGGCTTAGTTTCAATTTTTGTATGATTACACTGGCCTAAAGTACCTTGGGGTATTTTCTTATGCTAAATGATTATATAAATACAGTTAGTTGCTGGTAGGGATCTGTATTTATCTGTCACACAGATATTGTGCTTAATTTACTTTTTCAATAGGCCATTCATTTTTATAGTTATTGCTCTGTTTATACAGTACAGAGATTAAGTTGCAATTACTGTAGTAAATGTTTATATAAGAACAATGCTTATTCTTAGTTTTGTTCTTAAGGCTTTGAGCATTTTCCCAGCTATTTCTCATATGCTCAGAGGCATAAAACCCTGCTGTGAGTAAATCCTTTGACAAGAGTAATATCTGGTGAGGACTGGAGCTAAAATGGTGCAAGTAGCTAATATGCTGCATAATGGATCAGTCTTTACAGAGTGGCAGAATTATAGAGTCAGAGTTAGAGTCGTTCAGCACAGAAACAGACCCTTCGGTTCGATATATCCATGCCGATCAGGATTCCCAAACGAAACTCATCCCATTTGCTTGTGTTTGACCCATATCCCCCTATTCATGCACCTGATTGAATGTTTTTTAAATGTTGCAACTGTATCTGCATCTATCATTTCCTCTGACAGTTCATTCCACACACAAACTCCACTCTGAGTGAAACAAATACCCCTCAGTTCCCTATTAAATCTTTCCCCTCTCACCTTAAACCTCTAGTTTTTGGATTCCCCTACTCTGGGAAAAATGGCTTAGCTATTCACCTTATCTCTGCCCCTCATGATTTCATAAACCTCTATAAAGTCACGCCTCAACTTCCTACACTTCAGTGACAAAAGTCCCAGCCTGTACACCCTCTCCCTATAACTGAAATCCTCCAGCCTATGTAATGTCCTTACAAATCTTGTTGCACCCTTTCCACTTTAATAATATCCTTCCTATAGCAGGAGACCAGCACTGTACACGCTATTCTAAAGTAGAGATTAAATTCCCTACAGAATGCAAACAGGCCCTTCGGCCCAACAGTCCACACCAACCCTCCAAGGAGTAACACACTCAGACCCATTCCTGTATATTTACCCCTGACTAATGCACCTATGGGCAATTTAGCACAGCCAATTCACCTGACCCGCACATCTTTAGATTGTGGAAGGAAATCTGCACAAATAGTTGCCCAAGATGGGAATCAAATCCAGGTCCCTGGCACTGTGAGGCAGCAATGCTAACCACTGAGCCACTGTGTTGCTTGTAAATTGGGCTGAAAACCGTAGACCAAATTTCTTCAGAAATGACTGAAGAAACGATAATACGATGGATGAAAGAGTTTATCTACACGTGCTAAGTGAAGACAATTGCTCTCAATGAGCCTTGTGTTAAGTAAACTAAACAGTGTTTTCGTGTTGTGCCAGTTGATATCCCACTGATGTTCGTGCCAAGCAATATCTTCACCTTTAAAGTTCAACAAGAAATCAGCATCTTTCACAAATGACAGGCAGAATACATTCTCTGGGTCACTTGTAACATTGTCACTTTTAACGGTTGTTACATTTGAAATTAAAAAGAAGTGAGATACATGGAAACAAAATGATGACAACCCAGAGGTTTATATCACCCAATAAACTGACAATTATGCAACTAATACTTCTGAGAAAGCTCACGTGTATGAACTTAAGATGAGCCACAACCAATCCAAAAATTCCTGGACTCAAATCTGTTTACCATGGGGCAGTCCCAAAACAAAATAAACAGTCAACCAGCTTGTACTCAAAATCAGCTTTCTGTAGCCTCGATGTTAACTCCAATCACACAACAAACTGAGCTTTCTGTTCCTGACACAGCAGAGAATTTAGAAACATCGAAACATAGAAGGTAGGAGCAGGATTAGGCCATTTGACCCCTCAAACCTGCTCCGTTGTTCATGGTTGCTAATAACAAATTTTTAGAGTGCATCAAAGGTTATTTCCTTGAGCAGAATATTGCACAACCGACCCAAGAAGTCTTACTGCAATTGTAAAAGGTGTTGGTGAGGTTGTTCCTGGAGTACTGTACACAGTTTTGGTCCCTGGATTTAAGACAATTGCTCTCAATGAGCCTTGTGTTAAGTCAGTTGAGTAAATTAAACAGTTTTTTGGTGTTGGGCCAGTTGATGTCCACTGAAAAGTACCCACTGATGGGGTACTTTGAAATTGGAGGCACTTCGAAAAAAGATTCGCTCGGCTGATTTTTAGGATGAATGTGGCTGACTTATCTAGAATGGACAAACTTTATTCGATAAATTTAAAGGAATGGGGAATGATCTTATTGAAACATACAAGATTCTGAGGGTAGCTTGACAGATCAATGTTGAGAAGAAATTTCCACTAGAGGAAGAAACTGAAACTAGGGTGCACAGTTACAGAATAATTTAAAATTGAGGTGTGAAGGAAATTCTCCTCCCAGTGGGTAGTAAATGTCTGAAATTCTCTACTCTAGAGAGATGTAGAGTCAAGAGAAAGTGGTGAAAAAGGAGGTAAATAGATTGGTGAAACATCAAGGAGTTAAGAGCTATGAAGAGTTGGCACCAAAGAGGAGTTGAGGCCTAGGGCAGACTAAATATGATCTTATAGAATGATAGGGGAGATTTGAGGGGCTGAATGGCAGATTCCTGTTGTTTTTCTTTGTGTTTGAATTAAACTTCAAACCCTTACTACTTATATTACCATCTGTACTGATATCATGCCATCTCCAATGTACCATTATGAGCCATAGGTGACTCTCAAATCATCCCCACATAGTAGTTTATTTGCCACCCCGCTAGTTGCTGTCTGCTACTGAGATGATCTCTCTGTTCTGCATGTGTCAAGTGCCTATCAGACAAAAATGGGATTGCAGTGCCACTTGCTGGCTGTAATGGGACCTGTATAGTGATATCCTGACCTGACCATGCAGATGTACATACTTGTAAGACTGCTAAACCCATTAGCATCTCCTCTCTATGTTAATTTCCTCTGACAATTTACAGTCCTCCACGTCATTTTACATTGTGAAGACTAATGCAAAGTATTCATTTTGGACAGTACCCAGATCTTCGGTGTCCACATATAGTCCCTAATGGCCCCTAGTTAGTTTTTTGTTCTTAGCATATTTAATAAAAACTCCTTTGGGCTGTCTTTTACTCTACTCACTAAGACTTTCTCATGCACTCTCTTGACACACCTGATTTCATTTATTGGCAGCCCTCAGACCCCCACCCCATCACACACACTCTTTTTATATTCCTCCAGGGACTCTGTTGTATTGAGCCCTTGGCATCAGCTATAAACTTTTCTTTTTTTTCCCTTAGTCCTAATCTTTACATCCCTTGGTGTCTTCTATTCTTGGGGTTTAGCTCCACCCCTTGTCTTCTCAAGAATATATTTATCTTTTGCTCTCGCTGTTTTCTCTTTAAATGCACAGTTTTATCTGCAAATAGCTGCTACCAGTCCACTTTGGCCAAATTGTATTTTATCTTAGTAAAGTTAGTCATTACCTAATTTAGAACTTCTATTCTGAGCCCACCCTTGTTCTTTTCCATGACTATCCTAAATCTGAGGTAAAAACAATGACTGCAGATGCTGGAAACCAGATTCTGGATTAGTGGTGCTGGAAGAGCACAGCATCCTTGGATGCTGCCTGAACTGTATCCTAAATCTGAGTTATGATCATTGTCTCCAAACTGTTACCCTACAGGTACATCTTCTACTTGGCTGGGCTCATTTCTGGATATTGGGTCCAGAACTATCCCACTCTTTATGGGGTTCCTATGAACTGGCTAAGAACGTTCTCCTGGTTACAATTTAAGAATTTTGTTTTCTCATTATCTTGAACACCAAAACTGTCCCAGTTACTATTTTGGTAAAAATCCCTGACTTATTTTTTTCACTATTTTGTTTTTCATCTTAAGCTTCTCTGAAATTGATTGCATTTGTGACACTCTTTCTCTCCCTGACTGTTCGAGGGGCCTTTTGCACACACCCAATAGTGTGTTTGTCCCTTTCGTATTTCTTGCTTCTAACCATATGGCCTCATTTGATGATCCCTCCCCAATGCTTTAATTGCTTCCATGATCAACATTGCAACGACACATCCCCTTCTATCTTCCTTTTTTTTTATCTCATCAACTAGCAATACTGAGCTTCCAGGCTTCCTATGTTTCTACGTTGTATCCTATTTGAAACAACAAATCTTCTGACATACACTATCAAGTCATCTATGAGTATGAAATGCTGTTGGTACTCAAAGTTAGTGTTCTCAACCAAAATTCTGGACTTATGGTCTGACCATCCCTCAAAGAATACTTGCAAATGACAACACATTCTCAATCAATCTTTTTTTCCTGCAACTTTGCTTGAGCTTATTTTGCCTTGCTGCCCTCTGCTAAGTCTCAGCTATTTGAAGCATATATCTTAAACCAACATGCCTTGTCTTAAATGGTCTCTTTTTTCATAAGTTCAAGAAGCCCAATTAAATGGTATATCTTCAGTGAACACCTGTGCGTAAACGCTCATAAGATAACCCATTCATTCCAGGTATTCATCTCAGAAAACTTCTCTAAACTGCTTCCATCCATTTACATCCTTCCTTAAGTAACATGATGAACAGTACTCCAGATGTGACCTCACCATTGCCCTGAATAAATGAAGCCCAACTTCCCTAGCTTTGTATTCAATTCCCTTGCAATAAATGATA
Source organism: Chiloscyllium plagiosum (assembly GCF_004010195.1). Classification (NCBI taxonomy): domain Eukaryota; kingdom Metazoa; phylum Chordata; class Chondrichthyes; order Orectolobiformes; family Hemiscylliidae; genus Chiloscyllium; species Chiloscyllium plagiosum. The sequence goes on along the minus strand of NC_057744.1, from coordinate 8,520,412 downwards.
GGATTCTAATAGCTTGCTTGTTTTCTTATTGTATTTGCTTGCTTACTTTGTGTGACTCATCTACAAGGTAACCCAGACCTCTATATATCTTAGAGCTCTGCAGTGTCTCATCATTTAGATAATAAATTTATTATTTGTTGTTTCCTCTAAAATAGTCAATTCCACATTTTCACAGTTTATAATCCTTTTGCCAGATCTTTGACTGCCCAATTAACCACTCTCCATCTTTTTGTAGCCTCCATGACTCCTCTTCATAACACAGAAGATAGTAACAAAGAGATTGACTTCTGTTCAAGTGACTGATTGATTGATTGTCATTCCATTGAGCAAAGCATACTTTGGAGTAGAACATTAGAATGGTACAGCTGTGACTCTACTCCTGGCCACCACTCATTGGGAGCAAAGATAGATCTGAGAACTTGGGAGCAACCTTTGGTTTACCTGACATACTCGGTTTCCATCCCCTGCAAAGTCAGATGTGACAAATAAAAGTTTTGTAAAATATTCTTGTGGGACTGCCACCATCTGTGAGTTCTCCTCCAAGCCACTTGCCCATCTGACTTGGAAATATGTTTCTTCACTGTCATTGGATCGAAATCGTGAACTCCCTCCCTGACAGCATTGTGATTCTACTTTCAACTTACAGGTTGTAGCAGTTCCTGAATTGTTGACTCTTCTGCTCCTCGGATGCTGCCTGATCTACTGTGCTCTTCCAGCACACACTTTTTCACTTCAAGAAAATAGCTCACCACCCCCATCTTAGGGGCAAACTGAAGAATAGCAATAAATGCTGGTCAAACCAGTGATTGCCATTACTCATTCATGAATGTTTTTAAAAATTCTTATCAGAATAGCTAATTAGAGAAGATGAGTCTTTAATCCCAATAGTAAATAAGTCCAGTGGAGGAAAACTGGCATAATTGAATATTTAAATTCACCCACAATGAATTATAAAACAAATTTGTTCTGTACAAATGAGAAGTTTAAGAAAAACAATAATGCATGTAAGGACATATTTTTCTATGAGCTTATCTCATATGTGTAACTGTAAAACCAATCAATGTCTTTATCAGATGGTTTGGATTAGTTTAGCACAGTATTGAACACTTTGACATTACTGGAATGTGAACTCAATTGCAAAGCTTCGAGATCTATGTAAGCGTGCAAATATTCAACAGCAAAACATAAAATTACATTTGATTCATAACTGCAGTTTTGGAAAAATGTGATTCATGTAAATGATGACGAAGTAACTGATCACATGAGTAAGGAAGTAAAACACAAGTAAGGCGTCAGTAAGAGATAAGATACCTAGAATCTGGAATGAGCATGTTAACAGAGAGGTCTTAGACACTGCACTAAAGACCTGTATTTGAGAGCCTACTATGCACAGGTGTAAAGAAAGCTGTGTTGCAACCCATGACAGCCTTACCTCGTGATAAGTAGCAACCAGCCTCATAGACTGAGAATGTGCAGAAACCATCGAAAAGTGAGGTGCTGGAAAGGCACAGCAGGTCAGACAGCATCCGTGGAGCAGAAGAATCAATGTTTTGGATAGAAGGCCTTCATCCTGATGAAAGGCTTGTGCCCAAAACATCGAACCGCTGTGTTTTTCCAGCACCACATTTTTCGACTCTGATCTCCAACATCTGCAGTCCTCATTTTCCCCAATATGTAGAAACCCACAGACTGCAGACTGGCATTTTAATGTGCAGGTTATATTATTGGCTGAAAGTACAAGGTAAAGCAGTGTTCATGCCCGTTATTTTTCCTGTAGTATACATTCAGAAGCAACATGCCCTGTAAGCTGTGCACGTGTGCAGCTACAGACCGGGAAATTGAAACCTGCACATACCCCCTGACTGTCCATACACTGGATGGTCACACATGGGCCGGCAAGGAAGGAATCTTCACCAGAGCTCCATGCTGCACCTTCCCAACAAACCCATATGGACAGCCCATAAATCCCAGGATCCTCCACATGTCAGAAAAAACCCCGGGCCTTCTGACCTCACTACTCACTAGGGCAGCATGGTGGCTCAGTGGTTAGCAATGCTGCCTCACAGCTCCAGGCAACCGGGTTCAATTCTACTCTCAGGTAACTGTCTATGTGGAACTTGCATATTCTCCTCATGTCTACATGGGTTTCCTCCGGGTGCTCTGGTTTCCTCCCACAGTCTAAAGATGTATAGGTTAGGTGGATTGGCCATGGGAAATGCAGGGTTACAGGGATAATGTAGGGGGTGGGTCTGGTTAGGATGATCTTTGGAGGAATGGTGTGGACTCAATGGGTTGAATGGTCAGCTTCCACATTGTAGGAACTGTCTGCAAAATCTACTCAGCCCCACAACTGTTTCTAGCTCCAGACAAATTGTAAAAATTTGTGATTGTCTTGAAAAGGGAAGAAGCCAGCTCACATCGCCTCCAGTCAGGGAATTAACTGGAAAACTGTAGGAACAGCATCGTAAATCCTAATGAGTTTACAGTTTGTGACCAGGAGGAACAGGCAATTTTTCCAGAAGGAATTAATATGTGATGCAAGTAGCAAGCTGCGTTTCTCTTCCATATTTTAAAGTTTTGTTTTCTTGATAGATGTGGTCTCCTCTACATTAGGGAGAGAGGATGCTAACTTGTGGAACGCTTCAGAGAACATCTCTGGGGCACATGCACTAAACAACCCCACTGCTCTGTGGCCGAGCACTTTAACTCCCCCTCCCACTCCGCCAAGGACATGCATGTTCTGGGCGTCCTCCACCACCAAACTCTAGCCACCTGATGATGGGAGGAAGAACATCTCATCTTTTGCCTCGCTACCCTCCAACCACATGGGATTAATGTGGATTTCTCCAGTTTCCCCATTTCACGTCCCCCCAACTTATCCCAGATCCAATCTTCCAACTTCCACATTGCCCTTTTGAACTGTCCTGCCTGTCCATCTTCCTTCCCATCTATCTGGTCCTCTCTCCTCTCCGACCTATCACCTTCACCCCCACCTCCATCTACCAATCGCATTCCCAACTACCGTCCCCCAGCCCCACCCCTCTCCTATTTATCTCTCAGCCCCCTTGGGCCACCCACAAACATTCCTGATGAAAGGCTTACCCTCGTAACATTGACTCTCCTGCTCCTCGTATGCTGCCTGCCTGACTGGCTGTGCCTTTCCGGCACCGCACTCTTCGACTCTGATCTCCAGCAACTGTAGTCGTCACTTTCTCCAAGTTTAAAATATATCTAAAAGAAAAGTGAATGAGTGTCCAAGCTTCTTTAAAAATAAAATTCTGTTCACAGTTCGAGAAAGGAGTGTCTTTCCGAGCTCATCAAAACTGAATTGTCAGCTTCAATGTAGAAACACAACATATGCATGGTGAATTCTTCACTCATTGTGAAATAGATGATGTCCTGAGCACTATTTGATCTAAAGCAGGTGAGTTCAACGCTGAGTTCAAGGAGGTGAGTTCAACGCTGGGGGAAAAGTGGCAGGTTTGGAAATTGGACAACCTAATACAATGTTTGAGCCAAAAAGCACAAGTGAAAAGCATTCTTAGTTTATGAAAACAAAGCAAAGTTGGAAATTCACGAATGCTGTCTAAAACTGTTGCTGTTGTGAACTGAGGGTGGAGTCTATAGAGCACAAATAGATCAATCTTGATATGTTGCAAGTTTTTATTGATAATATCATACTTTCCGTAAAGATGAATGTATCGATGTTTTCCAAGCACGCTTTGTAAAGTACACAGCAGTTACAGAGAGCTGGCAGAGCAGAAATTACAGCGTTGAATTTGTAGAGTGTATTTGCTCCGTCATACAGAGACAGTTTCTTGATGAATTGTGCAAATCACGCTTTTGTACCTTGATAGCAGAAAAGAGTACGGACATTTCTGTACAAAAACTGTTGATTTCCGAGTAGCATGGATCTTGCAGCTGGTCCTAGATTGAGGCTTATTTCTGGATTTACTTCTATATTCCTTAGAGTTATTACAGTTTAGTAGTATAAGAATTTTATTTTAATCCATTTTTACTTCCTTTACCGTCAAAAATGCAAAAAAGAAAACCCAAGAAAGTGCGTGGCATTTTGCAACCAGAGTTCTGTTAACAGGCATTTTAGAAAGGCCTATACATGGATGGCTCAGTCTTTTTTCTGTAAAATCATATGCGTAGAAGAGAGATTTTTTACAATATCACAAAAGAAATTTCTCTTAAACTGCAGAGTTTTTTTAATTAAATGGATTTGTGTTTACGGAGGTTTTGAAGATGCCTACACATGGATGGTTCTGAAGTGAGTTTTTATCAGAAAATTGAAAGCTGTCTGCTGGACCACTTGAGCGGAGTCATTTTTTAAAAATTTGTTTGTTCAGCTAAGTGATTTCATTTAAGTTTATATGTTTGATTTTTAAAAGTTTCTTATGTTTTGCATGCTTAATATCACATGGTGGCTTAGTGGTCAGCACTGCTGTCTCACAGCACCAGAAACCCAGGTTCAACTCCAGCCTCAGCCAACTGTCTGTGTGCAGTTTGCGCATTCTCCCCAGAATATATGGGTTTCCTCAGGGTGCTCTGCTTTCCTCCCATAGTCCAAAGATGTGCAGGCTAGGTGAATTGACTGTGCCAAATGGCCCATAGCATTAGGTGCATTGTTCAGAGGGAAATGGGTCTGGGTGGGTTACTCTTTGGAGGGTCGGTGTGGAACTGTTGAGCCGAAGCGTCTGTTTCCATACTGTACGGAATCCAATCTGGAAATATTAATTCTTTGGGGGAAAGGAAGGTGGTTTATTTTATATTTAAGGTGTTGTTGTAAGCTGTTTTTTGCAGCTTAACAACATTGAGGGCATATAAGAGACACAGAATTAGATGGCTAGTAGATTTAGAGAATTGATTACATAGCAGGATCAATCAGGAAAGGTAAGAAGGTAGTTCAGAAGTCTCCTGTGGCTATTCCTCTCTCAAACAGATACTCAGTTTTGAGTACAGTTCAAAAGTATAGTCTCTCAGGGGAAGATGGAAGAGACAGTCTGATCTTGGGTATTAAGAATGAATCTTATGTTAGATGGGGTTTGACAAAGAGTAATTATTATAGGGGTTTTTTCTGTCAGGAGCACAGACAGGAGATTCTGCAGCAGTGAGCATGAGCTTTCCTTGTGTCAAGAGTCACGACATCTCAAAGTGTTTGAAGCATATTGTTAAAGGGGAGAGTAAGAAACTGGAAGTCATTGTACACTATGGTAGAAATGATTTCGAGGTGCTGGTGTTGCACTGGGGTGTACAAAGTTTAAAAAAAAATCATTCAACACCAGGTTATAGTCCAACAGGTTTAATTGGAAGCACACTAGCTTTTGGAGCACTCCTCCTTCATCTCGATGGTTGACCACCTGATGAAGAAGCAGCACTCCAAAAGCTAGTGTACTTACAATTAAACATGTTGGACTATAACCTGGTGTTGTGATTTTTAAAATTGGTAGGAATGACAAAGCTAGGGAAAAGATGGAGGCGTTACCGAGTGAATATAAGAGGTTTGGCAAAAGATCGAAAAACAGAACCTCAAAGGTCATAGTCTCTGGTTTACTTCTGCTGCCAAGCTCAAATGAGGGAAAAAATAAAAAGATAAAGGAAATAAATCAGCTGTTGAAGAGGAGGTGTAATATTCATGGATTCAGCTTCTTGGATCTTTGGGATCTCCTCTGGGGCAGAAAAAGCCTGTTCAAAAAGGATAGGTTTCACCTGCATTAGAAAGGGCCCGATATCCTAGTGGGAAAATTTATTAATTCTATGAAGGAACATGGTAAGCTATTGGGGAAAGGGTGTGGAGTGATCCTAAGTAGCAGAGTAAATAGAAAGATAGATGAGGATGGTTTTGAATTGTAAATGAACAAGTTAATTGGAAAAGACAGACACGAGCAATTCAGAGACCAAAGGAACTCTGAAGAATTAAACTGCATTTCTTTCAATGCAAAGGATCTTACAGGTAAGGCTAATGAGCTCAGTGCATGTTTGGGGTCATGGCATTGGGACACCCTAGCTATTGACTGAGGAATGGACAGGACTGCCAGTTCAATGTTCCAGGCTTCAGATGCTATAGAAAGGATAAAACAAGAGGCAAAAGAGGATTAAGGAAAATATTCCTGCTGTAACTCAAGAAGATATTTCTGGGATCTGATCTAGTGCATACCAAGACGTTGGAAGTTAGAGAGGAATTGGGGTGCCCCATGCGGAAATATGTGTACCATCTATAAATATAGATCAGGTGCCTAATGGTGGAGAGAGTGGCTAATATTGTGCCTTTGTTTATGAAACAATGTAAGGAGAAGCCTGGGAACTATAGACCTGTGAGTCTGACTTCAGTGGTGGGTAAACTGTTGAATGTGATTCTGAAAGATACGATTTCTATGCATTTGGAGAGGCAAGGAATGATTAGGGATAGTCAGCGTGGTCTTGTGTGAGATAAATCATATCTTACAAACTTGATTGAGCTTTTTGAGGAAGTAATCAAGAAGATTGATAAGGGCAGTGGTAAACATTCTTTACTTGGGCTTTAGTAAAGCCTTTGCATGATGGATTAATTAGTAAAGTTAGACCACCTGGGATTCAGGGTGAGCTTGCCAACTGGATACAAAATTGGCTTAATGGCAGGAGACAGAGTAATGGTGGAGGGTTGTTTTTCAGACTGGAGGCCTGTGACCAGCGGTGTTCCACAGGGATTGGTACTGGGTCCTCTTCAGCTTGTCATTTATTATAAATGATTTAGATGAGAATTTAGAAGGCATGGTTAGTAAGTTGTGGATGACACCAAGATTGGAGGTCTAATGGACAGTGAAGAAGGTTATCTAACATTACAAAGAGATCTTGATCAATTATGGCAAAGGGCTAAGAGTGGCAGATGGAGTTTAATTTGGAGAAATGTGAGGTATTGCATTTTGGTAAAACTATGAAAGGCTAGACTTATGCAATTAAAAGTAGGGCCATGGGTAGTGCTGTAGAACAGAGACCTAGGGGTTCAGGGACATAATTCTTAAGTTTGCATCACATAGACAGAGTGGTTAAGAAGGCGTTTAGCACGCTTGCCTAATTGCTCAGACCTTTGAGTATAGGAGTTGGGACATTATGTTGAGGTTGTGCGGAACAGTGATGAGGCCACTTTTGGAGTACAGTGTCTGGCTTTGGTTGTCCAGTTTTAGGAAGGATATTATTAAACTGGAGAGGGTTCAGAAGAGATTTACCAAGAGGTTGTCAGGAATGGAGAGGTTGAGTTATAAGGAGAGGCTGGGACATCTTTCACTGGAGCATAGGAGGTTGGGAGGTGACATTATAGAGGTTTATAAAATCATGAGGGGGATAGATAAGGTGAATGGCAGGTGTTTTTTCCCCAGGGTGGAGGATTTCAAGACTGGGGCGGGGGGCATATTTTTAAAGTGAGAGGAGAAAGATTTTAAAAAATGAAGGGCATTTTTGTGTGTGGAATGAATTTCTTGAGGAAATGGCGGAAGCAGGTACAATTGCAACGTTTAAATGACATTTAGGCAAGTACATTATTGGAAGAAGTTTCGAGGGATATGGGCAAGCACAGGCAGGTGGGACTAGTTTAGCATGGGATTATTGTTGGACTGAAGGCTCTGTTACCATAGAGTATGACTCTCTGACTCTATGCATCAAATTTTGGCCAGAATCTAAACTTGCTTGTGACTTACTCTGTCTTTGCAGGAATTTTCAAACTAACTGCTTGTGATGGTTTGACAGCAGTCAAGTATTTTATGTTAACAGTGACCTTCATTTACAGAAGATGGTGATGTTTACAGAACCTCTGTTATGCTGGAAAGAAAAATGAAATAGCTACTATCTTGTGATGCAAAATCAAACAGTTGTCAGAACAGCATTGTGCTGCTGACACAGAAAATCTGGGAATGGATGGTGCTCTGATGGAGGTGTCAATAATGCAAGAACAGGTGCTTATAATATTCAGCAAGTCAACTGTAAAGAAATTTGAAGATTTTTGTCAATTCAACCTCTAGTTGAGGTGAGGTGGCTGTCACAACATTTTACAGTGAATGAACTAATGCAAAACAGCAATGTCTTGATTGAATACTGCACAGGGCAAGTGAATAAGTGCAACAATTCCAATAAACAAACATTGCCTGACAATACTCACAAAGCCACAATGTCGCATTGCAACGACAGCTTTGAATGATGTCCTTGGTGAACTGGTATCACTGTGGAAATTCTTGCAGAGAAGCTGTTTGACAACAATTGAAGCTTCGCAATTTACGAAGGCCAAGCTTAATAAACTGAAGACAGTGTCGAGGTGAACGTGTGCATTGGAGTGATGACGTTAAGAAGGCTGTGATTGCTCTTGACAGTGATGTGGACGCTGTTGTAATCCTTCAATTTATTCAATTGATATGTGACAAAGCAAATTTCCAGAAGAGGAATTATAAGAGTGAAGTTTGTTTAATCAGGCTACAATTGCTGATTATGATTTTGGAGAAGACAGTATTGTGTGACTGATACTGAAATATTCTGTTCTTTTATACCAAATTATGATAAAAGTGTGCCCACAAAGGTATGTGAGAAATATTCCAATTTCATGTCTATGGTTGTGAATAAAAGAAAGATGTGCTCTATTCAGACCTTTAACAAGTTGATGGAATAGGCTATAAAGGATGTTGCAAAAAATGTCTGTTCTCCTGGACATTTGCGCTGCATTTCAGGCACCAAGTGCTGACAGTGAACATGGATTTAGCCTCATAAACTTCAATTAAGTGTAAATCCAGAAAGAGATTAGAAATAGACCACTTGGGCAAACTTAAATCGAATTATGCTGTACATTTCAATTGGACAAAATATTAACCTGAATGCAGTCATGGGGCTGCAAATACAGATCAGCACAAAAAGCTGCCAACAAAGGAGGGAATGAATTACGAGAGTCCTCTTTTGGTCATGTACTATATGTGGCGTACATAGTGCCATCACTAAATGGGTCTTCTAAATCAAACAAACAATTTTGTTTAGTTTAACAGACAGTATGTGTAACTGCAAAATATTGTAAATGCACACTTTTGTTAGGAAAGAAATAAGCCTTCCTCTCAAAGGATGCAATGTGCTACTCAAATTAGTCCATGTTCTGTGCAGGCCCCAGCAAAGTTAGAGGGAACACTGATCAGAAATAGAACTGATCCCAGTCTGGAGTGAAACACAACTGCATTCCTTCTCCATTTTATTGTGTACAAATATAATGAGCAAAATTACATAGAATTTACAGCACAGGGTTATTCCATCAGGCCCAACAGGCTTATACTGATGTCTATGCTCCATCTGAAATTTTCCCCATCCTGCTTCATTTCACCTTCTATTCCCTTTTCCCTCATGTGTTTGTCTAGCTTCTCCTTGAAAGCAATCAGGCCATTTATCTCAACCAATCACTGCAGTAACAAGTTCCACATTTCAACCGTGCTCTGGGGAAAGTGGTTTGGCCTGAGTTCACTGCTGCATACAATAATGATTCTCTTATATTTACAGCCACTTGTTTTTGATTCCTCTGCTGGAGGAAACATCTTCTCTGCAGCTGCCCTGTGAGCTCAGTAAAATATATCATGATCTACAGAAGAAAGACAAAGCAGACTTTCCATTTGAGAAGGAATTAAGGACCATGCTCATCCAAAGTTGGGCAGACATTGAGGAAGTCTGCACCGGCTCAGAAAACAATGAAGACATACGATTGCCGTGGCTACGAGTGGAGGCACAGGCTGGGATGGCCAATGAATGCTGTCCTTGCTGGAAATGTTCACATAACGAGAGTAGCTAAAAATGATATTATTTATGTGATGAATGTAATGATTGGAGGATTGTCTTGACAGTTCCATTAGATGCAACCTAATTTTTCGGCACAAGATGGCATCAATGTCCAGTTGTTCAGAAGTTGTCAGCTTTTCAGTGAAAGTGCTTCTATCCAGCTGTAACTAAATATGGAACATCTGCTTTTGTTGCATTGACATAACTACATTATTCTCTGAACTGTCAAATGTGCTTGAAACATGTGGTCATGTTCTAAGAGTTCAACTGATAACAATTTTTTACCACATCTCTGTGCGCCGCATTCTGAATCTAACCTAACACTAAATATCCCTAGAGATCTAAAAAATACATGCTAACTATAAGACATGCCATAGTCTCTCATTAAAATGTTCGTGCAGGTGGAAGCCTTTGGAAATAAAGATTTATATACAGGCTGCCTAGTTGACATTTCAGGTTCTCTCCATCTCTCAATCACCAAGCAAGAAATAATTTTGCTGGAATTCCCTTCAGAAGGGTTCAGAAAAGATTTACAAGGATGTTGCCAGGATTAGAGGGTTTGAGCTATACGGAGAGGCTGAATGGGCTGGGGCTGTTTTCCCTGGAGGGTGAGAGGCTGAGGGGTGACCTTATAGTGGTTTATAAAATCATGAGGGACAAAGATAGGATAAATAGACAAGGTCTTTTCCCTGGGTGAGGGAGTCCAGAACTAGAGGGCATAGATTTAGGGTGAGAGGCAAAAAATTTAAAAGGGACCTAAAGGATGGTGCGTGTATGGAATGCGCTGCAGAGGAAGTGGTGGAGGCTGGTACAATTGCAATATTTAAAAGGCATCTGGATGAGTATATGAATAGGAAGTGTTTAGAGGGATATGGGCCAGAGGGATAAGTGCTGGCAAATGGGACTACATTAGGTTAGATATCTAGTCGGCATGGATGAGTTGGAACAAAGGATATGTTTTCATGCTGTACATCTTTTATGACTGTGTGACTCTAAGTATAAGTAAAATTCTCTTTTCCAAAAATGTCATCTGTGGCTCAGTTGGTTGCCTCTGCGTGTGTGTGTGCGCGCGGCTTCACATCACACTCTAGGTTTAGAGGACGATAGATAAAAGCTAATACTCCAGCGCAGTACTGAATGAGTGCAGCACTGTTTGTAGTCTCAGCTTTCAGATGAGGCATAAAGCTCAGGCCCTTTCTGTTCTCTCAGATGAATGCAATGTTTCCCATAACACGGTTTTAATGGAGTGCGAAGGAGTTCCTCTGCTGTCATAGAAATCTGTCAGTCAACATCATTAAAACTGATATTTTAGTCACTACCACATCAATAATCATGAGAGCTAGCTACAAGAAAAAAAAGCCATTGTGTTTCCTAAATTACAACCATGACCATACTTCAAGAGCCGAGAATCCAATAAGCTCCTCTTGACTTTCAATGGCATTATCACTACATACCCCATTATTAACATCCTGAAGGTTACCACTGACCAAAAAGTCAACTGAACTCACCATATAAACACAGTGACTACAAGAGCAGGTCAGAGACGAGGAATATTGCAGTAACTAACTCACCTCCTGACTCCCAAATCCTTTCCACTGTCTACAAAAGGAATACAAGTATACAAGTAAGAGGTTTTGCTAAAAGTATGCAAGATATTAGTCAGATGATAGATAGAATACTATGAATAGTTTTGGGCCCCTTTTCTGAGGAAAAATATACTTGCATTGGAGGCAGACCAGACGAAATTTGCTAGACCAATACCAGATGGAGAGTGACTGTCTTACGAGGTGAGGTTGAGCAGGTCGGTTCTACGTTCATTGGAATTTAGAAAAAGGAGAGGCAACCTTAATGAAATATACAAGATTGTTCAGGGACTTGACAGAAAAGAAGTGAAAATGTTGTTTCCACTTTTGGGAGAGTTTCAGATCAGAGGGCATAGTCTCAGAATAAGGAGTTGCATGTTGAAGACAGAGATGTTCTTCTCTCAGATGGTTGTGAATCTCAATGGGAGCCCTTGACCTCAGAGGGCTGATGAGGCTAGGTAGTGAAGTATATTTAATGATCAGATAGACTTTTAATCGTGAAGGGAGTCAAGGGTTAAGGGGAAAAGGCAGGAAAGCGGAATTGAAGATTATCAAATCAGCCATGATCTCATTGAATTGTGGAGAAGACTTGAGGGGCAGAATGGCCTACATCTTTAGGTCTTATTTGACTTCCAAATTTTCCCTTTTTAGCTTCCTATCCTTCAACCTCTGCAAATCAGCCATCAGATCTTTGTAATCTATTCCTTATACCCTTCTCCTCACCAAATTCTGCTGATCTAACAGCACTGTGTACGCTGATTGAATTATCTTTCTCAGTGTTAGAGGTCAGGGTTTTGGGAGGTGCCGTCAAAGGAGCCTTGGTGAGTTGCTTAAGTGCATCTTGTAGATGGTAAGTAGTGTTGCCATCTGCATTAGTGTTGAAGGGAGTGAATGTTGAAGGAAAAAGAGGATGTGATATCAATCAATCAGGCTGCTTTGTCCTGGATGATTGCAATCTTCTTGAGTGTCAGTGGAGCTGTGGCCATAAAAATGTATTGGCAGTATTCCATCACACTCCTGACTTGAACTTTGTAGATGGGCAGCAGGCTTTATGCAGACAGGAGGTGAGTTATGTACTGTAGACTTCTTAGCATCTGACCTGCTCTTGTGGTCATAGTTTTCAAATGGCTAGTCCATTTCAGCTTCTGATCAATGGTATTCCCAGGATGTCGGTAGTGGGCGATTCATTGATGATAATGTTATTGAACATTAAGGGATTCTTGTGGGAGACGGTCATTGCCTAGTACTTGTGCAATGAAAATATGAATAATCACTTACCAAGCCTGCATGTTGTCCAAGTCTTGCTGATTATGGATATGGAATGCTTCAGTATTGGATGAGCCACGAGTAATGCTAAACATTGTATAATCATCAACAATCATCCCCGGTTTTGACTCTATGATGGAGGGGAGGTCATTGATGAAATAGCTGAGTTTTTGGGTCTAAGACACGACCCTGAAAAGCTCCTGCAGTGATGTCTTGGAACTGAGATGACAGACCTTAACTAATCACAACATTGCTAAAAGGAGACAAGAGATTTTAGCTTTTCATCTTCTACTTATGAGAACCACATTGTAAGAAACAGACATGAGAAAAGGGACATCATTTTATACACCATGAGAAGAGGGTGCTGATTGATTGGGCCATCATTGACATGGAGATGCAGCAGGAGCAGTTACCTGTCAATCTTAATTCTAGACCAGGTAGATAAAGTCTGGTCAGTTGATGGTTACCATGAGGATCAGCAGAGATTGGCTATTTCCAGGGGACCTTTATTAAAAAAGGATCAATGCGGGTACAAATTCCTTTTGCTTACATAAAAGAGTATTTGTATGTGTAGTTTTGAGCAAAAGAAAATGCATCATCCTGTCAGCTTGACAGATGATCTTAATTTGGTCCCTGGCATTAACTCTTAACATGGGCATGGTCACTTAATAAAGATTTCCAAAAGAGGAATCACATCTAATGGACAATATACATTTCTGAGGCCTGCAGCCACAGGTTGTTTAAGCCTCAGTGGCATGTGTCCAGCTGTAAATTGTCAACGGGATGTGATATTTGAGACTGTCTGCCAATGTTGTGATGTACAGCCCACATATGTAGCATCATACTGGCACTGAAATGCAGATATCACTTCATTCATTGCTGTGGTAGGCAACCATCTTTTTGGTTAATGGCAGCATCCAATTACTGAAAAAACACACTTGTGGACTTACTGCATAATAGCAGCATTAGGCAGATTGCTTCAGCTGCTGAATATAATTTTGAGATACCTTAAGTGGGAAACTGAGGTGGATTGGGCACAAATCAGGAATGACAGTGCTGGATGTAAGGCTTTCCATGAGTTTTCATGACATACTATGAGTGGTCTTAAGATCTGTCATTACTCCTGATAGTTTTGATATGGTTGATCTCAGCATCTAGCTTACACAATGGGCAAATGGTTAGGTCACCATGCACGCAGTTGCTAATAAGATTGACCTTGTAGCATGTAGGATTATAGGAATCCCAACATGCATATGGACAAGTGAACGCATGCTTTCAGTAGACCACAATTAAGAATCCACTGTCAGACATCTAAACTAACTCATTGAGGAAAGGGAGCTTGTTTGATTGCCCTGTTTCAACTTGAGAGCAGGATGAAGTTTATGATCTTGCATAAAGGAATTATTTGATTCAGCTGTGAATTCAAATATTGCAATGCGCTACCTACATATCGGAAATACCCAAGCAGTTCATGAGTTTGATGAACACAGATTTAGACACAGGTTACTACAATGTGGTGACATTATGCAAATGCAAATATCTTCTTTGAGAAATATGTTAGTAAATAAGCTGGCAATGTTGAAAGAGCAAATGGACATTGCTAATGAAATGTAGGTCTTATATTGTCTTAGCGGACATGAAGGAATCCTTCACAGTGTATGTGAAAATCTCAGTTAAGAGTGTTGCAATAGCTCACATAGCCATTTGGCTAATTCATGTTGCACAGAGCCAATAGAATAGGATGTAATGAGATATTATTTTTGTGTGTCCTTGATAGCCTATTATGCCAAGGATACAAAACCAGGACGATGAAGCCCTTCATATAAATGACCAAGTAGGTTATTGCCTTTGTGGAAATTCAACAAAAGTTGGTGCAAGGTGAAAAACTTTGACTTCTAGTCTCCTTTTAGCAATGTTTAAGATGTATACCATCAAGTAATTATTTACAACCATCTTCCTTTGTGCTAGCCTTGACACCCATGAACAGAGAGTTTCACCCCCCAGTTCTCATTGATTCCAGTATTACTTGAGCTCATTGAAGCCACAATTGGTTAAGTGCTGCCTTGATGCCAAGGCCAGTCACACTCACCCAATCTCCACAGTTCAGCTCTTGTTTCCTTCTCCAGGCCGACGTTGGAATGAGGTCAAGAGTTGGGTGGCTCTGGTGAAACCCAAACTGAATGTGTGTGCTGGTTAATCCTCAGCAAGTGCCACATAATAGCATCACCAATGACTACTTTGCTTATGATGGAGTAGACTAATGGGGATGGTAATTGGTCAAATTGGATCTTTCCTTTTTTTGTGTATCAGTATACCTGGACAATTTTCCACATAGCAGGTAGATGCTAATGATACAATTCTATTGGAACAAATTGGTAAAGGTTACAGCTAGTTCTGGAACATTAATATCCAGAACAGTTGCTTTATTATTATCAGGGCCTATATCCTTTGCAGTATGCAATATTTTGAGCCATTCTTTGACACCACATGGTGTGAATATAATTGGTTGAAGACTGACATCTGTGATGTTGGGGATCGCTGGAGGACACCAAGATGGATCACCCACTCAGCACTTCTGGGTGAAGATAGATGCAAATTGTTTAGCCTTCCCTTTTACACTTTTGTGCAGGGCTCCCATACCATTGAGGATGGGGATATTTATGGAGCCTCCTCCTGTTAGTTGTTTAGTTGTCCACCAGCATTCATGGCTGGATGTGACAGGACTGCAGCGATTCAGTCTGATCCATTGTTTGTGGAATTACTTAGCCCTGTTTATTGGATATGGTTTCTGCTGTTTGGCATGCAAGTGGTCCTGTGTTGTAGCTTCGCCAGGTTGACACCTTAATTTTTGGTGCTACTCCTCGCATGTCCTACTTCACTCTTGATTGGATCGGGGTCAATAACCCAGCTTGATGGTAATGAGAGATGATAATGTTGTTGTGACAGTGAAGCAAGACCCAAACTGGGCGTGGATACAAGTGAATCTTCAAAAGCCATTCAATAATTTGGTAAGTCGATTAATCAACGAAATAGAATGTGAAAGCACGTTACCAGGGTTACAAGGTTGTTGCTTTAATTGTACAAAGGATACAGGAGGGTGACTTATTTCTCTTTATAGCACCTATCTAAAATTAATAGAGGGGCCAGGATGGTTACATTATGAGGGTAGGTTTATGCAGATCTGTAGAGTGAACTTGGCCTGTATCCCTTTAAAGATTGCAGATGATGGATGATCCAATTGAGTGTTTAAATTGATCAAAGAGAGTAGATGAAAACTGTTTCATTTGGGGAGGAGTTCACATTAATGTTTTACTGTTTAAGGATTAAACTAGGAAACACTACTTCACACCTAGGCTCCTGAAAATGTCCAAAATCCTCTTGTAACTTTTCTCAAGTGTTGTTTAGGCTATAAGTTTCTTCATTTAGATGGTTAAAATGCAGTTGATTCATTGATTTCCAAGAACTAGTTTATTTCACGACAACATCCAATAAGAGGTAATAAATATCTAGGTTATGGTTCCAATGAATTGCCATAAACAATGTTCAAAAAAATCCATGCATATTCCCAGTTGATCTACAGCTTCCTCAATATAACTTTAAACAACATAAAGAATTCCTTTTCCACATGAGTCATCCTACATCGGAATACAAGGAAAATCAAACACTGGAAAATAAACTCAGCTACTAAAGTTCCAACACTTTAGAATCCGTCTTTTTTTTATATATTTGCTGTCTGCCAGCAGATTATCTCAAATCTTTAGTTATGGAGGCTTTGTTTCCTCTGTTTGGAATTAGGTCATGTGATAATTCTGTGTTAATAGCATGCACCCATATTCTAAGAACTGTTTCTGTAAATAAACAAATGTAAACACCTGTCTATACGTGGACCCTGCTTTACTGGCAATGTCAATAAACTAATTTTATTTAAAGGCTGTGATCTGTCAAAACAGCTGACAGACTCTTAGCTAGGAAATCAAAACATCTTGGGAATGGGAGGAAAAGTGGAGTTGAAGCCATAATCAGATCAGCCATGAACTTGTTAAATGGTGGGACAGGCTCAAAAGGACAGAATGACCTAATTTTGCTCTTATTGCAAATACTTGTACATTTTCCAATGTAACAGACAATTAACTAATGGCATTACAAAAGAACAGGGACCAAACTTTGGACTGCAAACTCCAACAAAGATTGTTCATCAGAACTGACAAAGCTTCATCCTAAATCTTAACATTTTCATCATTCCATTTTTTAAATTGCTGCCAATGTGTCCTGTGTTTGGTTCAATTCTCTTCAAATAATCTGGAATTAACATTTTCTGTCCTCCTGTCTCTCTCTGTCCTCAAAAAGGCTCCTTTCACCTCTGCACATTTTTCAGTGTCAAGTTGTATTTGATAATGCTTCTGCAGTGTATATTTATTGGGAGATCTCATTACTCTGAAACCACATTACCATTGTTCCAGTGCTCAGGACGGTTTCAACGCAACAGTCTGCAATTTTTGTTTTTAAACATTCTTTGTTACAGAAGGTAGATGCAATCATATTCCAGGTAACTTTTAAAGATCATATTTCTGCAACTCGAAATGCTGTACTTAGGAAGGGAGGTGAAAAGATAACTTTGAAAAGATAACTGGACAGATACTTCAAATACTTCAAACTACTTGCAGGTTTATGAGGAAAGGGCATAGTGTGTCAAACTGGATGACTTTTTGAAATAGCTGGTGATCAAAGTTTGTGCGAAGATTTGTAGCTCGGGTGCTCGTTGTTGTGGTTCTGTTCGCCGAGCTGGAAGTTTTTGTTGCAAACGTTTCGTCCCCTGGCTAGGCGACATCATCAGTGCTTGGGAACCTCCTGCGAAGCACTTCTTTGATGTTTCCTCCGGTGTTTATAGTGGTCTGTCCCTGCCGCTTCCGGTTGTCAGTTTCAGCTGTCCGCTGTAGTGGTTGGTATATTGGGTCCAAGTCGATGTGTTTGTTGATGGAGTTTGTGGATGAATGCCATGCCTCTAGGAATTCCCTGGCTGTTCTCTGTCTGGCTTGCTCTATGATAGTAGTGTTGTCCCAGTCGAATTCATGTTGCTTGTTGTCTGCGTGTGTGGCTACTAAGGATAGCTGGTCGTGTCGTTTCGTGGCTAGTTGATGTTCATGTATGCGGATTGTTAGCTGTCTTCCTGTTTGTCCTATATAGTGTTTAGTGCAGTCCTTGCATGGTATAGCTGGTGAGGCACAATGGAATGAATGGCTTTCTTCTGGATTGTTTCATTCAATGCTTCTACATGGGTTATAGTGATTGCAAAAGGAGTCATTACTGCAGACAGCATAAACACAGAAGCTATGTTTGCAGGCAACCAGGTAATATTATTCATGACTGAAGTGGACAAATATGAGTAGGCAGTTCAACATTTTATATATAACTCAGACACCATGTGAACACTTTATCACAAATAAAAGTAATTTGCTGGTAATACAACTCTCAATATTCACTTTTGAACAAGAGGTGAGGGTAATTGGAAAACCAAATCAATTGATTTCAAGATGCTTCTAGTCTATGGAATATTGCACTGCTCTAACCTGTGGCCCCTGTCCTGCTATTTTCTTTCTATGCAGTCTATGTGGTATTTTTCTAACTTTAGAGTACAGGAGTATGTGTCTCTTGGGTGCACCAGAACCCTCTGCTTCGACACTGTCATAGTCATAGATATCTATAGGGCAGAAAAAAACTCTTCAAAGTCAAGTCTGTACTCGTCAAAAACAAGCCTCTAACTATTCTAATCCCATTTTCCAGCACTTGGTCAAGGTCCTTTGCCCAAAACGTTGATTTTCCTTCTCCTTGGATGCTGCCTGACCTGCTGTGCTTTTCCAGCACCACTCTCATCTTGACTCTCATCTCCAGCATTGGCAGCACCCACTTTTGCCATAGCCTTGTATGCTTTGCATCACAAGTGTCAACCAAAATACTTCTTTCATAGTATGAGGGTTTCTATCTTTCCCATCCTTACAACCTCATGTGCTGACTAATTGGTAAAGTCCTACCAGACCATAGAGTTGCTCTCACATTCGGGAGAGACAACTGGTGGTGGTTTAACCTGAGGGTCATCACGTCTAAGGTGGGGGGAGAGATTGAGAAGAAAAACCTCAACATGTTGTTGGCATTGCTTGGCATCAGCAACCTGTCTTTTAGCTACATGACTCCCGCCTAACTGGTTAACACGATGCTGGGCTCCCAAATTTGGGAAATGAATGTCCAAAGGCTCTTCAGTCAAGAAAACATCAAGTGAAGATGCAAGATGGATTCTTCAACATTGTGAGTTTAAAATTGCTTCTTGCAATCAATCTGGAAGTACAGGAGAGAAGGTAGGTTTATACAATTTATTACTAACCAGATGAGGAGGCCAAATTAACTCCCCTCCTTTTAACTTCCCTCACCCAGTCATAAAAAGTATTTTTATTTGTATATTTACTGTGCAGCTATCACATTTGAATCAAAATATAATTAATTAGTTCAAAATGTAGGAGCCAACTTCCAACATTTTCTTGGGTGAAAGAGGAATTTTATTGCCTACTAATAATGCATATGAATAATAAAAATCCAACAACAAACATAATCTCAGGCTTAAGAAGTGGGTAAAGCTAACGAGGCAGACAGGAAGGTTGAGGAGTCACAGATTAAAATGCTTAGAGTCTTTGAGTGTGAGAATGATCTAGTCTCAACTGTTTGGAAGCATGTTTGTTTCGCTACCAGTTTGCAGATGTTGAGTTCTCAGTGAACAACAGATGTTGTTCCAAGTTGGTCTTTCACCAGGCACTTTTTTTTCAGATTGAGAAAGAGACCATTTTCCAGTTCTTATTCACAAACTCATTTATTCTTGTGTCTGTCCTGCTACTCAAAGGCAGCTGCTGATAAAGGTCCATTAAGGATTCCTGAGGCTGCTCAATGTTTTTCCAAGCTGAATAGTCCAGAGACAACCTTTCACCTCAATATGTAACTTCCAGAAATGTGAAATCAACCACAAGATACAAATCCAAATTCGATTACTATTATGATCACCTTAATTTTGAGGTTGTTGATTTGTTCGCCAAGCTGGTGTTTTTTTGCAGATGTTCCATTGCCTCGCTAAATGACATCGTCAGGGTATCTTTTCAATAAAGTGTTGGACGTCTGTCCCACATGGTATTTATGTATCTCTGTTTTTTAATACTTCCGTTTCTGTATCTGAGTGGTTTGTACATGGGGTCAAAAAGTGTGGTGCTGGAAAAGCACAGCCAGTCAGGCAGTATCCGAGGTGTAGGAGAGTCGACATTTCGAGCATAAGCTCTTTATCAGAGCTTATGCCTGAAACGTCGACTCTCCTGCTCCTCGGATGTTGCCTGACTGGCTGTGCTTTTCCAGCACCACGCTTTCTGACTCTGATCCCCAGCATTTGCAGTGCTCACTTTCTCCCGGTTTGTATATGGAGTCCAGTTCAATGTGTTCATTGATTGAGTTCCAGTAGGAATGCCAGCCTTCAAGAAATTCTCTCGTGTGTCTCTGTTTTGCCCTCAAAACCATAATTTTGGCTCAGGTGGATACTTGTATACCGATGGCTTCATGAGTGTTCCTCAACCTATTCAGATGATTGCAGCAGTCACATTAAGGCACAATATTTCCTTTAAAAAAAAACATTTTTAGTCTATGAGATATCTGAGGTATTACAATCAGATGATGCAAGTTGGATGTTGATAGCGCACTTTTATTACAATTGTGACAAGTTTGATCATAGATCAACAATTATTAAATGGGTAAAAGAGAGGAAATGGCCTCCTCCTGTTACTATGGTTTCATATCGAGGCCTTCCCACAAAGGAGCAAAGCATTACGGAGGAAAAGGATCAGAGCCAGAATGTTCAGAATGGTAGAAAACAGGCATGCAAAAAAAAGGGGTTGTTTTGTAATAGAGGGAGTAAATGTTAGCAATTTTTGAAAATATTTTTAGCTTAGGTTAATGATAAGTATGTAAGTTAGCTCGCTGAGCTTGAAGGTTTGTTTTTCAGGCATTCCGTCACCATACTAGGTAACATCATCAGTGAGAGTCTCTGGTGAAGCACTGGTGGCATGTCCCGCCTCTCTATTTATAGGTCTTGGTTTCTTAAGGTGGATGGTGTCATTTCCGGTTCTTTTTCTCAAGGGAGTAAATAACGGAAGAACAAATAGAAGTTATTGACGCTTTGTAGATCTACAATGTCTAAGGCCAGTTGACAAGGTAAAGATTAGATAATAATGAGATGAGATAATAATGTTGGGAAGCAGATAATAATGTGTTACAGCAAGCAAACCCAAATCTAGAATTGCAATGCAGATACATAAAGAAACCTCACAAATTGCAAAGGCAGTTATTAGATAACAGAGGTGAAGTACATAATAAATAATGGCATTATAATTACATTTTAAAATGAGCAAATCATGTGCACAATAACATGCAATGAGGAATAATTTGAAACGGCATTCTCTTTATTCTAGACAGAACATTGCGCTTCCTAGATATTTTGCATTTTTATAAGGATGTCAATGTATGAGGCAAGTTTGGTTCTTTAAATGTCTTTAAAGAGGGTTGTTATGCAGTTTAGCATATGGTTAATAATAATGCTTGTGGATACATTGCTTGATCATTTCCTATTATTGCGTTTGTCAAAGATATCCTACCTGGTCTTTCATTTGAAAAAAACATAGAAAGATTGGAATTAGGAGCAGGAATAGGCAATTCAGCCCTTTAAGCCTGCTCCATGATTCAACATGATCGCATCCTGGTCTTAACTCCACTTTCCTGCCTGCTCCCCATGGTTCCTTGAATTTGTTGATTGATTCTGCCTCCACTGCACTCTGTGGCAGAGTTCCACAGGTTCTCAACCCTCTGAGAGAGGTATTTTCTCCTCACCTCAGTTTTGAACCTAGCTCCTCTTACTCTACATCTACGACTCCTTTTTCTAGACTGTCCCGCAAGGGGCAACAAAGTTAAAAATCACACAACACCAGGTTATAGTTCAACAGGTTTATTTGGAAGTACACTAGCTTTTGGAGCGTCGCTTCTTCATCAGGTGACACCTGATTGAGCATTTTATGATTGAGCATTTTATATAGCTCAATCAGATCCAGCCTCATTCTTCTGAGCTTCAGTGAGTACAAGCTCAAGCTGTTCAATTGCTCTTTGTATGACAGTTCTTTCATCCCTGGGATCAATTTCTTGGTTGAAAAGAGCCAGGATCCTGTTTTGAAATGGCTGCAGATTTTACCGGACAAGTAATCTGCTCAAGCTCCAAGCAAATTACAAAATGAATCTCGAAGCAAAAGTTGCTAAAGAATGGATTTATGTTCAAATAGTTGAAGGATGACCATAGCAATTCATTATTCAAAGCGAGGACTGAGGACTGAGGACTCGAGAGTGTGTTGCTGGAAAAGCACAGCAGGTCAGGCAGCAACCGAAGAGCAGGAGAATCGACATTTCGGGCATAAAGCCTTCATCAGGACCGAGGACTGTTTCCTCCATTCCATTTCACATGGACCTTAATAGTTTTGATAAATCAAAACTCCTTTGTTAATATGGATTGGGTGTCAAATGTCAGCTGTCATGATTGAAATTCCATTTGGAGACTAGAACTAACATTATATACTTATTCATTTGTTGCAAAAGGACAGAAACATCAAGAACACCTGCAGGATGGATAGACCACTGTTGTCTCTCAACAGTTTTTTAAAAAGTTTGGACCCTATTTCTGGCACTAATTTGAATACCTCACTGAAAGTGACTTCATAGAATCTGCAGTGTGGAAAAGAAGCCATTCAGCCCATTACATCTGCACTAGCCCTCTGAAGACAATCCCACTCAGACCCATTCCCATAACCTCACATTTAGCATGGCTAATTCACCTAGCCTGTACAGCTTTGGACTGTGGGAGGAAATCAGAGCACCAAACAGAAACACACATAGACACAGGAAGAACATGCAAACTCCATGCAGACATCCTCACCCAATTTTTTGGGGTTGTCATTAAAACATGGCCTGTACTTCTTTGCTCGTTAGATGTACCTTCTGTAATTTGAAAGGGCTTGCTTCTAAAGGTGCAGGAATATGGAGACAACCTATCACTTTTATAAGAGGCCATGACTGGATCCACACTAGCAATGGTGCAGGCATACAATTTGCTCAGTTTGGCTGAAACAACTGCTGCTCCTTTTAAATAAAAATGTTGCATCTGCAAGTGAGCACGTTTGCAGATTTTGAACAATAAATTTATAAATTGTGTGTCACCTAAAAGGTATCCACATCAGTCATGTTTAAAAGAATTGGCAGTATCGTAAACAAACTATGGCATTTGTCTCTCCTATCTAATCTTGATATATACCTCGCCCACCTAATTTATAATACCTTTCTTACGTTATATACAAAGTCTTTTACCAAGAATAGATATAATCAAACACACATGGTTGATTATACAGTCAACAGGTTTAAACAGATCCAAAATTACACAGCAGTATGACTGACTATTTTCAGAAGTATTTTGTGTCTGAACTGTATGTTGTGATAAATTTGGGACTGAATAGCAAGTCTCGGGTCTTGGATTTATTATAATTGCAGCTGATGGTAGTACTGGGCAAGTCAGATCCCAAACTGAAATCTGGCTTGGTAGATCTGTTTCTTCATGGATTTGTTTCTTCTTTTTGATTTTAATGAGATGGATGGTCTCTCTCTAAGACATAAGAATGCAAAATTGCAAATTTGGTTCTGACGATAGAACACAAGTTTATTTTGCAAAAGAAATGAAGTCAGAATACAATAAACCCAACCAAATACAGAACAGCCTCGGTTATCTGAACATCAAATATCCGAATTTTGGATTATCCGAACAACGTCTCAAGGTCCCGTAAAATGTGATCGGTTATCCAAACAATCGGTTATCCAAACAATCAGTTATCTGAACAAAACAGTCCCCGCCTGTCTCGTTCGGATAATCGATGTTATTCTGTATACACAAAATAAAACAAAAAAATGTGGATGCTGGCAATATGAAACAAAAATAGAAATTGCTGGAGAAACTCAGCAGGTCTGGCAGCACCTGTGACAAGAAAGTAGAGTGAACATTTTGAATCCAGTGACCGTTCGTCAGAACATGCACATGACATGTGTTTAAGATTTCACAACACGTGGAAAAAATATAATCCTATCAATCCCAAAAACCCTTCATAGAATTCATACCATGGTGAATAATTTTCTTAATCACCTCCATAGGCTGAATGAAACTGTGATTCCAACGCTCAGTCTGGAGAATTGATTAGCCCCTTTTTGGAGCCTTCAACTTAAACTTTCTCAGATTCAAATAACCCCTTTTAAGTTAATAAGCTATGAATGTTTCAGCCTAGGCTTAAAAAAAAACTCAATCATCTTCCTTTAGGAAGCTTAATGATTAGATTCTACCCAACAAGTCCACACTGACCCTCTGAAGAGTAACCCACCCAGACCCATTCCCCTATCACTATGGGCAATTTAACATGGCCAATTCACCTGACCTGCATATCTTTGGACTGTGGGAGGAAACCCACGCAGTTACTGGGAGAATGTGCAAACTCCATGCAGACAGTCGCCAGAGGCTAGTCCCTGGTGCTGTGAGGCAGCAGTGCTAACCACTGAGCCACCATGTCCTTTATTCACTCATAAATACTCCTAATATAAATGAAACTTCACTAGTTCTTGAAGGGTCTCTCTCTCAAGCTGTATTCAAAGAAATCGTGGCTACAGGAATGCTAACAACATTGTGGGCCGAAGGACTCTTTCCTGTGCTGTACTGTTCTATGTTCTTAATAATTAAACCCAATCTGACACATGGGAAAAAACATATGTCTAAAATTCAAAATTCAAAAGACCCAAATCAAAAATAGATAATAATAAGACACTTGTAAGTCACACACCCTACGTGACAGGTTCAATTCTCACTACAATTGAAATTGAATCCATAGAATAGCATTGAATTTCCAGCACACAAATAGGCCATTCATCCCATCTGCCCAATCCTGGAGTTTATGCTGCATACATGCTCATGTCTCATATCGGCAATTTGTTACATACAATAACTTGTAGGCACCTACCAAACACAAACAATCATGCAAGCTTCTGGATTGCCACAATAATCAATGAGTTCAGAAACATGCCTTTCTTTCAGCAAATGGAACTTATGCTACCTCACAGTAAGATGACTTAGCCTGAAGAAAGTTCTTGGTGAATTACGATGGGATTGACTCTTACTGCTCTCTAATTTGAAGAGTATCCATTTACTGGTGTCAATCGCGCCTTGGTAACAGCACTTACATCGTTGAGTCAGAAGGCTGTAGGTCATTGTTCCACTCCAGAAGCAAAATGAGACCTGATACTCCAGTCCAATACTGAGGAAGTGCTACACTGTGGGAGAAGCTGTCTTTCAGATAAGTTGTTAAACCTAAGCCCAAACGTGCCATCCCAGGTAGGCTTAAAAGATCCTATGTCCCTATTTTGAAGAGGAAAAGCTCTTCCTGGCCAATGTCTTGATTATTCTTCACCCAATATCTTTAAAACAGATTATTTTGTTATTATTACATTTGTACTTATGAGCCTTTGCAGGTACAAAGTGACTGTTGTGGTTCTTATACTGCAATAGTGACAACATTTTAACAGCTCCTATTTGACTGTAAAATGCATTTGAAGCATTTCTGTGGTTGTGAAAGGTTTTGTACGACTATATGTCTTTCCCTAATTTTGCAGCCAAGATACTTAATGGAAGTGTCATTTTAATGGCATTTTACGTTCATGTCATATTATATGGTTAAAGTTAAGGGTAAACAAGGATATTAACTAATTATCCTTCAAGTCTTGTAGTACAGTGGTAGTGTTCCGACTTGTGAGCCAGAAAGCCCGCATTCAAGTTCCATGTGCTCCAGCCGTTTGTCATAACATGCCTGGAACAGGTTAATCAAAATACCTTTGCATTCATGTGGGTTCCTGTGGTGCTGTGGTAGTTTTCCTACCTCTGAGTCAGAAGGCCTGGACTCTAGTCCCACCTGCTCCAGAGGTGTGTCATAAAATCTCTAAACAGGGTGATTTGAAAATATCTTTGGGCTCATCTGAAAAGGGAACCCCACAGTCTGAGTCTCTCTGCAGTGTGTTCACACTGGTACACCCAAGGAGAGGTGACTATGGGTGTGCCTGAGACTTCCTGCAACTAATGGGGACTGTAGAGCATCATCAGCTCTGGGAATAACATTTAAATTGAAAGAAAGTGTCCCAGAAAGATTTGATTTCTGTAACAGTCACCCTTTAAGGACTGGTTCTTTATGCAAGTTAGTTAATTCACGGGCTTCGCAACAGTACAGAAAAGGGACTGATGGCACACTGGGGATAGCAATGGGGAGGCTGAATGTGTATGATTGCACTCCGTGAGTGAGCTTGCTATCAGGAATAAGATCCATGTCTTGTATTTTCTTCACCATCTGATTTGTGTCTAATTTAACACTTTAGCTCCTTAAACAGGAAATGTGTCTGAAATAGCTCCACAAAGGCTGGTGTCCCACCACCAATACACCCTTTATTTATATTACACGACACTGATCCAGTCAGTTCAGTGCCAGCTCCTAGTGTGAACAGAGCCTCTGACACTCCTGCTTATTTTTTCTGTTCATTTTTCTTTAGCTGTGTGTGGGCAGGTGTCGGACACAGTGAAGAACAACAAGTGTGTAAATCTTTATTTATGTTCCACCACCAGGAAGAAAGGAAACACCAGAGTGGCCTGTCACAAGTCATGCCTTTCTCAACAAAGGGCAATGCTGCATGATCAAGAAGTGAAGGGAAGGGCAGGGATTAAATCAAAATAGAGATGGAGGGGGAAATAAGACGGTCCACTACCTGCAGTGCTCAACTCTCCACAAACAGCTCCAGGGTAGACACAGTGTGCTCCTTCTCCAGGGACATTCGGGCTCGAACATAACCACAGAAGAGGGTCAGGAAATCAGCCCTAATGACCCCCTCCAGGGCCCACTGCCTGGACCTGTTTATGGCCAGTTTGGCCAGGCCCAGGAGCAGACCCATGGGGAGCTCCTCTGACCCTATCCTCCCCACCTCCGCATTGGGTGCCCAACGATCAAGAGCGTGGGACTGAAATGGAAGCAAAAATAGGAGAAGGTTTTTAAGAAAATCAAAAAGGGGGTGCAAGTGCCCACACCCAATATATACATGGTTCACAGACTCCACAGCACCACAGAACAAGCAGTTGGGCCAGGAGTCCTTGAACCACCGCAATCTGCTGTTACAGGGGATTGCTGCGAGCAGCACCCTCCACCCCAGATCCCCGAGAGAAAAAGGGAGGACTCCCCCGTACAGTCCTCTTGACTGGGGATCCCCACTGCCCGGAGGCAAATGGGCAGTGGATGAGGGAAAAGAGGTGGACGGTGTGCAGCAGCAGTTCACAGAGACATCGAGTGAAGCTGCAGGCTGTTGTTTAAGTTTGTCTTCAAAGTTTGGACTGCTCTTTCCACCAGATCACTGGACAATGGATGGTATGGAACTGTATTATGTGGCGAATTCCACTTGACTCTCGGAAATACTTGAGTTCCCTGCTAGTAAATGACCGACCGTTGTCTGTGAGCAATGCTCTGGAGTCTATGTATTGCAAAAGATGCTCGCATCTTTTCAATCATCATCGCAGTGTTTAATGAATGAACTCAGTGCACATCCAACCATTTTGAGTGGGTGTCTACAGTGACTAAGAACATTGAGCCCATGAAAGGACCTGCGAGTTGACAAGTAACCGAGTCCAGGGTTTACTCAACCATTCCCATGAATGGGGGGAGCTGCTAGTGTTAATTTTTGTCCTTGTTGGCACTCTGGGCGCTGCCCCACCAATGAGGCTATGCCTGCATCCAATCCTGGCCAGCAGACATAACTTCTTGCCAACACCTTCATTTTGGAAACCCTGGGATGACCCTGGTGGAGTTCAGCCAGTATCTGGCAGCGACATTTGCTCCCCATAACAATATGCCATCCTCCATATTGATCTGGTCTCACTAGGTTGAGAAAGGATTCAGTCCTAGTTGTGATGCCTATTTTGTTTCCCTCAACACCATCAGCCGTTTTAGTTTTGCCAGGACTGAATCTTTTAGTGTCCACAGTCTGATATGGTCAACAGTGACTGGAAGGGTGTCCAGAAAATTTAAAACCAGAACAGATTCTTCTTGTGGATGCACCACCAGTGGTACATCTCCCAGTGGGAGACGCCACAAGGCACCCGCATTAGCCACTTAGCTCCAACTTATAATTGTATGCACTCACAATAAATGTGCACCGGAGAATTTGACCTGGAGCTATGGATGGCACAGTCCTCTCCTCTTTAAATAACTCTAGCAGGGATTTGTGGTGTGTTACAAAAACAAATTCCCATCCATGAAGGTATTGGAGGGGCTTTCTCACACCAAAGGTGACTGACAAACCTTCCTTCTCGATTTGCATTCGGCATCAGTCAACGTCCTGGGGGCATACGCTATCTGGTGTTCCTCTCCACAGGCCACCAGTGAGGCAACACTACAACCTGATACCGTACAGATAGGCATTGCATATCAGCACCACCTCTTGCTTGGGGTCTTAACATGACAACACCACAGACAACGGTAGCTGCTTCTTGACTTCCCTAAAGCCTACATCTTGGTAATGAGACCACTTCCAAGGCTGGGAGAAAGTGAGGACTACAGATGCTGAAGACCAGAGTTGAAAAGTGTGGTGCTGGAAAAGCGCAGCAGGCCAGGCAGCATCCGAGAAGCAGGAGAATCGACGTTTCGGGCATAAGCCCTTCTTCAGGAATGAGGCTGGTGTGCCAGACGGGCTGAGATAAAAGGTGGGGGGAGGGGGACTTTGTGGGAGGGGCATTGGGAATACGATAGGTGGAAGGAGGTGAGGGTGACGGTGAGGGTGATAGGCCGGAGAGAGGGTGGGGGCAGAGAGGTCGGAAATAAGATTGCAGGTTAAGAGGGCGGTGCTGAATCCGGGGGTTGGGACTGAGATAAGGTGGGGGGAGGGGAAATGAGGAAGCTGGAGAAATCTACATTCATCCCATGTGGTTGGAGGGATCCTAGGTGGAAGATGAGGCGCTCTTCCTCCAGGCGTCGTGTGGCCAGGGTCTGGCGATGGAGGAGGCCAAGGACCTGCATGTGCTTGGTGGAGTGGGAGGGGGAGTTAAAGTGTTCAGCCACGGGGCGGTTGGGTTGGTTGGTGCGGGTGTCCCAGAGGTGTTCCCTGAAACATTCCGCAAGTAGGCGGCCTGTCTCCCCAATGTAGAGGAGACCACTTCAGGTGCAGCGAATACAGTAAATGATGTATGTGGAGGTGCAGGTGAATTTGCGATGGATATGGAAGGATCCATTGGGGCCTTGGAGGAAAGTGAGGGGCCTCCTTCTTCAAAGACCGCAATTTCCCCTCCGACGTGGTCGACGATGCTCTCCACCGCATCTCCTCCACTACCGAACAACCCAAATGGCCTCCTTCTTCAAAGACCGCAATTTCCCCTCCGACGAAGTCAACGATGCTCTCCACCACATCTCCTCCACTTCCCGCACCTCCGCCCTTGAATCCCGCTCCTCCAATTGCCACCAGGACAGAACCCCATTGGTCCTCACCTTCCACCCCACCAACCTCCGGATACATCGTATCATCCTCCGTTATTTCCGCCACCTCCAAACAGACCCAACCACCAGGGATATATTTCCCTCCCCACCTCTATCAGTGTTCCGGAGAGACCACTCCCTCTGCAACTCCCTCATCAGGTCCACACTCCCCACCAACCCAACCTCCACTCCCGGCACCTTCCCCTGCAACCTCAAGAAGTGCAAAACTTGTGCCCACACCTCCCCATTTGAGCTGTTCAGTAGTGGAATGTGCCCACACCTCCCCATTTGAGCTGTTCAGTAGTGGAATTGGTCCTCCTGGGAGCAGATGTGGCAGAGGTGAAGGAATTGGGAATATGTGATGGCATCTTTACAGGGGTCAGGGTGGGAGGAGGTGTAATCTAGTGCCCAACTCCCACAGCTACCTATTCCCAATTCCTCCGCCTCTGCCGCATCTGCTCCCAGGAGGAACAATTCCACTACCAGACACTAACTCCCCCTCCCACTCCGCCAAGCCAATGCAGGTCCTTGGTCTCCTCCATCGCCAGACCCTGGCCACATGACGCCTGGAGGAAGAGCGCCTCATCTTCCACCTAAGATCCCCAGCCCGCTTGGCACACCAGCCTCATTCCTGAAGAAGGGCTTATGCCTGAAACGTCGATTCTCCTGCTCCTCGGATGCAGCCTGGCCTGCTGCGCTTTTCCAGCATCACAATTTTCAACACTTCCAAGGCTGACCCTTTTCAATAACAGATATAAGGGTGCCAGGATGGAGATCGGGTTACAAAGGCATTTTCTATAATTATTCACTGACCCAAGGAAAGACTTAAGCTCAGGTACAGATGTGGGAGCCAGAGCACCTTTGATCACCTTCACTTTATCTTTCAATAGGAATAACACAGTCTTGTTGATTATTTAGCCCAAACAGGTCAAATGGGGTGTCTGGAACACACACTTTTCCCTCCTTAGGTGTACACTCGCCTTGAAAAAACATGTAAGCGCTATATCCATGTTCTCTAAATGCTCTTTACTGGTCTTCCCAGTTATTAATATATCATCCAGGTAAGTTATCACTTGGGGTAGATCTTGTAAAATGTTCAACATCATCCACCGGAAAATGGCGCAGGCTGATGATGCAGAATTGTATATTGGTACAAACCTTTCTGGGTACTGATTGTATCATTATAGCATACTTCTGGGACTCCTCATCTGGTTGCAATTGCAGGGAGGCATGGCTCATGGTCAACATGTAAGGTGGTCTTGGCCCCTTTGATAGTCCCTAGACCTTCCTGAAAAACTTCCAGGTATTTGGTTAGTTCATCACTCAGTCCGTTTTTTTTTTAATGGAAAGATATTGAGCCTATCTAGTTGGATCTTTCTCAACAAATTCTGCCCCATCAAGCTTGGGCCCGAGCCTTTCATTATAATTAGTGTTCACTGAACCAGCTGCTTCTCATAAGAGACTGGAACCAAAGTTATACCCTTAAACTGTAGGACTTCCTCAGTATAGGTTCTCAGCCTGGCTGAGGTCTTACATAAACATAAAGACTGAAGTCCAGATTGAATTTTAGTAAAAGATGGGTTCTGCAATCACTGATACTGCTGCATTCTCTAATGACAAAACCAGTTGTCCTGCCTGTTTCAAGTCCAGTTGGGGTGCAGCTAATAGGCGGTTTTGTATGGTCACATCATTAATCCCCCTCTTGTCACCACTGCAAGGTAACTCCACATCGTCCTTTATTCACATGTGCATAGTACATGACACTGAGCCATCTAGCTCTGAGCTGGCCCTCAGAGAGAGTAGACTACCTGACACTCCTGTTAAAATCTGTCAGCCAGGGCTGCCTAACTGGACCAGGTTAACTCCCCCAATCAGGAAACTCATATTTTATGAGATCCACCTGGTTGACCTTTTTCCAATCACTTCAGTGCTCATTCTTGACGCTAATATGAAGTAAATGCTTTGATGAAAGTCAGACAAACAACACAGCAGTATTTGTGTTGGAAAAAAAACAGTAAGTACTATGTGAGTAAATATATTACCTTGTCTGCTTCACCATCTGGATTAGCCTTCTACATTGACCTTCAGGGAAACACATTGAGAAGTTCAAATTGCTACATGAATTTAACAACTAATCCAAACTGACTAGAAAACCAATCAGTTTTATATTTTTGCCTTTTGTTTTTTTTTAAATTTAGTGTGCTGCATTCTATATTTTTGTCCTTGTGGATTAAATATTTTGTCCTTGAAGTGACTTGCATCCTGTTGATAGAAACACAACCCCTGAGCAGAATGATTAGAGGAATTATCCCTCTTGCAAAAGGTCCCACCCAAAAACGTTTCAAGTCTTCTCTTGAAAGGCACTCTCAGTTTGTTTTAGATTCTATCTCAGATAGAATCTGACAGATGCAGATGTGGAATATTTACATTAACCACCTCTACACCCAATGGCCATAGGAAACTGTATATACTCAATGCAAATTTATGCACAGTATGAAGCCAATACATCACAGATGTGGTCTGTTGATTAATACACTTTCAGATTTCTGGAAGTGATAATCTTTGGATCTGACTCATCCCCTTATTGTGCTATAATAAGTGTTAAAGTATACAATGAGAAGAATGTAGAGATGTTTCAGAGTGATTTGGACAAGTTGAGTGAACGGGTGAAAGCATGGCAGATGCCACTTAATGTGGATGAATGTGATGCCATCTATTTTGGTGCAAAGCCAGCAAGAGAAGCTATTATATAAATGCCATTAGATTAGGAATGAGGGAGGCTCAATGTTACTTGATTGTCCTCATCCACCAGTCGCTGAGAGTGAGCATGCAGGTGCAGAAGGTTATGCAGAAGGTAGCTGATATGTTGGCCTTCACAGGGAAAGGATTCGAGTTTAGAGCAGGGATGTCTTGTTGCAATTGTACAGAGCCCTGGAAAGACCACACCTGGAGTATTATGTACATTTTTGATTTTCTTACTGAGGGAAGAATGTTCTGGCGAAGGAGGCAGTACAACAAAGATTTACCAGACTGATTCCTGGGATGGCAGGATTGATATATGAAGAGAGACTGGATCAGTTAGGACTACATTTGCTGAAGTTTAGAAGAATGAGAAGGGACTCACAGAAACCTAAAAGGTTCTAACATGATGAGACAGAATAAGCACAGGAAACATGTGCCCAGTAACTGAGGAATCCAGATGCGGGGCTCACAGTGTAAGACTACAGGGTAGGCCATTTATGGCTGAGAGGAGAAGACATTGCTTCACCCAGAGAGTGGGGAACCTGTGGAATTCTACAGCACACAGTTGAGGCCAAAACATTGAATGTTTACAAGAAGAAATTAGATACAGCTCTTTGGGCTACAGGGATTAAAGAGTATGGGAGAAAATGGGAAAATGATCATATTGAATGGTGAAATCGACATTTTTTATGTTTCTATGTAAAGACGATCTTTCTTTGGACGATGACTGACTGAGTCACATATTCCTGAATTACAGTTTATTGCTCATGGTGGTAATGATCAATCAACTATTTCCAATGCACACGATACTCTTGTTGAAACAGTATTATTTTGAAAAAAGTATTGAATAGGTATTAATGGGTGTGAGTGAAGTTCTGCTGTTTGGGTCAAGAGAGGTTAGATAGGCTGGTGTTATTTTCCTTTGAGCAGAAGTGACTGAGGGAGGGATCTGATTGGGGTCTACAAAGCTCTGAGGGGCTTAGATAGAGTCAAACCTTGCCCTTACAAGAGAGGGCAATAGCCATTTTAAGGTGCTCAGAGAGAATCTGAAGTGAAACATCTTCACTCAGAGTGTGCTGGGTATTTAGAGCTCACGGCCTAACAAGGTGGTAGGGGCTGGAACCATCAAACCACTTATGGATTTGGACAAATGCTTGAAAAGCCATAGCAGGTATGACTATAGGCCAAATGCTGTAAAATGGGATTAGAGTAGAGAGTTGTTTCCTGACTAATGTGGTCGCAATGGGCCAAAGGGCATTTTTTTAATACCATCTTCAAACCTCTATGACACAAAAAAGTGACAATAGATTCCATTCTCCTCCAAGTCCATCACTAATTGTTTGGAAAGATTCAGCCTTTTGTGACACTGCAAATCTTTGTCAATGCTGGGATAAAGGTGAAAGGTTACTTGACATGGAAACAACCAACCATGATGAATTGGAGATGTCGGTGTTGGACTGGGGTGTACAAAGTTAAAAATCACACAACACCAGGTTATAGTCCAACAGATTTAATTGGAAGCACTAGCTTTCGGAGCGACGCTCCTTCATCAGGTGGTTGTGGAGGACACAATTGTAAGGCACAGAATTTATAGCAAACATTTATAGTGTGATGTAACTGAAATTATACATTGAAAAATACCTTGATTGTTTGGAAACACTGGAAACTTTTGCTATAACTTCTGTGTCTTACAATTGTGTCCTCCACAACCACCTGATGAAGGAGCGTCGCTCCGAAAGCTAGTGCTTCCAATTAAATCTGTTGGACTATAACCTGGTATTGTGTGATTTTTAACCATTATGAATCAATTGCATGATATTCATAGATTAGTGTTGCATCTAATAAAATTGCCAACTTCTGTTCCTGAAGAAGGGCTTATGCCCGAAATGTCGATTCTTCTGCTCCTTGGATGCTGCCTGACCTGCTGCGCTTTTCCAGCAACACATGTTTCAACTTCTGTTGGTGTGTCTAGTTCATTCTATTCGGTTATAAAGTGTTCCATTCTGTGAAATAGAAGTCCAATGGATAAGAAAATAGCCCATCCTCCTTCCATTCTGTCGAAATGCCAGTTAGCTAAAAGGCAGCTCTTTAAGGTGACAGAAGAAACATTTAAACAAAATGTGAGAAGCAATTTGTTTACCCAGAGAGTAGTTCGTGTACAGAATGAACTTCCAGGAGAAGTGATGAATATTGATTCAGTTACAACATTTAAAAGACATTTAGATAAGTTAATGAGTAAGAAAGGTTTGGAGGGATATAGAGTCATAGAGTTACAGAGATAAACAGCATGGAAACAGACCCTTCAGTCCAACTCATCCATGCCAACCCCCAGATATCCTATATAAATCTAGTCCTATTTGCCAGCATTTGGCGCATATCCCTCTAAACCCTTCCTATTTATATAGCCATCCAGATGTCTTTTAAATGTCGTAATTTTACCAGTCTCCACCACTTCCTCTGACACCTCATTCCATATATGCGCCATCCTCTGCATGAAAATGCTGCTCTTCAGGTCTCTTTTATATCTTTCCCCTCTCAGTTCAACCTATGCCCTCTAGTTCTGGACTCCCCGACCCCAGGGAAAAGACTTTGTCTATTTACCCTATCCATGCCCCTCATGATTTTATAAACCTCTATCAGGCCACCCCTCAGCCTCCGATGCTCCAGGGAAAACAGCCCCAGCCTATTCAGCCTCTCCCTGTAGCTCAAACCCTCCAACACCAGCAACATCCTCATAAATCTTTCCTGAACCCTTTAAAGTTTCACAACCAAGCACAGGCAAGTGGAACTAGTTTAGTTTGGGAACATGATCGCCATGGACTAGTTGGACCAAAGGGCCTGTTTCTTCTCTGTATGACTCTATGACTCTATCACAGACCATACGGTTACACGCTTACAGTGGTGAGAATGTGGCAGTTGACTTCACATTTCAGGTACCAAAAGTGATGCAGAACTGACAAACCCGGGTGAGACTTTTAAAGTTGCTTGGATTTGCAGACCTGACATGACCAGGCAGCTAATCAATGCAAACTGTGTAACGGTCATGGTTGCCTGAGACCATCATTTTTATTCTTAACTCTTGCAAAAAGAATTATTTTTCAATGCCACACTGAATGACTTTTCAATCCAATTGGATGGCAGATGAGTGGCATTAGAGAGTCAATGAATGCATGGTGAACATATGCAGGGTTCATGTACAAAGAAATCTAATCTAATCTAACCTAAACTATACTCCATTCCAAACATGAAACAGCTACATACTGCCCCCACGCTTGCATGTCTTACTATTGCACAGTTGATCTCAATGTGATCATGAAAAGATCTGAGCTCCGTGTCCTCACTAATGCAGAGTCTGTCTGAGACAAGTAGCAATCCCATCATCGTCATCCCCATCCGTCATAGTCACATTTGTCTGAAAACAATTACCTTCCCCAACCTTTTCTGATACACCCCAATGACTGCTCAGCCTCTTTCTATTAGTATTAATGTCCCCCGTTTATCCACTGAACCCATGGCTTTGCAAATTGTCATATTCCTGTTGGCTTTATGCTCTCTTCATGCAAAGATCAAAGTGATTCTGACTTGTGAAATCTTCCCATCTCTTCCTGTGGTCTTAAGACCCCATCCTTTCATCTTGAATTACCCCCTTTCACTTTAATCATTCCCTCAGTGACTCAGATTAATGAACTCCAATCATAAGCTTGAATTTCCCAATTATTCTACAGACTAGCTCTGATAGGCTCCCTGACAATTCATTATCAAACCGCACAGGACTGACTGTGGCCTGCCCTGGGGATGGAGAATAGCCCTCCCCAAGATTGTCTCCTCAGCCTCCTGACTGGGGCGAAATGATGGATCAGTGGTTTGCATTGCTACCTAACAGCACCAGGGTCCCAGGTTTGATTCCAACCTCGGATGACTGTCTGTGTGGAGTTTGCACATTCTCCCTGTGTCTGTGTGGATATCCTTTGGGTGTTCAGGTTTCCTCACACAGTCCAAAGATGTGCAGCTAAGGTGGATTGGCCATTCTAAATTGTCCAGGGATGTGCAGGCTATGTGGATTAATCATAGGAAATGCAAGATTATAGGTTAAGGGATGTGGGTCTGTGTTGCCTTGATAGGCTCTTCAGAGGGTCAGTGTGGACTCAATAGGCTGAACGATCTGTTTCCACATTGTAGTGGATTCTATGACTGACCTACCTTTGATGCTAGCAGGTCACATTAGACTTCCAGTGGCCACAGACTCTAGTTAGACCAAATGCCTGAAAACCTTTGGTCAACTCCTGCGCTGAGATTGGACAATTCCCTTCAGTCAGTGTGGTACCACCCCCTGAATGACCAGAGACCCCATTCACCCCACTAAAGATTGATCACCTTTGACTTTCAGAAATGGCCATTTGGTTGAAATTGCTGGCACTTGCTGTAGCTGTGACACTGACATAGCCCAGTGCTGTACCCTCTCCCTCTAATTTAAAAAGAAATGCAAGTCAGACAGGATGGCAGCCTGTCACAGTTGCGAGTACAGTACATGAGCAGAAAGTGAGTGAGCACTAAGAAAGTGAGCTAGGAGTCTTAAGATGCATCCAATACATGAGATGTGCATGTCCCCTGTCAGCAACACGATCTGCCTGAGGATGTGAGGTGCATGTGTCCCTGAAGTTCAAACTGTGGTCCTGAAAGTGGTTTGTGAGTCAGTTGCCAGAATGATGTGGTAAGGTAGCAATATCCAGTTTGGCAAAGGAAGGTAAATGGTGGTGTCCATGGAGCTTGCTGGGTTTCAATGAAGTGGAAGAAAAGCAATTAGCAAGGGGGAGGCGATGGCTGAGCGGTACTATAAATAGATTGTTATTCCAGACAACCAGGTATCATCTGGGGACCCAGGTTCAAAATCCCACCATGGCAGATGGTGGACTAGAAATCCAATAGAAATCTGGAATTAAGAGTCAAATGTTGACCATAAAACCATTGCCAATTGTCAGAAAACCCATCTGGTACACTAAGGAGGGAATAAAACTGCTATCCTTACCTGGTCTGGCCTATATATGACTCCATAATAATAACTACCATCAGGGTAATTAAGGATTGGCAATGTAGGTCAGCCCAGCCAGCGATACCCTCATCCTGTGAATGAATGAAAATAAGTAGCTGCTCCATTCTAACCATTACACCAGGAACTCGCATTGTCTAACTTACTGGAGAAAAAGGAAAAAATGACAATTACATTGATATTATGTGAGATTAGCTAATAATCAGATACAAATACATAGAAATAAAGTAGTGTCCACTCCTTAGTGGGATTCTCATCATACTTTCCCAAACCTTTTGCCATTGGTCCGGCTGTTTAAAGAAGTGGAAATTTCGGCCTTATGTTTCTAAATTCAATATGTTGGGAATCAAAAAAGTAACTTAGATCAATCTGGGTGAGTGGGATGCTGGACAGAGTATAATACAACTCTCTGCTTTAAGAGAGGAAGCTCATTTTAGGCGAGAGTACATCTGCAACAATTACAACAGTTGAGTTTGGAGGTACCAGAATTGTGAATAGAACTTTCAAGTCAGAGGGGTCAGGGGTGTGTCAAAAGTGGGTAATGTTACGGAGATGGAAGTGGGCAGGAACCAAAAGAGAAAATGCTGGAAAATCTCAGCAAGTGTGGTAGCATCTGTAAGGAGAGAAAAGAGCTGACATTTCGAGTCTAACTGATCCTTTGTCAAAGCTGCTTTGACAAAGCAGCATATTCTAGGGTGGCTCTATCTAAAGGTTGATATTGCAGGAACCATCACCAACATTCCATTATCAGCACTTTGCCAATCTGCAATCTCCACCACCCAGGAGGAGAAGAGAGGCAGATACATGGGAATGCTGCCATTTGCAAGTTCCTGCCCAAACCACACACTATCCCGACTTGAAACAACATCGCTGCTTCTTCATATGTTGCTGCTTCAGACATTCTGGAATCCCCTTCCTAATGGAATTGTGGGTCTACCTGCAGCAGTTCAGGAAGGTAGCTGAGCACTACCTTCCCAAGTGAAACTAGGGGTGAGTAATAAATGCTTGCCTAGCCAACAACATCCATGAACAAGTTTTAAAATATTGCTGGCAAACTGTTGGTTATATTTGGATAGACCAGAGTGGAGAAATGCAAGGACACTGAGAATTTCTCAGCCATGACCGCAATTATATGGAGA
The DNA here is from genome assembly GCF_004010195.1 of Chiloscyllium plagiosum. NCBI lineage: Eukaryota > Metazoa > Chordata > Chondrichthyes > Orectolobiformes > Hemiscylliidae > Chiloscyllium > Chiloscyllium plagiosum. The sequence goes on along the minus strand of NC_057744.1, from coordinate 8,482,215 downwards.
GGAAGGAATCCATGAGGTGTATGCATTCACTCTGGGAGAAAAGAATGGGAGTTATTGAATTTTTTCCTTCATCAACTGTGTCTATTAAACTGGTAGACTTTATTCAATGTTTGTAATTTATCTTATGTTACGTTATTCTGAGATTATTCACCCGTTCATTTATTTGATTATGATGTACAAAGTAGCTATTCTCCAAAAGCATACTACAGTGTGTACTGTCATGATTCTGTTTTATTATCAAATTTGGAAGTTATCAGCAGTTAATCTTTCCAATGAAATACAAATGGGTATACACCATTTTCTGATTACCTACCTGCTTAGTTCAGATTCTTCAGTTATGTAACAGAAGTATTCAATATCCAACATGGCAAACAGTAGAGGGCACAGTATTCATTATTATCAAATATCAGGTAGATCACATGTCAGTGACTGGTTGTTACTGTGGCAAAAGACAATCCAATCAAGAAGGTGTTGTCCTAAATGCATTTAGGTGCATGTCAGTATGTGCAAAGTCGTTATGCATTAATTAGGGATGCAAAACCACAGTCAACAAATAAACTTGGAGAAGTTAATCGTCCAATTTGTAATTACCGTATATACTCAAGTAAAAGTTGATTTCACGTAAAAGTCGGCCCCCTATTTTTGGCCAAAAATCTGGAATTTTCCATATATCTTGTGTAAATGTTGACACAATTCTTCTCAGATAGCACATCAACATTTGTGAGTCAAGGTATTCTCCTGTACATAAACATTATAATGAAGAAATGAATGTGTTTTTGAAGTACAATTTGATGTACAATTCACACCAATTTGACACAAAAGTTTAAGACGCATCTGACCGGAGTCAGGTGACAATTTAATACATCGGCAGAGAACTAAGATTACACAAAAACTGCCTGTTGAACTAGAAGATAAGATATTACAGTTTCACCAGTTTGTAATCAGAGATGAGCAGAAGGAAGGCTCCAAGTTATCATGTATTTTTGTTTCTGTTGTCTTTATCTGGTAATTACCATAATTTGTTGTGTTTTTTCCCTTTATTCGTTTAGAGATCAGTTGAGCACCCACTAATGATACAATGTTTTGGACTGTAGCATGATTTTCAGCTCCTCAAAAGTAGTATCCATGTAATAGTTGACCCCATAAATTTAACCTTAAAAAAGTCTAAACAATTTGACTATTATACAAGTATGTACGGTATTATCCATTTTAACTCTGAACTGACAACTTTTATATTATCTCTTTTGCTGTACCTAACCTTTGTTATTTCAGTCCTTTGATGGACAATGTCATCATCCATTTTAATCCTTCTGAGGATTAAACTAAAGCTCAGGGGACCTATTTTGAAAGTTTGGCTAATGCAGGGAGCCTCACACTTGCTATTTAACACATAATAACCACAATAAAGCTTCTCCTGTAGAGTTGGCTGCAAAACTATTTCATGAAATGGCCATTGGCAATTTCAGTGCATTCACACTAAGGTGTGTCTCCATTGTGAGCAATCAACTATAATTTGAAATTATTTGCCAATCTCAACTAAGAGGGTGACTGTTGTGGGGAACAGAAATGATGTCTTACTGCTCTAAAGAATGCTTTTCTCTGACTGTTATTTAAGGAATGTTGATGTGGCGGAATAACGTGTGCTTTATTCTATATCTAAGCGTGTATTTAGCATTTCCAATACAATGTAAGTAAATGGTTTTCCTTTATTTTCTGTCTGCATTTTTAGTGTTTGTAGTTTGGGTGAATGGCAGCAAGGAGCAAACTTTGTTTTTAAAATCCTCTCCAACATCCAAATGCAGTATTTCAATAATATGCTAATACTGTGCCTTTTTGTGGGGGGAGGATGGTAGGGACAGAGGTGTGTTTACTCGGTTGGTTAGTCAGCTATGGGTGGAACTGATTAATGCCAATCGTACAGTGTTTAATCTCCATTCCAGTTGATCCAGATTCAAGATCTGCCTCTGCACCTTACCCATAGTTAACAGAACCCTTTGGTTCTGTGAGTAACCAGAGAGCCGAAGAAGAAGAGAACCAAGGCAAAATACTGCAGATGGTGCAATTCTGAAACAAACACAGAATGCTAGAGAATCTCAGCAGGTCTGGCAGCATCTGTGGAGAGATAAACAGAGTTAATGTTTCAAGTCTGGTATGGTTTTTCAGAAATGAAGAAGATTCATATGGGATTTGAAACAGATGCTGCAAGATCTCCTGAGTCTTTATGGTGTTCTCTGTTTGTTTAAGAAGAGAACTGAATTTCACATTGAAAAAAGGTGTAAAAGTATTTGAGCAGGTCAAGGTACGTTCAAACAGCCCTTCCACCAATGTAACTTAATCTAACATTTGTCCGATGTAACATATAGATGTGAAAACAAACATTTAAGATAAACCCCTGTAAAATATACAAAATTATCATAATTCTTTGGGATTTTTGTGTCATTTGGAAGATGGCCCATATCAGTCATTGCTGTTGAAGTTTATTAAATCGTCCCTTTGTATAACCACAACCAGATATCCAATTAGTTTAAATGGCAGACAGAGCTGAGAAATTTCCATGGATTTAAAGGGGAGTTTTTGTTGCAGATCTGTTGGTTTGTGTTTAAATGTAAGGCACCTCTTGTATAAAGGCAGTGGGGTTTTTTTTTTAATGCTTTGATTGAGGGTGAGACATGATCCTGATCCACGGGAGTTTTTGTTGCAAATCTGTTGGTTTGTGTTTAAATGTAAGGCACCTCTTGTATAAAGGCAGTGGGGTTTTTTTTTAATGCTTTGATTGAGGGTGAGACATGATCCTGATCCACTAATTTAAAGTAAGACTATCTAAAACAGCTAGAAATGATGACAACCTTTCATTTTGTGACTGACATCCTCTTGATTTCCTTTTGATCCCCAGTTCTTTGTTGAGTCCTTGATCACTTCCTTGGTATATCAGTTCTTTTATTAGAACATTACTACACCCCAGCTTATTGTCTAGGTCAAAACGCAATTTTGTTTGTTACAGTCAGGGGTCACAAGGTTTTGGCAGTCTTATCATGAAGATCATGGTTGATCTTCAGAGCTTTTAGTTAAGAAGCTTTCTCAACTAAATGAGATTTTCTATCTAGCAATCTAACTTTTTAATTGTGAACGCTGTCAACCCCAGAGGCTTCTTTGACAGAACCTGTCAATCTGAATCTGCCTACTTTAACTCCCACCCCCCGGCCGGGCAAATCAAGTGAGCATGCAGGATCAAGGGCAGCACTATCTCCCCATAGAAGCCAGGGTGCTTTTTTAACATCAATGACCCCCTTTCCTCCTCACCCCATCCAAGCACATTTCTCTCCCATGCTCCAATGTCTCACCTTCCCTCACCTTATATATTGAGTTGCCCCCCACTTTGTGATCCCCTTCACCTCAAACCCCCACAATTTAAGCTCCCCAGCCTCCTTCTGGCAGCGCTGCCTCCAATGATAACCAAGTACCTTGACAGTTAGTGTTCAGACCTTTCCCAGGACTGACCATGGCCCACTCTCTTGAGCAACCTAAGCTGGATAGCCCCAGGCGATGAGTGACCAGAACCCTGACTGAGACCTAAAGAGAACATGCTGCAAAATCTGAGCAGGTCTGGCAGCATCTGTAAGGAGAGAAAAGAGCTGACAAAGGGTCAGTTAGACTCGAAATGTTAGCTCCTTTCTCTCCTCACAGATGCTGCCAGACCTGCTCAGATTTTCCAGCATTTTCTCCTTTGGTTTCAGATTCCAGCATTCGCAGTAATTTGCTTCTATCCTGACTGAGACCTGTACAGCTCCTCAACCACCTTCCCGTAATCCCCTGGATCAACTCACAATGATCTATTTCTCAAACTGCAGAGCTATGCATTCCCTGACTGTGATCACTCTGACCAGACTTTTGTCTGTGTCCAAACCGATGGACTGACATCAGAGCCTATCCTTGAATGACTGTACTGGCTCACCCTGAGAATCTTCCTGGACTTGACTGAGCAGCACTCCCCGTCGGCTTTGAGACATGGTCATTTGCACATTTCATTGTTTCTGCTGCATAAGCTGCTGACACATGGTGTAGGAGTGTGATTGACATATCATTATGTCGTACATTAATACGTCCACCCACTTGACTGATGACTGCTGACAAAGTACCTGTGGCTCTGTGTCTGTGCCAAACTGCAAGGCAATACTGTGGTTCCAGGAGCCTTAAAGTTCTGACTGTGGGGACAAAGCACATGAAGGCAAAGCAGTGATACTGTGAGCATCCAGAAAGTGCTGAGTGAGTGAGAAGTAGGGGAGTGAGCAAAGAAACTATGAAATGCTTTATTGTCACATGTACTCACATGATTGCAGTGAAAAGTTTACAAATCACCACTTGTGGCACCATCTTAGGTACAAAATTACCCAGGTACAGATTCTTGAGGACAAATTCTTAGGAGAAAAACACAGAAATACAAAGAAATAAAAAGTCCAGCATTACATACCTTCAAAACTGAAAAATTATGTAATAAATTAGAAAGATAAAAGAATAACAAGTTCATAATAACAGTCCTTTATACTAAATGAAAAATATAGCGAATGTAATTCAGATGCAGTTTGAGCTGGGTGGCCATCTGTCAGACAAGATGAGCATCCCAATGATAATAACCAGTCTGTACTAAAGTGTATCTTTGAAAAGCAGAAGCATACCAAAGAAGAACTGGAGATGTGCATGATGATCCGTGGGTTAGAGACTACGGTCTGTGAATGTGGGACGTGTGCAACTGCACCCATACAGCACGCCCTGAAATATTATTTTAAGCTGGAGGAGAAAGCAATGAGCTGGAGTTGTCAAGTACCAACTCAGTTTTTTGCGTTGGTAACTTTTGGCCCAGTTTCTTTCTGGCAGGTGGTAGCATGGCAATTTACATATTAATCAGGTGAGATTCAAGTAGTAATGTGGGTGACAATGACCAAAAATCCTCATTAATAGGTGCCTCACTGCTCACTAGTGAGAATCTTTTCTCAACGTCAAGGAACTTTACTTAGAAAATATGATTTGTTGTTCCCAATATTGAGAGAAGGCTCATTCAACTACTGATGTAAAGTTAAAAATCACAACACCAGGTATTAGTCCAACAGGTTTAATTAGAAGCACTAGCTTTCATATGATTTTTAACTTTGTACACCCAGTCCAACACAGGCATCTCCAAATCATTACTACTGACATGATTCTCTCACATTTCCTGTTCATTCAGAGCCAGGGAAAATTCCATCCAATCTTCATTACAAAGCATCCGCTACAATTTTCCCCATACAGAGCTCCTACACATATGCAGCCTTGAGTGAGAGATATCATATTTATTTGGTAATAATTCATAACCTCAGTAAAGTCAGGTTTTCTTATCTTGCAGTTAGCTAAGGCTCATTTGATAGGTTTGAAGCTGATCTCTCTTCTTTGCACCTTCAATCTTTCATACCATCTCTCAAAGCTCCCTCTCTTACCCAGCTCAAACCACTGCAGCTCAAACAACACTCAGGGAGACATCCAGGGCAAAATAGCCCACTTAGCTGTCTACCCAGCACTTTAAACATTGACTTCTTGCCCCGGAGTGCATTGTGACTATAGTGTGTACTATCTACAAGGTGCACTACAGTAATTAGTTAAAGCTTCTTTGATGTGGAGATGCCAGTGTTGGAGTGGGGTGGACAAAGTCAGAAGTCACACAACACCCCGTTATAGTCCAACAGCTTTATTTAAAATCATATGCTTTCAGAATGCTGCTCCCTCGTCAGGTGAAGTTTTCAGTGCTCTGAAAGCTTGTGATTCCAAATAAACCTGTTGGACTATAACCTGGTGTCATAAAGCTTCTTTAACAACATTATCTTAACATCAAGTTGGACAAGGGCAGCAACTGCATGGAAACACCATCTCCAAAGTTTTAAAATTAGAATCTTATGATATAAAAGGAACCTGAAGTTATTTTGGAATGAGCAGAATGGTCTTTAAGGTGACTAAAGGCTATTATCTAGTTAAAAATCAGACAGCCCTGGTGGTGCATGTTGTAGCATTTCAGTGATGGAAGGAAAACTTGCATTTAAATAGCAGCCTCATAACCTCAGGACATTCTACATTTCTATACAGTCATTGGACAAGGTGGAAAATTGCTGCAGAAAGAACTGGCCAAATCAAACACAAATAATCACCACTCTATTAGTCTCCACTCGATCATCAACAAAGAAATAGAATGTGTCATCTAGAGTGCTATCAAGTGGCACCCACATACCAACCTCCTCACAAATGCTCAATTTGGAGTCCACTCAACTCTGGCAAGTTCCTATTCAAGTCTCCCCATCCTAAATGTGGGGCAGCACAGTGGTGAGCACTGCTGCCTCACAGCGGCAGGGACCTGGATTCGATTCCAGCCTTGGACGACTGTCTGTGTGGAGTTTGCACATTCTTCCCGTGCCTGCATCGATTTCCTCCGGGTGCTCTAGTTTCCTTCCACAGTCCAAAGAAATGCAGATTAGGTGAATTGGCCATGGGATATTGCTCATAGTGTCCAGGGATGTGCAGGCTAGGTGGATTAGCCATGGGGGTATAGGGTTATGGGGATAAGGTAGGGGGTTGGGTCAGTGTGGAATTTTGGCATGGAGTCAATAAGCTGAATGGCTTGCTTCCACACTGTAGGGATTCTATGATTCTAGCCTGACTTGGAAAGACTAATCAAAAATCAGAAACAAAAGCAGAAATTGCTGGGAAAACTCAGCAGTTCTGGCAACATCTGTGGAGAGCAAGCACAGTTAATGTTTTGGGTCCAGTGACCCTTCATCAGAACTGACCATAGCTAGGAAAAGGTTGATATAAATATTAAAGATGGGGAGGGTGGAGGAGTAACCGATAGGTGGGATGAAATCCAGAGAAAGAGAACAACAGTTGATAGACAAAGGAATAGTGTCGAGAGTGTGCTGCTGGAAAAGCACAGCAGATCAGGAAGCATCCGAGGATAAAGGGCTTATGCCCGAAACATCGATTCTCCTGCTTCTCGGATGCTGCCTGACTGGCTGTGCTTTCCCAGCGCCACGCTTTCGACTTTGGTCTTCAGCATCTATAGTCCTCACTTTCTCCGAGACAAAAAAATGGGTAAAGGTCAACAGGTGCTAATGGGGACCATTAATAACTGACAATGGGTTATGATTCGGAGATGCCTGGTGTTGTGTGATTTTTGACAATGGGTTGGCTGTGATAGCAGCCCATGTGATGGCAAAGCCTGGTGTGTGAAGGTTGGGTTAAGGGCATGGAGGAAGGGGTTTAGGTCCTAAAATTATTGAACTTGATATTGAGTCCAAAAGGCTGCAGGGTCCCCAAGCTGAAAATGAGATGCTTTTCTTGCAGTTTGCACTGAGCCTCACTGCAGCACTGTAACAAGCCCAAGACAGAGATGTTGGCCAGAGAACATGGTGATGTGTTGAAGAGACAGACAACAGGAAGCTCAGAATCGAAAAGGGAGGCACTGGAAAAGCACAGCAGGTCAGGCAGCATCTGAGGAGCAGGAGAGTCGATGTTTCGGGCATAAGCCACCCCTTTTGACTCTGACTCTCCAGTATCTGTAGCCCTCATTTTCTCCTTCCAACAGGCAGCTCGGAGTTATTTTGCTAATATTGTCATTGTTGCTTGGTCAAATTCCAGAAAAGCTAACCCTAACAGCACTTTGCATGAACCACAAAAGCAACAAGGGATGTGCAATAAATGCTGGACCAGCCAGCAACACCCAAATCTTGTGAATTAATATTTAAAAACACTGCACCACATAGACTGCAGCGTTTCAAGAAGGCTGTGCATGACCACCTTTTCCATGGCAATTCATAAAGAATGGGAAATAAAGAATGGCCACATCCTGTTTTAATAAATAAAGGAATTGTTTTGAATTGTAGATGCTGTTGAAAATTATGAAATGTATCAACCAATTTATGTGCAGCAAGTTCACACAAACTGCAATGAAATAATTGATCAGATAATGTTTTCGGTGTTTGTTCAGGGATATTGGAAAAACTCCTGAGTTATTTTTTTTGATTAGTGCTGCAGGATCTTTTAGCTCTGCCTAAAAGAGCAATCAGGACTTCAACTTAATATCTCTTTGAGAAAAAACACTCCTAAAAGTGCAGCTGTCCCTCAGTACAGCTCCAAGATGATAACAATTGATTATTTATGTAGGTCTTTGAAGTGTGACTTAACAACCTTATAGCTCAGGGAGGAGGAAGCTGCTGAGTCAAAACAGACATATTCCTATATTTTGCAAAACTTTTGTGAGTTGTACGATACTATTGCACAATCAACTAACATCCGCCTATTTTTAGCAACAACTCGCATTTAATTCGGACCTTTAACATAAATTATTACAATGTACAATACAGGAACAGCCATTCCGCTGAACTTGTCCATGCCAGTGTTAATACTCTGCACAAGGCTATTAAGCAGTATCTCTGGACTTGTCACACAGTGAGAAATCTTTTCCCTAATTAGAGTGCAATCAGATAAAAAATGTGACTAGGCTTTAATATAAACATTGATATTCATTCAGATGATTATTAGGATATGCAAACATACAACAAAGGACTGGAATAGGCCATGTGTCCTTTCAGGATTGCTTCACTATCTAAGTGGATCCTGGCTGATCTAATTGTAACATCGAGCCATTTTCCTTCTGGTCCTGATCACTCCCTTCCTTTCCAAGAATCGATCCACCTCTGCCTTAAAAATATTCAAGGATTCTGCTCCTATAGCCTTTTCATGGAGAGAGTTAGAAAATGGTGTGCTGCTTATTTGTTCTTGGAGTGTGTACCATCCTTCATTCCCTTGCAAAGGTGGTAATGCGCTGCCTTCTTGAACTGGTGCAGTCCATTTTATTTTTGTAGCGGTTTGGTATATGGCTACCTTGCTGGGCCATTTTAGAGTGCAGGGACTAGAAAGAGTCAGTCACATTGTAATGGGCCCAGAATCACATGTCGAACAGGTAAGAATGAATTGTTGAATCCATACAGTGTGGAAGCAGGCCATTCAGCTCATTAGGTGCATATCAACTCTCAAGAGCATCTCATCCAATCCACATAAGCCTGCACATGTTTAGACTGTGGGAGGAAATCCACGCAGACACAGGGAGAATGTGCAGACTCCAGACAGATAGTTGTCTGAGGGTGGAATCGAACCCAGGTCCCTGCTGCTGTGAGGCAGCAGTGCTAACCACTGAGTCACTGCACTGCCAAAGGATGATGGACAACATTCATTAGTGAAGGAGATTTTTTTGCAACCACCCAGTAGTTTCATGATGATGATAATTAAGCATTTTATTTTTAAGTTTATTAGTTGAATTTTAATTCCTTTAGCTCCCGTCTAGAATACGTCGTGGTGCATATCGCTGGACAATCCAGGACTAATGTTCTGGGGAATGGATTCAATTCCCAATGTAGCAGTGATGAAATCTGAATTTAGCTTTTAAAAAAGGAATAACAAGTTAAGCAATATCAACCATACAACTACTGTTGGTTGTTGTTAAAAAAAAACCCACCTGGTTCACTAATGTCCTTTAGGGAATGAAATCTGCCTTCCTTACCTGGTCTGATCTACATCTGTCTCCAGATCCATTACATTGCAGTTGACTCTTAAGTGTTCTCTGGGCAGTCCATGTTGGCTTCATTTGATTTGATTTGATTTGTTGTAGTCATGTATACCTAAGTACAATGAAAAGCTTTGTTGGGGAGCAGTACATGCAGATCATAGTAAGCAAGAACAATGATTGTAGGGTACTTAGACAGAGTGAAGCATACAGGTTACATGGCACAGGAGGTATGCAAAGCAAGATCAATATGAATGAGATCGACATTAATTGGAGTTCATCAGTGACTCCTTCATCCCATCAGTTTTTTTAAATTTGGCTTGCTTGCTCAATAACATTACCACAATGATGTTGTCCCCTAATTTTACAATATAGTCAATCTTTTTTTAGCTTAGATTAGATTCTCTACAGTGTGGAAACAGGCCCATTGACCCAACAAGTCCACACCGACCCTCCGAAGAGTAAGAGTAACACCCCCCCCGGCTAGTGCACCTAATTATGGACAATTTTAGCACGGCCAATTCACCTGACCTGCAAATCTTTGGACTGTGGGAGGAAACCAGAGCACCCGGAGGAGACTCACACAGATGCAGGGAGAATGTGCAAACTCCACACAGACAGTTGCCCGAGGCTGGAATCGAACCTGGGACCCTGGCGCTGTGAGGCAGCAGTGCTAACCACTGAGCCTTTAACGCAAGTTGTTGGGGTATGTTACATATTTAATAACTATAAACTACACACATTCACAGCACAACAATTTGAAATGTGAGTTTTAAAAAAAATGCTTCGTAAGACCTGGTAACTATTTCTTCTGAATGATAAGCATAGCAAAACAAAATTCATTCAAAAGCAAAATACATGGATTCTGGAAATCCGAACTTAGAGCTGGAAAAGCTCAGCAGGTGATGCAGCCTTTGTGGAGAAAGACAGATAGTTAATAATTTCAGCTTGATGACCCAGCGACAGGCCCCTGACTCTGTATCTTGTCTGATCTACTGAGTTTTTTCTCGACTTTTATTTGAATTCACGCTTTTTACACCTCAGGCACAGAGAGGGAATACGCCTCAATCCTTCAGAGAATCATAGAATCCGTACAGTGCTGATGGAGGCCATTCTGCACCAACCCTATGAAGAGCATCCCACCCAGACCCATTCCCCACACCCTATGCCTTTCATCCCACACTAAGCATAGCAAATTCACATAACCTACACTTTCCTGAACACTATGGATAATTTAGATTAGATTAGATTAGATTAGATTACTTACAGTGTGAAAACAGGCCCTTCAGCCCAACAAGTCCACACCAACCCTCCAAAGAGCAACACACCCATACCCATTCCCCTACATTTACCCCTTCACATAACACTACGGGCAATTTAGCATGGCCAATTTACCTAACCTGCACATTTTTGGACTGTGGGAGGAAACCGAAGCACCCGGCAGAAACCCATGTAATCCCGGGGAGAACATGCAAACTCTAAACAGTCACCTAACAACTAGTTGTGCAACATAAATAGATATCTCAAGTGGAAACATCAGGTGATGAACTTGCTCTGGACACACACCACTGTAGTTCCCTACCATTTTCTTAAATGCAATTAGGGATGGATCTTACCAGTGATGTTCACATCCCATAAATAAATAAAAAGTTATCTGGGTGAAAATAATAGTCGATAAAAGGTAAGGCCAAATTTTACCAGACCATAGGGCTGTTCGCTTATGGGAGACACCTTTAAGCCTGGTGGTCAATAAATAGATTTGTTGCAACTTTTGTGATGTTGAAATTTTACTGCTAAGGTCGAATGGGTTAAGTGAAGGGTACAATATTAAATTGGGTTAAAAATGTGGTTCAGGAAATGTTGCATTCGGAATTTCTTTTGTATTTAATTTCCAACACAAACCCAGGTGTATTATTTTCGTGGAAAGTAGGCGAGGTTCTGAAATTTCTGCGTACAGAGCTGCGTCACATGCACTCAAACCGGTGAAATTAAAGGCAGGTACACAAATGATCAGGAAATTGACGCTGGTCTGGTGTCAATGATCCCGCCCCCTCACTGAGCCGTTTCTCATGTATATAAGAAAAGTAGCCACTCATCAGTTATAGTAATCAGAGTTTTCAATTTGCCTCCACCTGTGGATTGCTGTAGGGAGGTGCATTTACCTGTCCAGGTGTTGCCCAAGTCCTAGCGGTGTCACACCTGGTGTTGCTCCTCGCTTGGTGCATCAGAACACAACATGTTGTACAAAGTGCTAAGCCCGCACAACATTGACGATCACAGCAGCAGTGACAGTGACTTTGATGATTACTACCGAAAGAGCAACCGGTCTCCCCGAGCCGGGAAGGTCGCCACGACAGAGGGGGACTGCTCACAGCCAACCCCGAGTTCCTCTCGACACCTGGAACACAGCAAAAAGATCCCTGAAGCTGCAAAAGAGGCATCCACTGGTAAGATTCCTGCTCAGGTTGACACTGCAGTCTCTCTGAGGCACTCCTGACAATATGCAGACATGATTTACAATCCGAGCAATAAATACGCTTAAAGTTGAATGTTTGGTAATCAACTGAAATGTGGTGCTGAATATTTTGTTTTCTGAATCATAGTAGATTGGAATAGGCTTTAATCTGATTTTAATCTGATTTTAATCTGAAGTGACAGTTGCAAATATGTAAACTGGCAGGAATTGATTCGAAAGCAACTCATTATAACATTTGCAAACACAATGAAATTAACAACTGGTACTGACTCACCCAAACAAACACAGCAAAAAGTGGCAAACCAGAATAAATACTAAGTTAATTGAACAATAGTTCAATGCCCTAAACTTTACTCCTTGATGATTGTGCGTTATAAATTATTGCTACTTGCTTTATTTCCACGATCACTACAGCTGTTGCCGAGAGGAATTTTTCAATAAACCAATTATCTGCCCAACCAACATCACACAAAAAAAGGTTATCAGGTCATTGATATCATGGCTGTTTGTGAGATCTTGCTGTGCTATAGAAGATTGCCGCATTCCCTGCACGGTAAAAGTGCAAACATTTCAAAACAGTAGGTCATTGACTGTATAACAATTTGGGAGCTGCTGAACCCAAAAGCAGTGCTGTATCAATGTAAAGTTAATCTGCCTAGACCTGAGATCAGAGTTTTACACAGATTTTGCTTCGTTGTTTGAAACGGTTTGTTTGTTTTGAGTTGATCAGAAATTATCAGGGTATCAATATCGTCCAAGTGCCTAGCATTGGCAATCACAGAACAGGTTGGACTAAATCACGGTGCTGCACTTTGGAAAATGCAGAACTCAGAAACCCTGCAAAAAGTTTGGAAAAGGCCCAGATCTTTTTGAAATCATGCTGCCCAATTTGTAGAATCTCCTACATGCAGATAGAGGTTGGTCAGCCCACTGAGTCTGCACCGATCCTCCGAATAGCATCCCACCAGACCCGCCTCATCCCGTAACCCTGCATGTACCATGGCTAATCCACCTAGCCTGCAAATTCCTGGACACTATTGGGCAATTTAGCATGACCAATCTACCTAACCAGTACATTTTCAGACTGTGGGAGGAAACCAGAGCACCCAAAAGAAACCAATCCAGACACGGGGAGAATGTGCAAACTCCAAAGTTGGAATCAAACCCAGGTCCCTGGTGCTGTGAGGAAATAGTGCTAACAATTGTGCTGCCATACCACCCATATTAGGTCAGATAAAGCTGGAAGAATTTATACAAATGTTATTGGCAAGGCTGTCAACTCTTTGGAATCCTTTTTATTGATTATCTGATTGATTTATAGATTAAGAATCTGTCCTTAGTCATTTCAGCTACGATGTTATTTTACTTGGGAAAATGTATTTACAGATGCAATTTGTATTACAAAAATTATGGTAATAGTTATTTTGTTATACCTTCCTTGTAGTTCAACAGGTGTAAACCAAAAGCTAATGTAGCTGTTTTTGTTAGAAGTCAATGTAGTGCTTAAAATGCCAAACTTATCAACTTTAGCATTAATACAAATTATTATGACTTTCCAGTTGATGTAATTGACTGTTAACATTAAGTTGTTTTTTGTCTGGTAAGCTGCAGTGGATAGTGTCTCAACGACTGAGTCAGAAGCATTATGTTTGAGTCTCACTTCGGGTCTTAAAATCTGCAGAAATTGGCCAAATTGTTTGATTATTGACCTTCGAACACTTTGAAAATGAGAGCCTCCTGGTCAGCCTCAAGCTACAGCCCTGACTTTTGGGTGTTGACCAGTTCCAGGAAAAAAAACAGCTACAACATTAAACATAAGCACCTTTGTCTGCCCCCTCATGCACCCTAGATGTGTGAAGTCGAGGAAGTAAAAATTGTATCAAAATTCTAGCACCAGTTTTTAATCGAACTTTATTTTACTTAGACTCAAAAAATCTCATGAATACTAAGTGTCAGAAGAAATACGTGGGAGTAAGAGTCCGCCGCCCAGTTCGAGATCTCCTTCGTAATTATCGAATAGCCAGAGGAGAAGATCCCAATGTTGACCAGGTAAGAGGATAAGCCCACCACATCTGCACAGCAGGCAAAAAATAACAAAACTTTTGTTAAACGATTAACTTCATTGTGAAACAAATTATTCCGAGAGTTGAGGCAAATTGCAGAGTCAGACTGGACTCTATAAGAAAAGTGTCACTAACTGACAAATTCAGTCTTTAATATTCATTGGAAGGCCAGGTTGACGTGAGAATTTTTAAGATGTTTTGTTTTTTTTTAAACAGGTAGATGTACACTTCAAATCAAATAATTGTAAGTGTTGCAGAGTAAAATATTACATTGAAATGCCTTCTCTTTAATGTATCAAGTATTTGTTACTCACTATTATATATTTCTCCGTCTTATAGTGAGAAGACGGGTGGTCCGAGAGACTGGACCCACTATGAAATGGAGCTCACAGGTAAACACTGTTAGGGTCCTAGAATTTACAGCTTGAAATGAGAGCAAGGCCAGCATAGAAAGCCTCTCCCTAGTTACCCCGGGAGATGGTGGTAGATTTGCTTATTCTTGAGATCTGATACAGTTGAGGGACTTGCGGGACCACATTGAAGGGCAGTCAATGAATGACCACATTGATGTCACACATAGACGACTGGGTGAGGACGACAGGTTTCAGTCCCGAAAGGCTATTGGTGAATCAGCTGAACTTTGGTGACAATTCAACAGTTTAGTGGTTCCTTTTGAAAAATTAGCACTGACGTTAAAATCCTGATTGTTCTTAAGCTGACAAAAACATAATTGTGATTTGGAGGAGCTAGTGTTGGACTGGAGTATGCAAAGTTAAAAATCACATAACACCAGGTTATAGTCCAACAGGTTTATTTGGAAGCACTAGCTTTCGGAGCGCTGATCCTTCATCAGATGGTTGTGGAGAGTAAGACCGTAAGCCTGATGAAGGAGCAGTGCTCCAAAAGCAAGTGCTTCCAAATAAACCTGTTGGACTATAACCTGGTGTTGTGTGATTAATAAAGTACTTGGATTCTGATGGTGGAACTACCGCTATAGTTGCTAATGGAATAGAACACTAGACCCAGCTTAGTCTACTTTTCATGTGATGGAATTGCACAGCATAGTTTCCAGATCCATTTCTATAATATAATTTGTTTGGATTGCTGATTTTATGGATGTTAAAGGCAACTTGAAATTAGTAGGTGATTGTTATAGATTCCTACAAATTGATGAAAACTCATCAGAACCTGCCGTTTTTGCTTTCCTTGATCCAGATGAAAAAAATCAATGTGTTCCCCTCAAGGAATTTTGAAGAACTCCTGGAAGATTTGGTAGAAGTCTTGGAGTCTGATTTGAAACAAAATGAAGCATGCTCGTATCAAACAACACAGAACATACCTGAAATGGATTGCCAGGCGGACAGCTACACCAGCAGCCCAGTTAGTTTCTGGGATTCACTGTATGGCAACCAAAGGCTACAACCAAACCAAGGGACCTTACTAAATGGTTCGACTTGCTCCTCTGAGTATGATGTTACTGTTCCTGATCTGGGATCTGTATTTCCCACACCTTACTCACACTTTGAACTGGAGGGTTGGAATTACTTGCCTCGCCAGTCAGTGGCTTTCACAGACCAACACTGTGTCAACACGTCCGATAAAGATAGGAATTTCAGCTGTCAGCCCTGCTATTCCCAAACTGTCAAGAAACAATCTCCACCTTGTTCCCCGTCATTCGGGGAAGAATGGTACAGCCAAGCTGAACTGAACAATATTCACAATTATAAATCTTCTCGCGTTGAAAGCAAGTGCTTTCCTGTCACCTCTCAACAGCAGCGTTCTTTGGATGGGTCAGCCTTGTCTTTCTTCCAGTCGCAACTGCGGCATGTAGAGGGTAGCCTTTGTAATGTATCGACTCAAGAACTGCTTTCTGTGGATGAGAGCGGCAACACGTAAGTGCAGCACCTGCGTTACTTATTGATAGAGATCCAAAATGCTCTGAGATTGCCCACTTTACCTGTGTCAGCTTTTCGAATGAGTAAAAACGCAATCCCACTCCCCATAGCAAAAATAATTAACTTTAGCAAATATAAGTGATAAGTACACAGCTAATCATTTAGCCTAATGCAAAAGTTTATTTAACAAATATCATCTTAATATGCCTTTATCTGCTTGGCTCTTTGAGTTCTGTTCGCTGCATCGCTGCTGGTGTGGCACAGTTCGTGAAAAGTTGTTTTAATAACAAGTCATCAGTTGCTTTCAAAACTCCATTGTTGTATTCAAATTTATAGTCAGCCATCTTATTCTGTTGTTTTACAACCCAATTGGCTTATACTGGTTTCTCAGTTGCGAAATGATTGTTGCCATTTCTATGCCAGAGGCATGGTCTGAATTATTACAGTTTTTGCTGCATTGTATGTTGATGGTTGAGAATCTATCTGAACATATTAGGAAATGACGAGCAACAGCTTCAAGCAATTTTCCTGTGTCAATATACTTCAACACGTAAATGTGCAACACCAGAAACAATCCTTTTTTCTTTTTAAAATTCAAATATTTTCTTCAATTGAGTACTTTTAAAATGAGTATTGCTGGTGAATAAAATTGGATATTGTGTGATTTTCCAAGTGATAGGTGTGCTTCAGAGCTTTATACATGAAAGCAAGTTCGGTGAATGTCATTTTCTTCCATGAAATGCAACACGCGAGTGCACTTTTGTGTGGTTGACCTTTAAACATTGGAGGTAAAAGCAGACAAACGGTTCTGATTAAAATCACTTACAATTTAATACTTTTCAAATGAATCATCTGAAAGTGAGTCACCCACAAATTGCAGATTTGTTGAGATTAATTTAAAACTAAAGCAAAATACTTTCAACTACAACTATGACTGAATTGCTAAAAATAACATGGATGGTTGGAGATTCATTCAGAGCTTTGCATTATCTATTTTTGTGCTGTGTTGTCTCACTTAGTTATTAGTAACAGAGTATCTTGTTTTAAATTCCAACAGAATGCTACATAATGCTGTTATTCAGGGAAAAAGAGCCTTGACATACAGCCTGGCTTGTAGGATGGCAAATATTGGCACAATTGACAAAAAGGATACCAGAGGCAGAGTAAGTATTGAGAAAACTTTGAAGAAAGTTCTTGCTTTTTTGTTCTTTACCCATCTCATTTCCACCCCCACCCCCCGCACCGCCTTGTATTAATAACGACTGCTACATTACAAAAATGTTTCAAAAAGTTACCTAATGCATAATATTTGGATTTACTCTCAGCTATTGTTCTGGATTTTAGAATATATTTGTTCTTTGCTTAATAACTGCAGTAACTCATAAAAATTACTTTGGTTGTTAGATTCAATTATTACAATGTTCTACTAAAAGACGCAATCAGTTTAAAAAGTATTGGACATTTTTTAACAAATTCAAACTAAAATCCTCCGTAAAACAATGTAAAGGATTATGTACATTTTAAAAATATATATAATATCAATAATTTTAAATTATAACATTTAAATTGTTTTAATTTTGCCTGCTATTTTGTTCACTAAGTTGTAACAATATTCACTTAACAAGTTACACATTACAATCATGATATTTCTTCAAAGCTAAGATTGCCTCATTCAAAGTTATGAAAAAGAGATTATTTTTATGGGGATCAAATGAAACTTTAAGAAACTCTAATGATATTGCTATATTTGGTTTCACAGACTGCATTGCACTTAGCTGCAGAAAGAAATCAGCACCTGGTAGTCAATGACCTCATTTTACTTGGTGCTCAAATCAATGAGAGAGACTATTTTGGAAAAACTCCCATACATTTGTGTGCAGAAAATGGATTCCTTCGGGTTTTGCACGTAAGTAAAGGAGTTCAGTGCCACTTCTGATCATCTCAGATTATGAATAATTACCATTCCTGCCACATTTATGTGCCAATAATATCATTTTCAATTGCGTTCAGGTAATAGAGAAAACAATGATGAATGGAATTGATGTCATAATTGATGCCAGGGATAATAATCGTAAGTATTTTTTTTTAGGCTCTAAATAATTAATGTTTCATTGCCATATTATGACGTTGATTAACTTTGCAACTTAGCTTTGGATGTATATGTGATAACAGAAAACTCCAACTTGTGTATGAAGACAACTCAAAATGCTTTACAGAAACAGTCACAGGGTCAGAATCACAAATATAGTTTATAAATGCATAAAGTAGCAGCTGCAGGATATTTCAATGAACTCAAAATAATCTAATTGAGAAAGATATTTCAAGAAATAGTGATTACGTTGAAACTTGAACTGTGATGAAAGTTTTAGTGAATTTTATTCTTGTATGCTATTTAGAATTCACTCTTACTGTGCACACATTCAAAGTTATTAAAGTTTAAAATTGCACAAGAACTTTCTTATCACCCTGCATTTTATGCCATTTTCATTGACTATAATTTCCAGTTAATCTGGAACACATAGGCACATCAACTTTGTTATGATTTTACTCATGTCTTTGATCTTTGCGGTTCCATCAAATGTGAATAATAATTATTTATTTCGATTCAAAAGATCTGACCCCATTACATTATATGGTGTTGGCTCATGCTGCAACAGTGAAAGCATTTGAGAATACAGACATGAACTCTGATATGACAAAGTTCCTCATGTTGAGGAAGGAGCAGCTGCTGGATGGAATGAGATGCTTGCTGAGGATGGGATCGTCTCTCTGTACAAAGGTATGGAGGTTATTTCAGTCCCAGACCGAGTGTGTTCACTGTTCTATTTCGTTGGCCACTGGGAGAGCAGTTTGTCACTGAATAAGTATTGGGGTTCAAACTGAATTGTTTTTAAGAGCAAATCCTTTATATTGGCTATTATAAGTGATACATTAGAGTGCCATATATGTGTGTTTTCCAATTAAAGGTGGCACAGTGGCTCAGCAATTAGCACTGCTGCCTCACAGCGCCAGGGATCTGGGTTTGATTCTAGCCTTGGGCGACTGACTGTCTGTGTGGAGTCTGCACATTCTTCCCGTGTCAGCATGGATTTTTTCCAAGTGCTCCGGTTTCCTCCCACAATCCAAAGATATGCAGTTAGGTGAATTGGCCATGCTAAATTGCCCATAGTGTTCAGGGATGTATGGGTTAGGTGCATTATTCAGGGGTAAATTTGGAATAATGCGGTAGGGGTATGGGTCTGGGTGGGCTAGTCTTTAAAGGGTCAGTGTGAACTTGTTGGGCTAAATGGCTTGTTTCCACACTGTAGGGATTCTATGATGAATTTATGCTTGTAGGCCAAGTATAACAACAATGACAAAGTATATTTCTATCACCTAGTTTAATATCAAATAACAGCCCAAGATGCATCACATGATTATGTCAGATAAAAATCTGACACATGAAGAAATGATTAAAAACTTGGTCAAAGCAGTGACGTGTGAAAAAAATCTTAGGGTTGAAGGTAGAAGTGAGGAGGCAGATGGGTGAGATAGAATTCCAGAATGTAAGAACTACAAGGATGAAAAGAAACACAAGTGAGTTCGAAGGCTTGGAAATTGGGGATTGCAAGAGGTTAGGCTGTGCAAGAGCTATTCTTTGATTTTAAAACTTAACAGCACAGCAGTATTCAATACATCATGCCTCATGTACTATGAAAGAACTACAGATGCTGTAAATCAGAAACTCAAACAGAAGTTGCTGGAAAAGCTCAGCAGGTCTGTCAGAATCTGTGGAGAGAAATCAGAGTTAACATTTTCGGTTCGAGTGTCCCTTCCTCGGAACATTCTGATTTCTCTCCACAGATGCTGCCACACCTGCTAAGCTTTTCCAGCAATTTCTGTTTGTGCCTCATGTACTACTTTAATTCCCAGCAAATCAATTTGTGAAGCACACAAATGGACAAAGTGCCAAATTGGGTTTAAAATTTTAAAAACTCATGACAAAAAGCCAAAAGATAAAAATGGATCAAATTTAGAAAGCTTGTGTGATGCTGGGAGAGGGTTGGGTTTGATAAACCAAAATTTAGAAACCAAAAATTAGAAAGCCTGCTATCGCACATTCAAGCCTGGGCTCAAAACTGGAAGGAAGGCTTTGTTAGCAAAGTATTTAAGAGTTAGAGGTACTTAAGCAGCATTGGTGAGCAGTTTTAGCAAAGAAGGGAAAAATAAAAGAGAGGAGGTTGAGGAATGTCTCACTTGATGTGTAACAAGATTTGTTCTTTTCTTGAAGGATCTGACTAACCAAACTGCCATCGACCTTGCAGAGGAAATAAATGACACTGAAGTTCTGAATTTCCTTTATGGCCATCTTGATGGAATGATAAATGTTTGTCACAAGGTACATTTCATTCAGTGAAAACACTTGATATAATTATGTCTTCATTTTAGTGAGAAATCTTTTGGTCCCAAAAATGTAAAATTTTATTCATTCTCACTATGTATTTGTTTTTGTTGGGTAATGTTTTGCTTATGGTCAAAATTTAAAAATGAAATTCGCAGAGAAAGACGACACTCAAGCCCTAAATCATTGTATTGCAGGAGATGCCAGGGCTGTTCTGGCACAGTGGTAGTGTGCCTACCTATGGACCAGAGGGCGATGCTGAGTGCACCTGCTCCAGAGGTGTTTAATAACATCTCTGAAGAAGTTGATTAGAAAAGATATAGAAGGCAAAGCTCATTTAGCCTATTGTGGCAATGCTGGTCCATTGGAATAGCTAGCCAGTCAGCCTGCTCCCCGGTTCTCTCCCCATAGTTCAGTAAATAACAACTGTGTTAATTAAATAACATACCTTTTGATTACTTATGATCAATACTGATTAAACTGTTCCAAGATGCAACTTGTACTTTTCTGTTATGTTGAACAAGCATTTTTCACAGACAGTAGAGTCATAGAGCCACCAATCTTTCATTTTTATAAACATATCAAGAACTACATTATCACTTTTTGTTCAATAGAAATATTGTTTTCCAAGATTTTAATGAACCAGATTAAAATGAAGGTGCACCTAATCTTCAAAGACAAAGCAAAAGAACACGACGCCATCACAACCTCCTGCAGTAACAGCTATTTCAAACTTCTCAAGCTACTTAAGTGCTGCATAATGTGTTATTCTACCATAGGTTTTACAAGAGGTTTCAATATGGCAAGACACCATTTCCAAAAAACAAAGTTAAGACATAGAACCCATGACTTGTGATATTCTATGCTTTAAATACTAGACCAAGAGCTTTAAGTCATAAAGACTAGATGTCTCTTCATCGTGGGTGGCACGGTGGCACAGTGGTTAGCACTGCTGCCTCACAGCGCCAATTCCCGCCTCAGGCGACTGACTGTGTGGAGTTTGCACGTTCTCCCCGTGTCTGTGTGGGTTTCCTCCGGGTGCTCCGGTTTCCTCCCACAGTCCAAAGATGTGCAGGTCAGGTGAATTGGCCATGCTAAATTGCCCGTAGTGTTAGGTAAGGGGTAAATGTAGGGGTGGGTTGCGCTTCGGCGGGGCGGTGTGAACTTGTTGGGCCGAAGGGCCTGTTTCCACACTGTAAGTAATCTAATCTAATCAGACTCGAAACGTTAGTTGGTTTCTCTCCATGGATGCTATCTGACCAGCTGTGTTCTCCAGTATTTTTTGGTTGCAGTGGAGATTCCAGCATCTGCAATAATTTGTTCCTCTCTAATAATTTTCTTGGTTGTTATTCAATAAAGAATTGGAAGTCCCTAATGAAAGAACCCCTTTATAGCTGTTTTGCAAAATTCCTCAGATTAAGATAGTATGGATCCTATAAATGCCTGTTTTACTCTCAAGTCTAAATTTTTAATAGAAACCCTTACAAAGAAAAGGAAAAAAAAATCCTTTTTATTAAATATAAGCTTTTTATTCTGAAAGATATATCTTTTAGCTTTTGACAAATTAATAAAGTCTTTTTTTTATTTTTTCAAAGTTCTGGCTTGTAAATCATGTTTATTTAAAGTAATCGGAAAACAAAATGTGTTTAACTCAATGAGATTTTAAATCTATTTTTGTAATCTAAAAGGAATTTTCACCATGTGGCATATTCAATGCAATGGATCAAAAAGTGTCTTCACAAGAAGTGGCTCCAGAAGAGCTTCCTTGTGACATTTTCCTGCAGACCAGCATGTACAGTGAGGTAAGTTAAAAATTATATAAGGAGGCAAAATATTTCTGAAGGCAATTTTTGATCAAAGGCGATGGAAGTCCTATAAAGCACAACTTAAATCATTGTTACCACTTTTAATGTCTAAAACATTTATATTTGTGCTCTCCGAAATATTAAAATTCATTTTCTTCTTTATTTTCATTCAGGAGCTCGATAAGAGACTCAACCACGGTTGTCAGTGAGACACCCAGAAATAGACAAGTAATAGTCAAGGAATTGTAAAGTCTGAGCTGAAGTTGAATGCCAAGTTTGTGTATCATTGTATCCACAAGTTTTAAAATATATGCATCCAAGTCATTTACTGACTAATAGCTCCAACAGTGCTCGGAGCTCTCGTGGGCGGCACGGTGGCACAGTGCTTAGCACTGCTGCCTCACAGCGCCTGAGACCCGGGTTCAATTCCCGACTCAGGCGACTGACTGTGTGGAGTTTGCACGTTCTCCCCGTGTCCTCCGGGTGCTCCGGTTTCCTCCCACAGTCCAAAGACCTGCAGGTCAGGTGAATCGGCCTTGCTAAATTGCCCGTAGTGTTAGGTAAGGGGTAAATGTAGGGGTATGGGTGGGTTGCGCTTCGGCGGGTCGGTGTGGACTTGTTGGGCCGAAGGGCCTGTTTCCACACTGTAATCTAATCTAATCTAAAAAAAAAATCAATTGCAGCAATCAGCTGTGATAACAATCAATTTGTGATGAATGGCATTTGGTTTAATAAATAGGATAAAATATGAATCTGTCTCCCAACACTTGAGCAACACAAAACACTTTTGGGTTGTTTTGAATGAAAAATACATTTTACTTCTGAGGGAAACAAAGAAGTTACAACAAGGTTGTCCTTTGCTTCAGCACAGTTCAGGCTGTTAATAAAATGCAATGAGGGTGATGAGTGTTACAGAATTGCCTGCAGAGGAATGTAACATCTCAAAGAGTCCTAGAGGAATCTAAATGTTGAAGCTATCTTGTTATTTTCAAGATAATGTGAATAAAATGGATCAAACAATCCAAATTAGATATGCTAAATGCAGAAGTAGCATGCAACAGCTGGTTGCAAATATTTTGGGTATCTGAGGAATGCAAATGTTAAGTTCTGGTATAGATACCCTTTCCAAACTAAGTCATGGTGAATTTAGTGGCAGTCAGAATTTGTCATTCCCCTGCTGGACATGCACAAGATCAAATATCCACAAAATTAAAACAAATTGATGAGAAATGAAACTCCCTCCAAAAAGGGAGTAAAAAGAATATTTTCGACTTTTGTTTCTGGTCTAGGACTTTGAATCATATGGAAACCCATAGTTGCAATTAGCTGGTTTCTGTGAAACTTCCATGTTGGCTACTTTGTTTAGCTGAATATATTGTACATTTTGAGTTTAAAAAGGTGTATCTGATTATTTCTGTCTGTAAGATTTTATTGCCTTCTTTAAGGACTGTATGTACATGATAATTACTTGTTCCTTTGTTAGTTTAGTATAATCTTGGATTCAAAATTAAGATCTAAGGACCGATATTATGTTACTGATATGACATTGTGTATTTGGGGCCAATGACTGGTTTTTGATGTGTATGTTAAAAATGTCCCTTTTGAATAGCTGTAAAATCACTTCGAGACAATAAAGCATGGTTTTATAATTGAATATCGCTATTAGTTAATAAACTTCCATTTATGAATATTTCCAAACATTCGACAATATTTAAATTAAATGTTCTTATTCCCACTTTTCTCTCCACGTGTTCTGAGTTTTCATAATCACTGAATTTGATAAAATACTAGAAAGCTTCAGGTCTTAATATTCTGAATCAGCTTCTGTCATATCTAAATTCAGTGAACACATCTGGCCATTTGTAACGATGCTGCCGCTTTAACAAGGTTATGTTGTCCTTGTTTTCTTTTCAAGAGGATGCATAAATGCAGAGGTGCTGATTTGTCTGGAAATAATTATTTTCACAATGGCATGGGAGTGGGCAGTTCTTCCAATTCAAGTTTTTTTTTCAGTTTGCTTTAGTATTAGCAGGAAATCAGAAAACTGTTGGTGACAGAAAAGCAGCTATGTTGAAAAGAGGTTCCATGCTTCAACATAGTCTTGCCTGAACTTTCTCTCTGAAAACTCCTGCCTGTAAAAACCTGTGTTTGAATTTTCCTTTTGCAAGAGGGTGCGGTTATGGGATAGTGCAGGGATTGGAACAGCTTCATTAAGTTGTGATATTGCATCAGTTCTGTTATCAAATAAGTTATTCTAAATTCTGTTTTCTTTTGTTCATGTTTGATTTGTGATGTTTAAATAAATTATATTTTGTTAAAAACAGTGCTTTGACCAGCTGTATCACTCCTGGAATATCCACTATACATCTGCCTGAAAGAAAATAAAAGTTAGAGTCAGGGCTACCTTCTTAATACATGTTGAAGGGGTCTGGCCTGGTCTGTAATACTTTTATTGAAATTATAGGGCACGGAAGTTTGACTGTTAGTGGTTTTGATTGATTATTGACATTTGTTGTACCGTTGCACAACTCCCTTTCTTACCTGTAGTGTTTGTACAATGTTCAGGAATACATATTTTCTCTCAGCAAGCTGTTCAGACACAAATCTAGAGCAGGTGGTACTTGAACCCAGATCTCCTGGGCCAGAGACAGGGGCATACCACTTCACCATTAGGACTCTTGAATACAAGCTAATGTGGAAAGTCAGATGAAATTCTCATAGCGGTGGGATAATTTCAGGAGTAGATATTTAGAAAGAAGATAAGTGAGGCCTCTTCTGGAGTACTGTGTGTCCAGTTCTGGTCACCCACTTACCGGAAGTTTATTAAGCTAGAGAAGGTTCAGAAGAGAATTACTAGGATGTTACAGGGTTTGGAAGATTTGAGCTGTAAGGAAAGGCTGGATTGGCTGGAATCTTTTCCAGTGGAGAGTAGGAGATTGAGATGTGACCTTATAGAAGTTTATAAAATCATGATGGACATAGATAGGGTTCATAATAAGTCTTTTTTCCATAGGATGGAACATTTCAAGATGAGGGAGCACATTTTTAAGCTGAGAGGAGAGGGATTTAAAAAAATGCATGGGGGCAAATGTTTTACACAAATGGTGATTTGTGTGTGGAATTAACTTCCTGAGGGTGTGGTGGATGCAGGGACAGTTACAACATTTAAAAGACACTTAGATAAGTGCATGAATAGGAAAGGTTTGGCAGGATATGTGCCAGCACCAGGCAGTGGGACTAATTTATTTTGGGATTATGTTCCGATTGGCTGGTTGGACTGAAAGGTCTTTTTCCATGCTGTATGTCTATGTGATTTTACGTCCAGAAGTGTAGTATCACTTTGTTTTTAACATCTGGTATTTGGGGTTTGTGTCTGTCCTGAATTAGAAGACACATCATTATTGCTAATGGATAGAATCCTGAGAGATGAGAAAGATCTTCTCACTGCATCCAAGTCTCTATCCGAAAGCACTGCATCACTTGGACCCCTGCAGTTCACAATAAGGGCCCTCCATCACCTTATCAAGACGAATTTAGGGATGAGCTGCAAATCAAGTCAGTGGCTACCCATGCACTGAGAAATAATTACCTGGAAAGGTCTTAACCTGTTGTCCATTGGCATTAGTCCAAAAGACAGAACTCATTCTGTTCCAATGCATGGACAATTGTCCTTGAATGTGTGAAAAATGGGAAAAGTTTCATTGATAAGGGAAAGATTATCTTACTCAGCATGGAGTTAATCACACCTCCCCGATATGTTAAAAGCAATAGTTTTACTCAGAATTTGTTTTATGACACACCTGAAACTAAGGACAATGGTAGAAATGTTTGTTTTTTTTCAGTTGTGGAATCTTACGAATACTTTTCTTTTTTTAAACAGCCACCGAACAGGCTTGAGCAAGATTGTCCTCTTAAATGGAAAAATATAAACATTTCTGTAAAAATACATTTAATTGTCTCCTTTAAAGCAGGAAGGCTATCCAAATATTATACTTAATTTGATTCAAATAGATGCTTTCCAACTTCTATGATTATGATATGTATTTATATATGGGGCCCTGGAATTGGTAACTTCCCTTTGTTAGAAACCACATTTTCCCTTAAATAGCTCCTTTCACAATGGCTTCAGTAGGCTCATTGTCATAATGGTGAAAACATTGCCACCCTTAAACTTGATCCAACAGCAACAAAGATAATTGCTTTACTGGCACATCTATCTATTTTGACATTCAATTCCTCGACCACCAATACACAATAGCAGTAGTGTGTGCCATCTGCACGATACACTTTAGCAATTTATCAAAGCATCCTGCAACAGAACCTTTGAAACTCGTGATCTGGAAGGATAAGGGCACCAGAAACATGGGAGCACCAATACCTGCAAGTTCCTCTCCAAGCCATTTACCATTCTGATTTGGAAATATATTGCTTTTCCTTCAGTTTGCACTAAGAAAAATGCTGGAACTCCCTCCCTAATCACATCACGGGTGTACTTCATCAAATAGACTGCAGTGGTTCAAGACGTTAGCTCACCATCACCTCCTCAATGCAATTAGGAGTGGGCAGTAAATGTTGGCCAGCCAGCAACACTCAAAAACCACGTATGAACCTTTTTAATAAAGGGTAATGGAGGTCAAATCCTTCCACACGTTTGTGAAAATATCTACAGAGTTTTTCTTAAGTTAAGCAACAGAAGGTTTCACAAGCGGCTAATTGATCATGACTAGTAGAAAGTTATTTTTGTGGGGTTACAACTTAAATTTGCCCAGATTTCATGAGCATATCAATTACAGACATGAATTTATAAGTGACTGTGAGATATTAGTATATATTATATGGTCATTACTTACAGTTTAAAGTTCTAACTTATGCAGGATCAGAAATATAGCTAATTGTTATAAATGTCTTTATAGGTAGTTTGGGAATGCACTAGGTTTTTAAAGTTAGAGTGGGTTATTTCATCCTGACTATTAAGGAAACAACTATGTAATGTATCCTTGCGTTATAAGTAAACTTAACGTAAATAAAGTTAAAAATCACACAACACCAGGTTATAGTCCAACAGGTTTACTTGGAAGCACTAGCTTTCAGAGTGCTGCTCCTTCATCAGGTACTTGTGGAATATAAGATCATAAGACAGAATTTCTAACAGAAGTTTACAGTGTGATGTAACTGAAATTATATATTGAAAAAGACTTGGATTGTTTTTCAGTCTCTCATCTTTTAGAATGACCATGTTGGTTTCAGTCCTTTCATATGTAAATCCCAGAACTTTTTTAAAGTTACATTCAGATAATGCATTGAAGGTGTGAGATGCCCTGTGTGAGACTGTCTGTGCCACAATGTTCAGATTGATTCTAATCTATAAAAAAGGATTTACAGAATCTTACATGGATTCATGCAGTTTTTGAGCAAAATAAAATATAATTCTGCAAGTACAAATTCACCCCACAAACTTATTTGTGTGTGTGTGTGCATGTGTGGAGCAGGGTTATGAGTGTCTGTGAGAGAGTGTGTATACGTGTGTGAATGTAAAGGGGTATAAATCTATAAGAGGGTGCATGTGTGCGTGTGAATGTGGGAATGTATGTGTGAGTGTATGAGAGAGAGCTTGTGTATGAAAGAGGGTCTGTGTGAGTGTATAGGTCTGTAGGAGTGCCTGTGTGTCTGTGGGAGTGTCTGTCTGTCTGTGAGTGTGCATCTGACCGTGTGTGTGTGTGCGCGTGTGCATGTATAGTGCAGTGGGGTCACCTGTAGTGTGACATGAACCAAGGTCCCGGTTGAGGCCATCCCCATGGGTACTGAACTTGGCTATCAGCTTATGTTCGGCCACTTTGCATTGAAGTCCGCCTTGGTGGACCAACACCTGAAAGTCCGAGGTCAAATGTCCCTGAC
The DNA here is from genome assembly GCF_004010195.1 of Chiloscyllium plagiosum. Lineage (NCBI taxonomy): Eukaryota > Metazoa > Chordata > Chondrichthyes > Orectolobiformes > Hemiscylliidae > Chiloscyllium > Chiloscyllium plagiosum. Next base: position 8,454,123 of record NC_057744.1, on the reverse strand, counting down.
TGCTGAAGTGTTCTCCGACTGGGAGGGAGCACTCCTGTCTGTTGATTGTTGTGCAGTGTCCTTTCATCTGTTGCCATAGTCTCTGCTCGGTCTTGCTGATGTACCATGCCTCAGGGCATCTTTGCCTGCAGCGTATGAGATAGACAATGTTGGCCGAGTCGCATGAGTACCTTTAAAAAGGTTCTGCAACTTACATATGAAAGAACTGAAACCAATACCTTCATTCTAAAAGATAAGAGACTTAACAAACAATCCAGGTCTTTTTCAATATATAATTTCAGTTACATCACACTGTAAACTTTTGCTCGAAATTCTGTATCTTATGACCTGATGAAGGAGCAGTGCTCCAAAAGCTAGTGCTTCCAAATAAACCTGTTGGACTATAACCTGGTGTTGTGTGATTTTTAACTTTGTGCTCCCCAGTCCAACACCAGCATTTACAAATCATAGCATAAGCAAATACCATTATTCTTCTGTTTTATTCATTTTAGTCTCATATTGTCATTACTAAACAAAGTGCAGGAATTCCCCTGGTCGGTGTGAGGTGATTCATATGTTAGTATACCTCATGTGAAACTGTAAAATCATCTGACTTTATCCATTTCCCTGCTGCTGAAAACCCCATCAAGTAGCTTGATGATTGTGAGACACTTGAGCCTGACCTCCCATCTTCCATCCTCATAAACCTGATGTCGTCTAAAACTCTGCTGCCCATGGCCTAACCAGCACCAAGTGCACTTCAGCCATAACTTCTGTGTTCACTGACCTACATTGACATCCAGTCAAGGAATACCTCAATGTAGCAGGTCACAACCTGGTTTTCAAACCCCTCTATGGCCTCTCCCTTCTCAGTTATTGTAAACACATCTAACCCTGCAACCCACTGAAACGTTAGCATCCTACAACTTTGGCCTCTTGCACATTCCTCTGTTAATTGCTCTTACCTTTGTCAGTGACTTCAGCTGCCTAATGTTCTGGGTATCATGGTCCCTCAGTGGTTAGCGCTGCTGCCTCTCAGTGCCAGATTCCACCCTAGTGCGACTGTGTGGAGTTTGCACATTCTCCCCATATCTGCATGGGCTTCCTTCCACAGTACAACATTGTGCAGGTTTGGTACATTAGCCATGGGAATGCCAAAAGGCTTGCGTTCACACTGTAGGGATTCTATGATTCTGGAATTTCCTTTCTCTAGCTGTCCACTTCTCTGCCTCTCTTTATTCCTTTAAGTCATGTCTTAAAATGCACCTAGTCAAGGTGTTGTCCATTTGCATTAATATTGTTGTAGTTGGCTCAGAACCAAACCCGTATTGCAGAGTTCCTCAGAAATTATACTGCACTAAAAGTGAATTATAAAAGTACTTTGTTATTTTTATTGCTGTAAGCACTTTCTAAAGAAATGCATAAAGCCTCAGTAGAATTGCTGAATACTGTACATTTTCACCAGTGCATCTCTGATTTTCATGTGAAATATCTGGAGGAAATGTTTTGACCTCTGATTATGTTGAAGAGTTCAGATACTCAATTCTATAGCAGAGATTGAGAGTGTTTCTTGTGCTGTGAATTTCAAGAGAATCGGAACAACAATGGACTGTGGTCAATGTATCATAAAATGTGCAGGATCATTAAGGTAGCAAATGCCTGATGGTGCTTCACTTTGGTCATCAGGCCTGAAAAGCGAGGAGAGATCTCACATTCGACTAAAGAGATCGGGAGACTTTTGAAAATAGGGAAGCAGCATTGCATAATGTATGAAGTCCCAGAGTATGGAACTAATATGCTTGATGGCTCCACACCTTGTGGTGAAGTAGAAGAAGATCATGAGCAGTTTGCAACAGATAACAGAAATCCTATTCACCAGGTTTGGATTACCTTTAAACCACATTGTAAGAGACATTTCTCTGAGTTCAATATTTAAAATTAAACGGGTATAATTAGTGTGTGGAATCACTTGCTTTCTTTCATTTTTTTTTGGGTGGTCAGTAAGCTACGGGAGTGCCTACTTTCACCTCCAAGCAGTCATCAAGCAAAGCTGAAGATTCATATCAACTTTGGAACACTCTTGCCAGACGCTATTTGACTTCCATTTCTGACAAATTTATTTATTATCAAAATTCATCTGCAATGGAGACATTGAGACCATCAAATGGAGAGATCTGCAGTGTTTGGGTGTCTTGAACCAAACCAATGCCCTTCAAAATATATTCAGAAGGTAGCCTAGACCCTCACTTTTTCTTATTTCAAAGGTAAAATGTGAGGTGCTGTGTTCCAGATGCAATTCGATTGGTCAGCCTAGTCAGCGTTAAGCAAAACACAATTTTTTCAAACACTATCGTTAAAATACAACAAAAGACAGAAGAATTTGGAATAACTTAATGCTATGGGAAAACTTAACAGAATAATAGATATAGTAACTATTATGATTTAACTGTTCCAATATAGCAACATCCCGTAAACATACTATTGGCAAGAAAGCAAACTCAGAAAACAGATTTTGTTTCTCACACAATCCAGCAGCTCAGGAAGAGAACCTCTGCTTTAATTAAGAGAGGGAAAAATACGTTCCACCCCCAAAAGCAACTTCGGAAAATTAACGAAAAATCCTGGATCTGTGAAAGCTTAACCATGACCATTCAGGCTGCTTCTGTTGTTCCAACTTTTAAAAAAAATCAAGCCTCACAAGTTGTTCATATTCTCATAGACTGCTCTTCGGGTATTTGGGTATTTCATCACTACTAGCGTAATACCAGTTTAAAGGATTAATCGTCTATGTCATTTCAAATGACAGATTTGTCCAAAACTCCCATACCCCTAATTCTTAGGAAATGAGGGCTTTATAGTGTACTGTTTCATTAAACAGAATGAACGTATCTGCAAGGTTCAAGATCATTGCAACACATGGAGTCTGACATCTAAACTTAGGGCTGGTCAAAGAAGTAGCAGGTTTTCATAGGCTTGTAGATTGGTTATGGCACCAAAGGAGGCCATTAGTCACAATGTGTCCGTGTGCTGTGTGCAAGAGCAACTCACTTAATAACTTCACGCTGTGTTTGCCTGTAACTCAGCACATTTTTCACTTTTTTTATACAGAGTCATAGAGATGTACAGCATAGAAACAGACCCTTAGATCCAATTCGTCCATGCCAACCAGATATCCCAAACTAATCGAGTCCCATTTGCCAGCACTTGGCCCATATCCCTCTAAACCCTTCCAATTCATATACCCTTCCAGATGCCTTTTACGTGTTGTAATTGTATCAACTTCCACCACTTCCTCTGGAAGTTCATTTCATACATGCCCTACCCTCTGCATGAAAAAGTTGCTCCTTAGGCCCCTTTTATATCTTTCCCCTTTCACCCTAAACCTATGCCCTCTAGTTCTGGACTCCTCCAGCCCAAGGAAAATACCTTGTCTATTTATCTTATCCATACCCCTCAAGATTTTATAAACCTCTATAAGGTCACCCCTCAGCCTCCGAAGCTCCAGGAAAAACAGACGCAATCCAATTCAGCCTCTCCCTATAGCTCAACCCATCCAACCCTGGCAACATTCTTGTAAATCTTTTGTGAACCCTTTCAAGTTTCACAACATCCTTCCGATAGGAAGGAGAACAGAATTTCACGCAATATTCCAACAATGGCCTAATCAATGTCATGTACAGCCTCAACATGACCTCCCAACTCTGATACTCAGTACACTGACCAATACAGGTCAGCATACCAAATGCCTTCTTCGGTATCCTATTTATCACTATCTAATCCTATCTAACTGTAACTCCACTTTCAAGGAACTATGAACCTGCACCCCAAGGTCTCCTTGTTCAGTAACTCTCCCCAGAATCTTACCATTGAGTGTTTAAGTCCTGTCCTGACCTGCCTTTCCAAAATGCAGCACCTCGCATTTATCTAAATTAAAGTCCATCTGCCTCTCCTCGGCCCATTGGCCCATCTGATCAAGATCCTGTTGTACTCTGAAGTAACCTTCTTTGCTGTCCACCACATCTCCAATTTTGGTGTCATCTGCAAACTTACTAACTATATCTCCTATGTTCACATCCAAATAATTTGTTTAAATGACAAAAAACAGTGGACCAAGCATTGATCCTTGTGGCACACTGCTGGTCACAGGCCTTCAGTTGAAGTGCAACCTCTACTACCACTTTCTGTCTTATACCTTCATTCAGTTCATTATCCAAATAGCTAGTTCTCCCTGCATTCCATGTGATCTAACCTGGCTATTCTTGGTAGTGTGGATGTGCAGAGGGATCTTGGAGTCCACGTACATAGATCCCTGAAAATTGCCACCCAGGTTGATAAAGCTGTTAAGAAGGCAAACAGAGTGTTAGGTTTCATTTGTAGAGGGATTGAGTTCCGGAGCAGCAATATTATGTTGCAACTACACAAAACGTTAGTGCAGCTACACTGGGAATATTGTGTACAGTCTGCTCGCCATATTTTGGGAAGGATGTCGAAACATTGGAAAAGGTACAGAGGAGATTTATGAGGACGTTGCCTGGTCTGGAGGGAAGGTCTTATGAGGAAAGGCTGAGAGACTTGAGTCTGTTCTCATTGCAAAGAAGAAGGCTAAAAGGGGATTTGATAGAGACATACAAGATGATCAGAGGATTAGATAGGGTAGACAGTGAAAGTCTTTTTCTTAGGATGATGTCAGCTTGTACGAGGGGGCATAACTACAAATTGAGGAGTGATAGATTTAGGACAAATGTCAGTGGCAGATTCTTTACTCAGAGAGTAGTAAGGGCATGGAATGCCCTACCTTCCAATGTAGTTAACTCAGTCACATTAGAGAGATTTAAACAATCCTTGGATAAGCACATGGATGATGATGGGATAGTGTCAGGGGACGAGCTGAGAATAGTTCATGGGTCGGTGCAACATCGAGGGCCAAAGGGCCTATTCTGCGCTGTATTGTTCTATGTTCTAACCAGTGTACTATGAGGAACCTTGTCAAATGCCTCACTGAAGTCCAGACCTTTGCCTTCATCAATCCTCTTTGTTACTTCTTCAAAAAACTCAATCCAATTAGTGAGACACAATCTCCCACGCACAAAGCCATGTTGACTCTCCCTAATCAGTCCTTGCCTTTCTAAATACATGTAAATCTTGTCCCACAGGATTTCCTCCAACAACTTGAACATTATCAACGTCAGGCTCACTGGTCTATAGTTCCCTGGCTTTTCCTTACCACCTTTCTTAAATAGTGGCACCACGTTAGCCAACCTCCAGGCTTCTGGCACCTCACTTGTTGCTATCGATGATGCAAATATCTCAGCAAGGGGCCCAACAATCTCTCCCCTCACTTCCTACAGAATACTATGGTACACCTGATCAGATCCTGGTAATAATCCAATTCCTTCCTAAATACCTTGATTAAACCTGCTTTCGCTGCACTATCAAATTGAAATGAGATCATACCAGAATAACCAGAATAATACTTCAATTTATTCACGATGACACAAAGGCATCTGTCTTGCTTGGCTGAACAGAGCTCGATCTCGCCTTACAAAAGAGATCGCGAGAATTTCAGAAAGATGAAGTCAGGAGGCCTGACATTCTGAGAATAGGACATATTGATATCTGATAAGCTCAGAGAAAGAGCTTATGGGTCTGTATGAGAGTACATGGAAATTCATTTGCATTTCACCAACGACCTATTAAAAAAAGTGATTGCTTATTGATAACTGCCCCATTGTCGATCAATCCAAACAAATGTTGAAGAAGATTATTCAGATGCATTATTCTTTTAATCTCATCAAATGCTTTCGATTTCTTCCTGAAAGTTTGAGATTGCACGGCAGTGATATAGGCAGAATTGCTCTGAATGGACAGCCTGTTTGCTCAGTATTAGTGTCCTCATTTCTGCCTTCTGTGGGTTCTTAACTGCGTACCAGGGACTGGAGACCAAAATGTAGATTGAAGCATTCACTGGAGTAATGAGGGAGTGCTGTCAGAACAGTTGTCTTTTTGATCAACTCGTAATTACAAGGCTATTTTGCTCATTCAGTTGGATGGAAAAGATGCAATGAGCTGTTCAAGACGGATAAGGAGATTTTTTTTCACCCCTCTAAAAACATAAGCAAAACCAGTTACCTGATCATTTATCTTGCTACTCCATTTTGTTCACTTAAGGGATGTGGATGTCATTGGCTGAGCCGGCATTATTGCCCATCCCTAATGAATCATAGAATCCTGAGAGTGTAGAAACAGGCCATTCAGCCTATCGAGTCTATGCCGACCTTCTGATGAGTATCCCACCCAGACCCCCTTCCCCACCACCCCACCCCATCCTATCTCCGTAACCCTGTATATCCCATGGATAACCCAACTAGCCTACACATCCCTGAACACTATGGGTGATTTAGCATGGCCAATCCACCTGAGCTGCACATCTTTGGACCGTGGATGGAAACTGGAGCACCCAAAGAAAATCCATGCAGATACAAGGAGAACGTGCAAGCGCCACACAGACAGTCGTTCAAAGATAGAATCGAACCCAGGTCCCTGGTGCTGTGAGGTAGCAGTGCTAACCACTGAGCAACCCCTAAGATGGTGGTGAGCTGCCTTCCTGAACTACTACACTGTAGGTAGATCCACAATGCCATAAGGGAGGGAGTTCCAGGACTTTGACCCAGCAACTCTTAAGAAACAGCAATATATTTCCAAGTCAGGATGGTGAGTGGCTTGGAGGGGAACGTGAACGTGGTGGTGTTCTATGTACCGCCCTTGTCCTTCTAGATATAGTTATCGTGAGTTCAGAAGATGCTGTGTGTACAGATCTTTGGTGAATTTCTGCAGTGCATCTTGTAGATAGTATACACACTGCTGCTATTGAGTATCAGTAGCAGAGGGAATGGATGTTTGTGAATATGGTGCCAATCAAGGGGGCTGCTTTGTTCTGGATGGTGTCAAGCTTCTTGAGTGTTGTTGGAGCTGCACCCATCCAGGCAAGTGGGGAGTATTCCATCTTTGTGAGATCTTGCTACAGTTGGCTGTTACATTTTCTTATATGTCAAGAGGAGCCACACATTTTAAAAGTACTTCGTTGCACATTGCGCCTGTAAAAGGGGTCTTTATAATAACAAATTTCCTCTTTCTATTATATACATAAGTACGAGGACTCGATTTGACGGCGTAAGTTTGTATTGTGCCTATGAGTTGCTCAAGCTAAATGATATCACTGATATACTTGATCTGTATCAATTGCGTGGATCTCTATAATGTGAGAAGTCCAGAGTAATGAAGAAGGGTAGCTTGCATGGTTTGCTCATAATTGCTACCTTTGTGTGAACTGAAAAGTAAATCTCTCAGTTAAGAAAAGGAGCAAGAGGAGAAGCAACATTGTATGATTGTAAAAATTGCAAACAATGCTTGCAAAATGGAAGATTTTGGGCACGGACATAATGTAGTAGAACACAATGGCTATTCAATCAGAATTTGTTTTCTGCGGTCTTACTTTCACCGAGTTAATAATTTACCATGCAGGTAAATCCTACACTTTTATTAATTATAAACATACAGTTACATTGTTGTTATCTGCTTTGTGTATTTCTAAAGACACCGCGTGATATCGAATGTCCTTCTCTGTGGTGGGTTTGATGGTGGACAGGTGATGTAATCAAGGTGGGAGGGTGGTGGCAGAAGTCCCTTGTTCAAAGACATTCAGTGCCTGATAGAGATACCCTGCGTCAGGAAGAGGTGGGCCCCTGTCCTTATTCGACGTTTCGGGCAAAAGCCCTTTATCAGGAATCCTGATGAGGGGCTTTTGCCCGAAACATCGATTTTCCTGTTCCTCGGATGCTGCCTGACCTGCTGTGCTTTTCCAGCACCACTCTAATCTAAACTCTGGTTTCCAGCATCTGCAGTCCTCACTTTTGCTCTGTCCTTATTGCTGACTCTCTCTCTCTCCTCTGTCTCAAACTTACTCTCCTACTATTACTCACCTGTGACTGTGTCCATCCATGATCCTGTGGCTTGGGTGGGTGTTGTACCTGCAACAGCTATTGCCTTCCTGACACTCAGAGTCAAGATGATTCCAAATTATGATTTAATCACTCTGATTCAGAGCTCTAAAGAAGAGAAAATTGCTGGATTTATGGTTCCCCACAGTTACATCACCATTCAAAGTCCAACTTCTTTGATTTGGCTTCTTGTTGCACTTATTAAAAGTACCTTTAATGGGATATGAGCATTGTTAGCAAGATCAACGTTTGTTGCCCATCCATAATAGCCTTTGAATTGAATAGCTCCCTTAGCCATTTCAAACAGGAGCTAAGAGTCAACCATATTGTTGTGGGTCTTGAATCAGATGCCAGTTTGGCAAGGTCGACAGAAAGGAGGCTGGAAGAGCACAGCAAGCCAGGCAGCAACATGAGGTGCACAAGTCAACATTTCAGATGTTACCCTTCTTCAGGCAGCAGATTTCATTTCTAATAAAAGTTTAGTCACAAGACAGGCTTTTACAACAATTTGATCTTTTTTTTCAAAAACTGTGACTAGTTTTATACTTTGTTTTAAATTCTCTTGTTAAGATATGTTCTGATGTACCTCTGAAACATAATAGGATGTGAAGCCATGAATTCAGAACATGAACCTTGGTATAGAGTCATAGAGATCTACAGCATGGAAACAGACCCTTCAATCCAACTCATCCATGCCAATCAGATATCCCAATCTAATCTAGTTGCATTTGCCCATATCCCTCAAAACACTTCCTATTCATATTCCCATCCAGATGCCTTTTAAGTACTTTAATTGTAACAGTCTCCACCACTTCCTATGACAGCTCATTCCATCCACGTACCACCCTCTGTGTGAAAACATTTCCCTTTAGGTCCATTTTATATCTTTCCCCCTCACCCAAAACCTATGCCCACTAGTTCTGGACTCCCCCATCCCAGGGAAAAGACCTTGTCTATTTACCCTATCCATGCTTCTCATGATTGTGTAAACCTCTATAAGGTCACCCCTCAGCCTCTGATGCTCCAGGGAAAACAGCCCTAGCCTATTCAACCTCTCCCTATAGCTCAAATCCTCCAACCCTGTCAAAATCCTTGTAAATCTTTTGTGAACCCTTTCAAGTTTCATAACATCCTCCTGATAGGAAGGAGACCAGAATTTCAAGCAATATTCCAAAAGTGGCCCAACCAACGTCCTGTATAGCTGCAACATGACCTCCCAATCCCTATAATCAATGCTCTGAACAATAAAGGAAAGCATACCAAACAGCTTCTTCACTATCCCATCTACCTGCGATTCTATTTTCAAGGAGCTATGAACTTGCACTCCAAGGTCTCTTTGTTCAGCAACACTCCCTAGGACTTTCCCATTAAGTGTGTAAGTCCTGCTCTAATCTGATTTTCCAAAAATGCAGCACCTCGCATTTATCTAAATTAAACTCCATCTGCCATTCCTCAGCCCATTGGCCCATCTGATCAAGATCCCATTGTAATCTGAGGTAACGTTCTTTGCTGTCCCCTACAACTCCAATTTTGCTGTCTTCTGCAAACTTACTAAATATACCTTTTATGCTTACATCCAAATCATTTATTTAAATGATGAAAAGTCATGGACCCAGCACTGATCCTTGTGGCACTCTACTGGTTACAGGCCTCCAGTTTGAAACACAACCCTCCACCACCACCCTCTGTCTTCTACCATCAAGCCAGTTCTGTATCCAAATGGCTAGTTCACCATGTATTCCATGAGATCTAACCTTACTAACCAGTCTCCCATGAGGAATCTTGACAAACACCTTACTGAAGTTCATAAAGGTCATGTCCACTGCTCTGCCCTCATCAATCCTCAGCACAAAGCCATGTTGACTATCCCTAATCAGTCCTTGCTGTCCAGGTATATGTAAATGCTGTCCCTTAGGATTCCCTCCAACAACATGCCCATCACCGACATCAGGCTCACTGGTCTATAGTTCCCTGGCTTGTCCTTATCACCCTTCTTAAACAGTGGCACCACGTTAGCCAACCTCCAGTCTTCCAGCACTTCACCTGTGACTATCGATGTTACAAATATCTCAACAAGGGGCGCAGCAATCACTTCCCTACCTTTACATAGTGTTCTAGGGTATGCCTGATCAGGTCCTGGGTATTTATCTGTTTTTATGCTTTCCAAAACATCTAGCACCTCCTCCTCTGTAATATGGACATTTTCCAAGATATCACCATCTATTTCCCTACATTCTATATCTTCCATGTCCTTTTACACAGGTAAACACTGATGCAAAATACTCATTTACTATCTCTTCCATCTCCTGTGGCTCCACACAAAGGCTGCATTGCTGATCCTTGAGGAGCCCTATTTGCTGCCCAGTTTCTCTTTTGTCCTTGATGTATTGGATTCTCCTTAACTGTATTTGCCAAAGCTATTTCATGTCCCCTTTTTGCCCTCCTGATTTGCCTCTTAAGTATACTCCTACTGCCTTTATACTCTTCTAAGGATTCACTCAATCTATCCTGTCTATACCTGACATATGCTTCCTTCTTTTTCTTAACCAAAACTTCAATTTATCTAGTCATCCAGCATTCCCTACACCTACCAGCCTTTCCTTTCACCCTAACGGGAATGTACTGTCTCTGGACTCTCGTTATCTCATTTCTGAAGGCTTCCCATTTTCCAGACGTCCCTTTACCAGCGAACATCAGCCCCCAATCAACTTTTGAAAGTTCTTGCCTAATATCGTCAAAATTAGCCTTCCTCCAATTTAGAACTTCAACTTTTAGATCCGGTCTATTCTTTTCCATCACTATTTTAATACTAATAGAATTATGGTTGCTGGCCCCAAAGTTCTCCCCAACTGACAAATCAGTCCCCTGCCCTTATTTCCCAAGAGTAGCTGGATGGGTATATGAATGGGAAGGGTTTGCAAGGATATGGGCCAAGTACTGGCAGGTGGGACTAGATTGGGTTGGGATATTTGGTCGGCATGGATGGGTTGGACTGAAGGGTCTGTTTCCATGCTGTACATCTCTTTGACTTTATGACTCTATGAGTAGGTCAGGTTTTGCACCTTCTCTTAGGTACATCCACATACTGAATTATGACTTCTTGATGCCATTATGTGGTAAGAGGTGTGTTCAAATTTCATGTTACCGCACCATATGAGAAGATCATGCAATATAGATGTCATTGATATTTTCTCAATTAGTGCAAGTCAGTGTAAAATAATTCAGCAGCTGGTAACCTGACATTCCTAATGGAAGAGCTACCTGACCCTGAGCAGTTTGCTATTTGACACCAAGTTGGAATGAATGGGTAACTAAGCTGCTTAAATATAATCGTGTAGGCCAGACTGCTTTGTTCATTTGCTCGTTCCAGGGAAAGGAAGGTTTGACTCAGAATAAGTTGAAACTCAGCAAAGGTGGGTCCCTCCCCAGTGTATGCATGACCTGCTTATTGAAGTTTGCTGGCAGCTGGTCTGAGGAAGAATTCCTGGATGAATCAAAATTAAAACAAAGGTATTAGGGACAAGGCAACAGGAATCGAGGACTGAACTACGCAGACATGATACTGCTGCTGCTTCACTACTTATTGCTGGACAGCTCACAAGGTACAGCTGTATTGTTTTATTCATGCACAGGATGAGGGCGTCACTGACTAGGTCAGCATTTATTGCCTATCCTTAATTAACCCGACGGCAGCAAAGAATCAACACATTGCTGTGGGTCTGGAGTCTGGAGTGAAGGATTATATCGATTGCTGTACACATAGACCCATAGAGGTCTACAACATGGAAACAGGCCCTTCAGCAACTTGTCAATGCTACCCAGTTTTCACAATTAAACTCGTCCTTATTTGCCTGCATTTGGTCTATATCCCTCCAAACATCTCCCATCCATGTACTTGTCTAAATATTTCTTAAATTATGAAATTGTACTCACTTCCACCACTAGCTCTGGCAGCCCGTTCCAGACACTCATCCCCGGGGGGAAGAAATTGCTCCTTTGGATCCTTTGTCTCTCTCTCTCACCTTAAAAGACCTTTTAGCCATGTTTTAACAAGGTTAAAATGTAATTAGTGTAATTCATTTTCCAGTCCAGCAGATTTATAATTGTGTATTGAAAGTAAACTTTCCAAAATTACAAGAATGAAGGCACTGTGAAGTGGCAATGGTAATCGCCTCAGGATTAATAATCCCGAGACCCAGGCTGATGCACCGGGGATGTGGGCTTGACAACCATCACAGCAGACAGAGGAATCTGAATTCAATTTAAAAATCTGGAATTTAAAAAAGACTAGTTCAAAGTAACCATGAAACAATTGACCTAAAAATTCTCTACTGGTTCTCTACTGTCCTTTCAAGAGAGAAATTTATCATTCTTACCTGGTTTATCCTACATATAACATCAGTCCTAGAACCATGTTTGTCTCTTAGCTGCCATTTAACATGGCCTAACAAGCATTCAGCTCAAGGCAACTAAGGGGGTATAATAAATTGTGTCCTTGCTGGTGATGCCTACATCTTATGGCAGAATAAGAAAAAGTTTCAAAAGTGCTTAATTGGTTGTTAAACACGTGATGCCTTGAGGCAATGACAGGTGTCATATAAATTTAATTACTTCTTTAACCTTTTGTGCATCTCTGTATTTTTTGAGTAATATTTACCTCCAAAACAAAAATTGATTATACAATGGCCTGATCATTGAAGTTTCAGCATTTTGGGGACATCCTCAGGCTTTCATTGTTCTTAGTGCAAATGCACTCTTAGCAAGTTTCACACGATGACTTCATTTTTGAATATATGACATGTACTGTAAAGAAAATTGCAGGGTGAAAGGAGAAAATGCATGGGACAAAGTATGGTATTGTAGCAGAGAGTTGGCATGCCACAAATGCATAATGGTGTCCTGTGCTATAGATATTCCATAACTCAGCCCCTATTAGGGTGCTGGAGATTGTTGAGCTGCTCAGTGTAAATGTTGGAATATGGATTTTTTTCCAAAGTTGGGAGAGTTACTGGTTACAAAACTGCTGCCTATAGTGACTCACAAACATAACCATATAATTAGATAAATTCTGAATAGATATAAATGCATGTTCATGTATTAAGTGTTGGAGTGTTTATGTACGGCAAAAAATTAATGTGCAGTTTTTCAGCTCCTTTGAGTTCTGGCAATCTCAATATCAGAGTATTAATTGCTATAATTTCCAAGAGGCTGATCACTTTCATTAAATTCGAACTTTCAGTACACAACTGAAAGGTGGCACAAGACTTTACATTTCCAGTTCCAAAGTCTCACAAAACTGCTCTTTTCAATCTGAATACAAGTTCTCACGGGCAGTCTTGTAGGGTGAACCATTAAGATTTTCAGTCATTTATTTCTCCCTGATTCTGCCAGACTGTATCACTGAGTTACCAAGAGAACCTTAGAAATCCTTCTCCTCTCAAAGCCCATTGCCATGGCTGTGTGAACCAGATGGGTTTTGTATTCAGATAGAAATGCTGATTAGCTCCTTTTCAGACTTCAACTCTGTTGTATATTTAAAGTAAAACACAGTTTAAAGCGTAAACATTTTTAGACTGACAATCTCAACATCTTTGTGAGATTTTGGAAATGGACAGTCTAACACAGTTGCTGCTGTCATTGTCTACAGGTGTGAAACCTTTTTCCTGCTTCCTAGCAAAATGACTTGGAGCTTCTTTTACAGCTACATCAACCAGACCTGTTGCTTGGCAGACTTCAGAACCAGGCAGAAGTGGGTACTGCAGATGCTGGAGATGAGAGTCAAGATAAGAGTGGTGTTGGAAAAGCACAGCAGGTCAGGCAGCATCCAAGGAGCAGGAAAATCGACGTTTCGGGGTGAAGGGTTTTTGCCCAAAATGTCAATTTTCCTGCTTCTTGGATGCTGCCTGACCTGCTGTGCTTTTCCAGCACCCCTCTCTAATCCTGGCTTCAGAACCGGTCGCATGACCTGCTTTATTTTATCCTGACTTAAAGGCACAGTTCTGAAACACAACAATCTTTTAAACCTCATATTTATAACAATATCCAAACTTTGAGTGAGGTGGAAGGCAATTATTGCATCGGCAATCTTAACATTGCCTGATTTTTTTGTTTGACCTGATTTGAAGTAGAAGGCAAAGTATTTTCAGGGAATGTAGAACCTGTGTAAGCAAGTTGTAGCTTGTTGCAGACTAAGAATACTTAATCCTCCACAAAGGATACCTGGGCTACTGCTGTGGTTACTGGTAAGTAGCAATCATATAGTTATTTCAACACTGAATGATTTCAGTGTCTATTATAATAAACGATGAGCAGTTTGGAAGAGCAAAGGAGTTGAGTATGTTTTATTTAAAGGGGAGCTACATGAAGAGAAGGAAAAAAGTCGCAAGTAACGTTTGTTATGACTTTGATTGGGGGGAAATGAGTTGCTAATAAAGCCCTACTGCTCCATCTCTTACACCATTGGTCCAAATGTGAGGATTTAATTATCCAAATGGCCAATAGTTTATCCTTAGTGATACTATACAGAATAAAAGAATAAAAGAGACTTTCACCAGGTTTCATTAACTAACTCAAAATAATCTGTGTATTAAAAGATCATAAAATCCCTACAGTATGAAAGCAGGCCATTTGGCCCATTAAGTTCACACCAACTCTCTGAAGAGCACCCCACCCCGACTTATTTTATCCCTGTTATACTGCATTTCCCAAGGCTAATCCACCTCGCCTGCACATCTTTGGACCGTGGGAGGAAACCCACCACACAGACACAGGGCGAACATGTAAACTGCAGATAGAGAGTCACCTGAGGCTAGAATTGAACCTGGCTCCCTGATGCTGTGATGCAGCAGTGCTAACCACTGAGTCACTATGTCATCCTAAAGATACATCTTATGTTTAAAATTAGTTTCAAACACTGATCAATATCTAAGTTATAACCTGGAATTAAAACTACATTCCCTTAATCACAAAGACAAACACAAAGAAAAACATGCAACTCAAATGACCAACAATCTCTGAAGATATGGTGATTACTAAAAATAGAGAAGGAAAACAATGCTACTGGCCAAGAATCTGAAACACAGTGACTCGTAATGACTTCTCACAGTCCACTGTTTCCTGTTGAAGAAATCAAATTTTCGATAGGCATAGACTTATGGATGAACTTCAGTTCTGATCACAAGCAACCTAAATCTAAGGCTTTGGTAGATTGTCATTGTCCAGGCTTTCAGGTTTAACAAGTTAAGCTGAAATATTGACATTTGGAAACTTTATTGGGCTCCCAGAAAGTTTACTAAAAAAGAATTTCAGGAGAGATTTGGTATTTTCCTTACTGATTACTTAGGTCTGTTGAACAGAAAACCTAAGTCCAGACTCATTCAATTGTTTTCCCTTCCCATCACCCCCAGGGTAAAATCATTCCTACAGCATTTTCAGTCTAAAGTGAAACAATGAGAAAAAAATGTGAAAGCAATATATCTACAGATTTCAAATGATTTAAAATGACATAAGGAGAATTAATGATGATGCAGCTTATACTTCCCCCTGCATTAGCAGCTATGCTTTCTTTTGCCTTGCCTAGAATTGCTGAGGTGTAATGTCTCTCTTCCCTCCTTTACAGACATTTATACCACATGCTGCATCTGAAAGGCTAAGAGCATTGTGGAAGACCCCACACACCTCTCACTCAAACTCTTCTCCGTCCTGCCATCTGACAGAAGATACTGGAGCATTTGGTCTCTCATGGCCAGACTGTGCAATAGTTGCTTTTCCCAGTCCATCGGGCTCCTTAACACTGTATGATTGGACTCTTTCCCATCTGAAATTCTTTGTACAACTCTGAATTGCTGCGAGAAAAATGTCTGTTATTTATCATTCTTCTATTACACTGTAACTTGCATGTTTTGCACTCCTTTTGCACTTTATGCCATGTACGATTGTGTAGTTTGTGCTGTCCATGTAGTACCCTTTGTCCTGGAGGAAAGCTGTCTTGTTTTTACCGTATCAGTTGTATATGGTAGAAATGACAAACAAAAGCTACTCTCTCTTAAGACTGCACAAAGAGATTATAGCTCTATCAAATAGTAATTAGCATCTATCTCGCAGGCAGCTTGTTCCATTTTAAGCTCCAATGCAGAAAACATGCCAATTCAAGATAGACCGAGGACTAGTGAATTTGAGTTGGTTATAAAATGGAGGCATGATGAATAAGAGCTAGAATATAACAGCATGATCTGTAGCATGTTATTTTTGTATAGATGCATGCTGATAACTCACACATGACTTTGGCATTTTCCCTGGCACCTGCCTCCAAAGCCTGATTGACAGCACCCTCGAAATTAATGCAAATCTCAACGTGCATTGTGAAACTATTCGAATTGATTGGCAGTTATACATTGGCACAAATCCAATTTTTGTGAAATAATGAAGATATGTTTTCCAGTAGTTTTTAGCATAGCTGCTAATGCAGGCGGAAATTTTTGAATAAATCATTTGAAATCTGTAGATATACTGCTTTCACTTTTTTCCTTATTGTTTTGCTACAGACTGAAAATGCTGTAGGAATGATTTTACCTTGGGGGTGTGGGAAGGGAAAACAATTAGATGATTCTGGACTTAAGTTTGCTGTTCAACAGACCTAAGTAGTCAGAAAGGAAAATACCCAATCTCTCCTGAAATTCTCTCCTGAAAATATGTTGGATGATATGACAATGTTCCTGATGATTTCGGGTTGTTCGTGCACAGACATAGAAAAACGCTACAGATACACCACGTTCCTAGCTTTACATATGTTGTGGTGTGCCTATGAAGCAGTGGACTAGTGGAAAGGGATGGTAAGCTTCAAGATGCCCTGTTGTGAGATTTTCCATAATAAGTGACTGAGAACAGTTCAACGGTTGGTAATCAGCCAATTTTAGGAAGTTAGATTGATGAGGAGAGAGGAGGAAATTGACGCCTTCAGGCTGATGGTCAGTAAGGTACTTGTGAACAAGGAATAGAGGCTCTGTTCAAAGAAGGTGCGACTGAGGCAGGCTGTAAGCAGCTGGGACCCAGGAGAAGTCTGGGAGTCAAGTAGGTATCATTAAATGTTGGAATTGGGACTTAGGATAGGTCCAGGGAACTATGAGGCCTCAAAACAATCTGTGTTGCATTTATAATTCAGCACAGGTGACAGCAAAGGTGAGGGAATGCCACAAGCAGTATTTGCTTTGTGCAGTTGATAATATACTCAAATTTGGAAAATGCAGGACAGAGCTGAAAATGTGTTGCTGGAAAAGCGCAGCAGGTCAGGCAGCATCCAAGGAGTAGAAGAATCGACGTTTCAGGCATGAGCCATTCTTCAGGAATGAGGAAAGTGTGCCCAGCAGGCTAAGATAAAAGGTAGGGAGGAGGAACTTGGGGGAGGGGCATTGGAAATGCGATTGGTGGAAGGAGGTTAAGGTGAGGGTGATAGGCCAGAGTGGGAGTGGGGGCGGAGAGGTCAGGAAGAAAATTGCAGGTTAGGAAGGTGGTGCTGAGTTCGAGGGTTGGGACTGGGACTGAGACTGAGGGCTGCACCAGCTTGGTTAAGTTGGCTGTCTGCAAACAAAACAGTGGATTGTGCCTGTGAGTAGTGCAAGAGTGCAATTTCAAGAGTCCAGGGAAGTGTAGTCCCAAGGAATGAGGTTTAAGTATCAAGCCATAAACAGAAAATGAAACAGTCTGTGACAGAGTGGCTTTTAGAGGAGCGCCGAAACTAAGTCTTTAAAGAAAAGGAATAGGAATCCCTTATAAAGTTTAACTGAAATTTGACGAACAGCAGTAGCATGATCTTTTGGGATGGGGGAAGGGGCAGATGTTGTTGAGAAATTTGTTGGATCTCTTGCAACTGAATTTTTTATTTCTTTTGGGTTGTTCAACTGTAGTTTGTCTGCTATGAGTATTTCTCTCATGCTTACTCTGGGATTTGGAATATAGGCTGTATAGGTGTTGTAGACCTGATAGGGAAATAACAGCAATACTGTACTTGGAAATTAACATGCTCATCATAATAGGAGCTCCATTTTGTGGCATATAAGTTGGACTAATATGAATAATTCACCAGTTTTACCAGAGTTATCTTCTGGAATTGTTTTACCTTTCTAACTTTGTGCAGTAAGTTATCGTTGTTTGTTCAAATCCCTGGAATCTCCTGACTTTATATTTCTGGATCTCACATTTTATTGGCTTTAAAAATATGTTACTCGTCTCTTGTCAGATCATTAGATAAACTTAGCAGCCTGGTCTGTGACCATAATAGTCTGAAATTTCTGTCAAAGTAGTAAAGTTAGCATTACAAATAAATTGAGATTCATTAGTTTTAGAACTCCCCTAAAAGCCATTCTGTCACAGACTGCACATGATCTTGTACTTTAATCTCATCCCCAGGGATGAAACAGTGTCTTTCTTCACCTCTGCCTTGTTAAATCAAGAGGTTTGAATAATGATTCTTACTGCTTTATTTATCTCAGATCATGAGGGAAGAGCAAAGTTGTGTTTTAATGATTAATGATTTCCTTGAGTATTCTGAGGAAGAGTCATCAGACTCAAATTGCTGACTCTCTACAGATGCTGCCACACCTGTTGAGTTTCACCAATATTGCCTGAGTTTGTTAATGATTGCCTTGAATTTAATATGTGTGATCATTGAATCCCCTTTTACCAGAATATACCTTTGCCCTTTCCAAATGTGACCAACATTCAGCAGCTGAACAGAATATCTTTATTCTAGTTCGCTAGGCCAACATTGTCAAGAAGTTCTCATCTTTAAATTGGTTTTATGAGGAAAGATGAGACAGGTCAGGCTAAAATCAGCTGGAATTGCAGAAAGTAAGAGGTGAATTAATTGAAACATGCATGATGCCGAGAGATCTAAACAGAAATTTTATCTCAGATCAATAACTTACTAAAATAAAACAGAGAACTGCGGGAGGATTTGGAGGCTGCTTCTATTTGTAGAAGATTTTAGAACTAAGGGGATTGTTTAAATATGAGGGGATCCATTTAAGTCAAAGATGAGAACTTTCTTTTCTCATAGAAGCCTGTGAATCGTTGGGACTTTCTTCCTCAAAAGACGGTGGAAACAGAGTCTTTCAACATTTTTAAAGCAGAGGCAGATAGATTGTTGTCAAAAAATGTGGAGCTGGAAAAGCACAGCCGGTCAGGCAGCATCCGAGGAGCAGGAGAGTCGATGTTTCCTGCACAAGCTCTTCATCAGGAACTTGATGAAGAGCTTATGCTTAAAACGGCGACTTCCTGCTCCTCAGATGTTGCCTGACTGGCTAAGCTTTTCCAGCACCATACTTTTTAACTGCGATCTCCAGCATATGCAGTCCTTACTTTATCCGACTAGAGAGTTTGTTGCTGAGTAAGGTAAGGATGGGTACATGGGAATTTTGAGCACACATAATCCTATTGAATGGTGGAGAAGGCTTGAGATGCTAATTGACCTTTTCCTTGCCCTTGCTCACCTGTTTGTTTGCATGGAAGAATAACAATTTGACTTAGTCAATAACTAAACAACTGTATTAAATTAGGCAAACATGCAATATTCAGAGCATACAGCATTGCCCGGAGTTAGTAATTACTGAAATGAATATGCTAGCAGTGTCCGTGGAGAGAAAACAGAGTTAATAATTCAAGCCCAGTAACCCTTCTTCAGAACTCTGTTCTCTCCCCACAGATGCTGCCGGACTTGCTGAGTTTCTCCCAGCAATTCCTGATTTAAATTTTGTTTTTGTTTTTATGAGTTTCAGATTTGTAGCATCCACAGTTCTCTGTTTTATTTTAGTAATTATTGATAAAATATTGGTACAATATTGATATTATTGATGTAGTGATATGAGTTTCTGTTTAGAGTGTGATCCAGATATGGCTTACTCCTGTTTGGAATAGTTTTTGTTTTCATACCCACATATACTTATTTATGTATCACCAAACATAAAGTTGGCCATGATTTTGAACACAATTCATGACAATCCATAAAAATACTTTGAGGTGATTGTTTACTATATTTTTTAAAATGCTTCAAAGAACATTCCTTGATATACTTCCAAAGTACTAATTTAATGCAGTCGATTAATATAAACAATGTCCATCCACCACCAAATTTTAAATAAGTCACTGTGACTAACAAATAAACAGAATGCCATTTGTTAGATTTATATTTGCAGTTTATCTGACACCAAAAATTAAACCATTCAATAGTCTGCCATTGCAATGCAGTTTCCGGAATAGAGTGGTGCTGGAAAAGCACAGAAGTTCAGGCAGCATCCGAGGAGCAGGAAAATCGACATTTCGGGCAAAAGCCCTTCATCAGGAATACATGATTTGGAGATGCCGGTGTTGGACTGGGGTGTACAAAGTTAAAAATCACACAACACCAGGTTATAGTCCTTCATCACCTGATGAAGGAGTGTCACTCCGAAAGCTAGTGTGCTTCCAATTAAACCTGTTGGACTGTAACCTGGTGTTGTGTGATTTTTAAATCAGGAATACAGGCAGAGTGCCTGAAGAGTGGAGAGATAAATGAGATGCAGTGCAGTGCTGAGGGAGGTTCTGCACTGTTAGAGACGTTATCTTTCAAATGAGACATTTTACTAAAGTTCACATTGCACTCAGGTGGATGTAAAAGATCCCAATGAATAGTAGGGTAATTCGCCCAGACATCTGTTCACTCAGTCTCCCTCAATCAACATCTTCAGAGCAAGTAATTTAGTCATTCTCATATTGCTATCTGTAAGGCCTAGTTTTGCACGAGTTGTGTGGGCTTGTGGAATACAATGTATTACCCCATATTCTTTCCTTCCTTTAATTATGAAGTCACGTTTATAAATTATTCAAGCAGCTTTATGACACTGACGTAGAAGTTCCTGGCAAGCCCAATGAAGCAAGTCCAGTCATAAAAGCTAAATCTGCCTTCAATGTCAGTATGCCAGGCCTCTCTGTTGTTGCCAAATTCACAACAAATCTGTTGTTCAAGCATGGTCAGTTGCTTAACTTTACCAGGTACTTGTATTGTGCATGGACCATTTTCCCTGTTCAACAAGGAATGTTGGGGTCAGCAGAACACTAAAAAACTGGGAACCTACTTGTTGAAATCAAAGTACAATTATTACAAAGATGTAGGGGTACTGTCCCTTTAAGGGAGTTGAAAAGCTAGCAAGGACTTCGAGAAGCAGAGAGAGGCTGGAACATGCTAACAATGTAACATCTGGTCGAAACAACTAAGAGATGTGTTGCCAGGATACAAAAACAAATTCAAATTTGGCCAATCATTTAAATTGTGCCCCAAGTTACCACAATCCAATCGAATTTGACAAAAAAAACGTTTTGGCAACACTAAACCACTGAAACTATCCAATACTTTGGAGCATAAATATCAGACATTTTGAACAGTTACTCAGAGCAGCAAAGAGCAAAAAGAAACCAACAACTGGAGAGACTGCTTGCTGAAAGGTCTGCTCTTATAAAGGTACCTTTGTCTATCAAAGACCTGGGAAGCAGAATCCCTCAGAAGAAGAAAAGAAAGCATAGGAAAATCTACAGAGGACACTCGGCAAAGCTGACTGATTTTGAAATGTGGTTATATTTTTTGTAAATCGTAATCAGGATTTTTATCAGACCAGTATTGTAGAGGGGAAGGTAAAAGATAATTTTGGAGGAAGGAGCTGTAAATAGTTGTTAATTAATTATTTTCTGTTAGACTTAAAAAAGGTTGTTAATTTTTACTTTAAATAGTGACTGGGGATAGTTCTTTGCCTCTCGAATTTTGACATATTACAGCACTGAATGAATCTTTTCTGTGTGGCTTGTTTAAATTTGCAGAGGGGTTTACCCCCATGTCATAACACAATTTCTTCACGTACTTTTTTTAAGCAAGCAAGCTTTCCTCACTATAAGTGCTGACTGTGTCACAGATGTGACAAAGTATTAAGGGGTTAAGGGCAGAGGAGGCAACAGCCTAACTATTTTATTACAAGACTATTAATCCAGAGACCCAAGTAATATTCTGGGGACCCAGGTTAAAATCCTGCCATGGTAGATGGTGGAATTTGAATTCAAATCTGGAAATAAGAGTCGAATGATGACCATGAAATGGTTGCTGATCGTCAGGAGAAGTCCATCCTGTCAGTAATATCCTTAGGAGAAAGTGAGGACTGCAGATGCTGGAGATCAATGTGGAGGGGTGTGGTGCTGGAAAAGCACAGCAGGCCAGGCAGCGTCTGAGGAGCAGGAGAAATGACATTTCGGGCATAAAGTCCTTTAGCGAAGAAAACTGTTGTCCTTAACGGGTATGGACAACATGTGACTCCAGGAACTGAGGGAGGCAATGGCCTAGTGGTGTTATGGTGGGGCTGTTCATGCAGAGACCCAGGCTCACATCCTGCAAACAGTAGATGGTGGAATTTGAATTCAATGAATATCTGGAATTAAGGATCTATTCAGGCCCATCAATTTGTTGCTGATTGTCAGAAAACCCTATCTGCTTCATGAATGGCTTTCAGAAAAGGAAACTGCCATCCTTGCCTAGTCTGGCCTACATATGACTTCAGACCCACAGCAATGTAGTTGACTCTTAACTGCCCTTTGGGCATTGAGGAATGGATAATAAATGCTACTTATCCAGTTACACCCTCATCATGTATTTTTTTTAATGTGCACTCAGTATTTCTCCACATAATGCCATAATGGTTAGAAGGGAATCACACTGCTACACTATACAGTGTAGTCACAAGCAATTCAAGATAGTGTTTCCCCACAATTCTCAAGCTGTGAACCACGGACTAGTTCACAAAAGACTCGAGGGACAACTAGAGGCAAGCCAGGGACAAGGGCAGAGAGCAGCCATCACTTACAAATGATGGTTGTACTAACGCAAGGTGGGAGAGCAGTTAGACAAAGATCATCAGTTGGGTAGAATATGATTTGTAATTGCAACTGCAATTATCACATTAAGTGATTCTTTTAATTAGAAGCTTTTCTTCAATGCTTAACAAGTAAGACAGATGAACTCAGGGCATGGTTGGGAACATGGAACTGGGATATCATAGCAATTACAGAAATGTGGCGTAGGGATGGAAAGGACTGGCAGTTTTATGTTCCAGGGTGTAGATGCTATAGGAAGGATAGAAATGGGGGGGGCAAGAGAGGAAGGGGTGTGGTGTTTTTGTTTAAGGATAACATTATGGCTGTATTCAGGGAGCATATTCCTTGGAGTACCGCCAGGGAAATTACTTAGGTGGAATTGAGAAATAAGAAAGGGATGATTACCTTATTGGGATTGTACTATGGACACCCCAATAGTCAGCGGGAAATCCAGAAGGAAAGGAGATCTCAGTTAGCTGTAAAATAATAGGATGGTAATGATAGGGGTCTTAAATTTTCCAAACATAGACTGGGACTGCCATAGTGTTAAGGGCTTGGATGGAAATGAATATGTTAAGTGTGTACAAGAAAGTTTTATGATTCAGTATGTAGATTAATCTAGAGAAGATGCAAAACTTAACCTACTCTTGGGAAATAAGACAGGGCAGGTGACTGAATTGTCAGTGAGGGAGCATGTTAGGACCAGCAACAATAATTCTATTAGTTTTAAAACAGTGATGGAAAGGATAGACCAGATCTAAAAGTTAACGTTCTAAATTGGAGGAAGGCCAATTTTGATGGTATTAGACAAAAACTTCAAAAGTTGATTGGAGGCAGACATTCACAGGAAAGGGACAGCTAGAAAATGCGAAGCCTTAAAAAAATGACATAAGGAGGGTCCAGAGACAATATATCCCTGTTAGGGTGAAAGGAAAGGCTGGTAGGTTTCGGCAATGCTGGATGATGAGAGAAATTGAGGTTTTGACCAAAGAAGGAGGAAGCATCTATCAGGAATAGACAGCGGTGATCAAGTGAATCCTTAGAATAGTATAAAGGCAGTAGGAGTATACTTAAAAGGGAAATCAGGAGGGCAAAAAAATGACTTGAGATAGCATTGGCAAATAGAGTTAAGGAGAATCCAAAGGATTTTTACAAATACAAAAGGAAAGAATAGGGCCCCTTAAAGAACAACAAGGCCACCTATGTGTGAAATTGCAGGAGATTGGAGAGAAACTAAATGAGTATTTTGTATCAGTGTTTATATGGAGAATGATGTGGAAATGAGAGAACATGGGGAAATAAATAACAACACCTTGAAAAATGTCCACATTTCAGAGGAGGGGGTGCTGGACATCTTAAAACACATAAATAAATCCCCAGGACCTGATCAGATGTACCCCTGGAACTCTGTAGGAAGCTAGGGAAGTGATTGCTGGGCCCCTTGCTGAGATATTTGCATCATCAATAGTCACAGATGACGTGCTGGAAGACTGGAGGTTGGCTAATGTGTTGCCACTATTTAAGAAAGGTGGTAAGGAAAAGCCAGGGAACGATAGACCGGTGAGCCTGACATCAGTGGTGGGCAAGTTGTTGGAAGGGACAGGAATTACATATATTTGGAAAGTTAAGGACTGATTAAGGATAATCAATGTGGTTTTGTGCATGGGAAGTTGTGTCTTATTAATTTGTCTGAGTTTTTTGAAGAAGTAACAAAAAGGATTGATGAAGACAAAGTGGTGGACATGATCTATAAGAAATTTAGTAAGGTGTTTGACGAGGTTCCCCATGGAAGATTGTTTAGCAAGGTTAGATCACATAGAATACAGGGAGGAGTAGCCATTTGGATACAGAACTGGCTCAAAGGGAGAAGACAGAGGGTGGTGGTGGAGGGTTGCTTTTCAGACTGGAGGCCTCTGACCAATGGAGTGCCACAAGGATCAGAGCTAGTGTCCACTGCATTTTGTCAATTATAAATTATGTGGATACAAATATAGGAGTTATGGTTAGTAATTTTACAGATGACACCAAAATTAGAGGTGTACTGATCAGTGAAGAAGGTTATCTCAGATTACAATGAGTTCTTGATCAGATGAGACATAGATGGAGTATAATTTAGATAAATGAGAGGTGCTGCATTTTGGAAAGGCAAATCAGGGCAGGACTTATACACTTAAAGGTAAAGCCTGGGGAATGTTGCTGAACAAAAAGATCTTGGCGTATTGGTTAATTGTTCCTTGAAAGTGAAGTTACAGGTAGATAGGATAGTGAAGAAGGCATTTGGTATATTTGCCTTTTTTAGGTCAGTGCATTGAGTATATGAATTGAGAGGCTATTTTACAGCTACATGGGACATTAGTTAGGCCACTTTTGGAATACTGTGTGCAATTCTGGACTCCCTGCTACAGGAAGGATATTGTGAAACTTGAAAGGGCTCAGAAAACATTTACAAGTTTGTTGCCAGGGTTGGAAGGTTTGAGTTATAAGGAGAGGCTGAATAAGCTGGGGCTGTTTTCCCTGGAGCATTGGAGGCTGAGAGGTGATGTTATAGAGGTTTATAAAGTTATGAGGGGCATGGATAGGGTGAATAGACAAGGTCTTTTCCCCAGGGTAGGGGGAAAAACTAGATGGCATAGATTGAAGTAGAGAGGGGAAAGATTTGGAAAGGACCTAAGGGGCAAATTTTTCACGTAGAGGATGGTACATGTATGAAATGAGCTGCTAGAGAAAGTGCTGGAGGCTGATACAATTACAACATTTAAAAGGCATCTTGATGGGTACATAATTAGGAAGAGTTTAGAGGAATATGGGCAAAATGCTGACAAATCAAGCCAAATTAATTTAGGATATCTGGTCAGCATGAAGAGTCTGTTTCCAGACTGTATAGCTCTAATTTCCTTATACACTGTTGCTAAAGTTTCTGGTGCTGGGAGCCACCCACGCATGTTGGGTGGAGTGTTGAGCAATATTTAGTAAGGCTGCACTGGTTGAGATTCATTTAAACTAACTTTAAGGTGTGTATGGAGTGATGATTTAATCAGCGTGTCTTTACACGGGACTTCATCTCGATGTCCGTCATTATGCTGTTGTCCAGTAATTTCACGATGAATCAATTCAACTTGGTCTTTGCCATATTAGGAATATTACATTATGCCTATTTAATTTTCACATTTGTCCAGAGTCTGTGAATAGAGACATTCCCAGTCCTTCTGGAATTAAGCAACATGAGATGGGAAGTGAGCCCTTGTACAACAGTCCTGTAAGTTCTAGCGTAACATGAGCAATGAGTGAATCAGAAGCTGAAAAGAAAACTATTGCTTGACACTTTTGTCAACAACCCTTATGTCATTCACACTGAATGTTCTAAACTTCTGCTGACTTTCAACTCCAGCAGTGCAACTGCCCACTTAGAAATGTTAATTAATAGAATCATTTAGAATTCACTTTGTAGACATTTTTTGGTATTATTATATCCGGTGGAATTATGACATTTTGGATCTCTTTGGATTTGTGACTGTGGAAGAATTGGAGGGTCCTCGGCTTGTGAAAGGTGCAGTATAATGTTGCAAGTTCTTAAAACTTTTCTACTTGATTTATTTCATAAGATATATTAACTGGTTGGTGAAGAAGTTGCGTGACATAGAACACAGAACGTTACAGCGCAGTCCAGGTCCACTGGCCCTTGATGTTGTACTGAACTGTGAACCAACCTAAACCATTCCATTTTCATCCATATGTTTATCCAATGACCATTTAAATGCTCTTAATGTTGGTGAGGGCATTCCACGTCCCTACTACTCTCTGAGTAAAGAAATTACCTCTGACATCCATCCAGTGCCTATCACCCCTCAATTTAAAGCTAAGACCCCTCATACTTGCCATCACCATCTGAGGAAAAATGCTCACACTGTCCACCCTATCTAACCCTCTGAGTATCTTCTATGTCTCAATTAAGTCAACTCTCAGCCTTCTTCTCACTAACGAAAACAACCTCAAGTCCCTCAGCTTTTCCTCAGAAGACCATCCCTCCGTACCAGGCAATATTCTAGTAAATCTCCTCTGAACCCTTTCCAAAGCTTCCACATCCTTCCTATAATGCGATGACCAGAACTGTATGCAATACTCAAATGTGGCCGCACCAGAGTTTTGTACAGCTGCAGCATGATCTCATGGTTCCGAAATTCAATCCCTATAACAATAAAAGCTAACACACCGTATGCCTTCTTAAAAAACCGATCAATCTGGGTGGCAACTTTCAAGGATCGATCTACCTGGACACTGAGACGTCTCTGCTCATTTAAACTACTAAGAATCTTACCCTAGCCCAGTACTCTGCATTCCTGTTTTTCCTTCCAAAGTGAATCATCTCACACTTTTCTGCATTAAACTCCATTTGCCACCTCTCAGCCCAGCTCTGCAGCTTATTTATGTCTCTTGAACCTACAACATCCTTCGTCACTATCCACAACTCTATCGACCTTAGTGTCATCCACAAATTTACTAACCTGTCCTTCTATGCCCTCATCCAGGTCATTTATATAAATGACAAACAACAGTGGTCCCGAAACAGATCGTTGTGGTACCCCACTAGTAACTGAACTCCAGGATGAATATTTCCCATCAACCATCACTCTGTCTTCTTTCAGCTAACCAATTTCTGATCCAAACTGCTAAATCACCTTCAATCCCATGCTTCTGTATTTAGTTCAATAATCTACCACGGAGAACCTTATCAAACGTCTTCCTGAAATCTATATACACCATATCAACTGCTTTACCGTCATCCACCCGTTTGGTCACCTTCTCAAATAACTCAATAAGATTTGTGAGGCACAATCTACCCTTCACAAAACCATGTTGAGTAAACCTAATCACCTTATTCTTTTCTTATAACCCTTTCCCACACTTGATCCTATCTGTCAATGACTTCTCATGTCCCCTTCTGGCTCTCCTTGCTTGCCTTCATTGATCAGAGCATTGAATATCGGAGTTTGCACGTCATATCATACAGGAAAATTGGTGAGGCCACTTTCGGAGTACTGTGCACACATCACCCTGCTATAGGAGGGATATTGTTTAATTGGAAAAGGTGCAGAAAAGATTTACAAGGATGTTACCAGGACTAGACAGTTTGAGTTATAAGAAGAGGCTGAATAGGCTGCAACGTCTTTCCCTGGAGCATTGGAGGTTGAGGGGAGATCTCATATATAAAATTGAGACGGTCATAGGCAATGTGAATAGCCAGGGTAGGGAGTTCAAAATGAGAGAACATAGTTTTAAGGTGAAAACGGAAGGATTTATAAGACATGTGAGAGGCAATTCTTTCCACACAGAATTTGGTGTGGATGTGAAATGAACATTTGGACAGATGCATGAATAGGAAAGGTTTAGAGGGACTTAGGCCAAACGCAGGCAAGTGGGAGTAATTTAATTTGGAGTGTCTGGTTGGCAAGGATGAGTTGGACTAAAGAATCTCCTTCCATGCTGTATGACTCTTCTCAAACCTTTCTTAGATTTTTTTAACCGAACAGTTATCCATTTCGTTTGAGATCTTGTGATGTAGGCATCCTTGACTTTGAGACAGAAAATCTGGCTTTGAGTCCCAGTCCAGGGCTTGTTGGTCATGGAAAGAGTGTTCATCAATTGCCCAAAGCAGGTTGATTATCAACCTGCAAACCCCTTCCAATGCACACCAGTGGTGGGCAGTAAGAGTGGGAGAGATTCCTGATCACCATGCGATGGAAAAAAAATTGGACCCTTGACATCCATAGTTCCAGAGTGTAGCCTGCCTGGAAAACTGCAGTGTTACAAAACATGGACTCCAGTGAACATGCTTCTTTTAGGAGAGCATTTAAAAGAGCCCCCTTTTATATACTAAGTGAACATATTGGAATAATGGTGTGCAACTTGAACACTGTGGCTCACTCCCTACAAATACATTGATCATTGTAACTTCTACCCCAATACGTTCCTCTAAAGGAACAACAGGTAACAGCAGGATAAATGTTTTAACTTTTCTTTGAAGAGGAACATCAATTGATACCCATTCTTCACATATTGCAATTAATTATTACTGAGTTAAAAGGCACCCCATGCTACCTCATCAGGTAGCTTTCCCCAACGCTGTCAGTGCCCAACCTGTAATTGTATAAACTGATGAGTCTTTATTAGCAACCTTTTTCATTTTCTATGTAAAGTCTCCTTTCTCACTTCCAGGTTTCTGAAGGTGTGACTTCCAGGAAAAGAATACTTTCTAGCAGCTCTTTTGTCCCTCCACCCTTTTTCAAATTGATTCATAGAAATTCTACAGGCATGAGTAAAGAATGCTTGCCTTGCTCAATAGGTATAAGCCCACGGTTTGCGTTGGAAGAAGCCTGAAGAGAATATATCAAATGCAAAGAGGTGAGGCAAAATCTGCTGAGTGCAGCGGATCTAAATTTGTAGGTGGAGAGGTAAGAAATGCATTTCCATTATTCATTTGAGTGTTTACACAGATGCCAACTATGATGGTGATTAAATCTTTTCATATTCCCACTCATCTGTCAAATATAAAGGAACAAATTTGCTTTGTCAGCAGTATCAGGAACTCGATGAATTTTACAGCCAATTTGAAATACATTTTTGAAGTGTGAATTAGAGGAAACAGCTTCCACACAGCAAGGCGAAAGTGAGGACTGCAGATGCTGGAGATTAGAATCAAGATTAGAATGGTGCTGGAAAAGCACAGCAGGTCCGGCAGCATCCGAGGTGCAGGAGAATTCATTCCTGATGAAGAGCTTATGCCCAATGTCGATTATCCTGCTCCTCGGATGCTGCCTGACATGTTGTGCTTTTCCAGCACCACTCTAATCTTCCACACAGCAAAAGTCTGCAAACAGAAATCCATTACCTGTAAAAATAAAGTCACCATAGTCCAACAGGGATACTCCCTTCTTAGAGAGTGAGATAACTGATGGTGGCGGTTTAACTTGAGGGTCATCACACCTTAGGCAAGGGGGAAGGTCGAGAAGGTAGGACCTTCATGGTAACTTCAGCCAGTGTCGGATCGACACACAGTCTGTTGGTGTTATAGAGTAGATGTTTTAGAGCACTGCAGAAACAAGATCTGTTCCACACAGTGGCTAGAATCTTGTAGAGGCCTGAACGACTTGAGGAATGTGTCGGAGAAGTCCAGCGATGATTATCCTGTCTTTGGAACAATTCACTATATCTTTTAACTTAGTTCTGGGTGTTGACATATTCTCGCTAGGCAGCAGCCCATTAAGGAGATTCCTGCTCGTTAATGACTGTATTAACTGCGCATCTCAGATCATTAATACACAGCTACCTATCCTACCACAACTCAGAGGGTAGCAGGGTTAGTATTGGGGATTGGGATAGATGACATTGAGTGAGGGAAGGTGCTTCAGGCAATAAAAAGTGGTAGAGAATAAGCCTTGGTGAGAAGTGGGTACAGTAGAAGAGATAGAGTGAGTGTGAGGTTTCAGAGGGAAGATAGTGGCGTTTACAGATTGTAGAAGGTCATCTTCCTGCCTTTTTCCTCCAGTGTTAGGCATTCCTCCAGCCAGCTGGGTATGCACTGAGGTAGCAACCTCACACCAGATGGCATGCTCTGGCGTTGTAGCCTCCCCTGCTGGCCCTTGGGGGAAGGGCACATCCTGCATCTGCACCAACCCCCATCCACCAGGACCTCCAGGTTCCTCCCAGCAATGTGTGTGGTGGCAATGTTCCCTTGTCTGTCATGTTCAGGGAAAATGTCAGGAATTGTGCAAGGCAGCTCCGGACTGACAGTATTTGTCCCTGTGCACATTGGCATTTTAAAGATGGCACCAGTGCCAGGGATGCTGGTCCACTTTGGGGTGTGGCAAGTGGAAGAATGAAGCTGGAATTGTATCAGAGCGGAGTGAATATGATGAGATGCGGCAAGCGAACTCGCTAGGCCTTGTGGAGAGAAGCCCTCCATGAAATTTGGCAAAACTGACACTTCGCCAAAAAACAGCTAACATTAAACCCATAGAAACTGGTACTAGCTCAGCAGAGATCCAAGGTACGTCGAGATTCAAGATGTCAAATATACAACACTACAAGCTTAACGCAAGGAAAGGGCTAAGTACAATTTTACCCAGAGTGCCATTTTCATTAAAGCTGACTGTTATTGAGCCCAAAATGTGTTGCTAGAAAAGCGCAGCAGGTCAGGCAGCATCCAAGGAACAGGAGAATCGACGTTTCGGGCATAAGCCCTTCTTCAGGGCTTATTGAGCCCAAACTATAAGTATTATTTCTTATATACAGTGCCTGAAATCTCCACAACAGCGCACAGTACAAACATACAGTTGCTATGTGGAAAATACACACTTACCTTCAGAATACTTTCATGTTTTTGTTATTTTTGGAACAGCATGCTTTTATGTAAGGAAGGCAATGTTAATATTAGTGTTTGAAATGCATTACCCTAGAACAAACCAGAATTAAATGATTTGCCATTATAAGTACTTCAGTGCTGACTGCAATAATGAGGAACAACCAAGGAATGGAAATTCTGAGGAAAGTTGCATTGAACTTAGATATATAAAGTTCTCTGGGCAGTGCAATGTGGCATGTGCTTATGAATTTTGTCAAATGACATGCTGAAGCCTGCAAAACACCAGCTATGTATGCAGAATATAACGATAAACCGAGGACATATTTGATTGAAACAAAAAGGAATACAGTTAACAGAAATCTCGTAAAGCAAATTATATCATTTCCGGAAAAAAGCTGAAAGCAACCTAACAGCATTCCAGTTAAAAGTGAGAAAGTCCATGTTATTGGAGAGCAGCTGACCCTGCTTTCAAAATGTGTCAAGTAATGGTGTGAAGATGTAGCACAAAAGTGCCATCACACTTTCCAAAGGAAAAGAAGTAATAGAAGAATTGAAGAACGTTCAAGGGAAATGAACTTCAAATTAAAAGTCGTTATGAATGTGAGTAATTCGCAGTTCAGCTCAATGAGACCAAATGCTGGTTACAGTGCAGTTATTTGTTTCCAATCACTGTTTGGCTGGGGTAAATTTTAAAAGGCTTGGTTTTCATCAAATTAAGAACAGATGAAGAAACGCTCACATAACTCAATAATTTCATGGGATAAGAATACATGAAGTGAGAGAAGGATCTCACTTTGCACAGGCAGTGGTACTGCCATTATGACAAGCTAGTGCTGCAAGGGTAAGACCTGCCAGCCAACAGGTAATCGTATTCATTACATCTTTAATCCTTTACTTCTAGACCAATGGAAACTGCATTAAACCCTCTGTTAAATGCAGCTGTGAATTTTGTGAGTCCAGTCCTGTAAACCCACTCACAGCAGTTTGCAAATTAAGACATGTTAAGACATAAGTGCAGAACTTGAAAAATTATTGTTTCAAACTGATTCATGTGGTTATCTGCCGTAGAATCCTAGAAAGAGTATTTGAGTTTAGTAATCTTCAATCAGTGAAAACCTGTCTGAATTAATACAAGTTATGACAGTTTGCTGACATTTTTAACCTGCTCAAAGGCTCAATCTATCAATGCAAGGGCGAGGCTGTAGGGGCTGGAAAATATAAAGAAATATTCAAGATAGCAACATCTGAGAATCAAACTGAGATTTGGGAGGTCAATGCTGAAACGAGTGTTCAGATATTTTCCTACTGCTGAGTTTTTTTCTGGATAGTTGAATGTGTGAAAGATGGGACCATTCCTCACCTTGCAACATTGACAAGGACTTTAGTAGTTATTTGGAAATGTAAATGAGCATGACTGGTATTGAGACTCATTTGCTCTTTTCCACATCATTTTGTTGCCTGTCTGAAAGACAAAGAGGAACTGTTTGAATTCTTCTGAGACAGCTGGTGAACATGGAGTTTCAGGAGCAAAAACACGCACCCAAGTTTCTGGCTGTCTGTTTCTTCTGCGTACTCAATAAAAACAGTATCTTTCTAAAACCTTTTTGTGTGCCTTTTTTGTGAGGGCAAAATGAAGAATGAAGGATCGTTGAAGACAAACTCTTACCTGAAAACAGGAAATAATTCAAGCATGTCATCAAACATCCCATCAAGGATACAGTGAGGAGCTGACAGATCCATCTCACTATCAGTGAGTAAATCCCCTTTCTTACAAGAATTATTCATACACTTGCCATAAGCAGCACATTGACATTTACAGTGTTGTCTTATAGACCAGGGTCTGTGGTTACTAATCCAGTGGAAAAGACATCCTTCAACCAAAAACATGTTTTGAGAAGTTATCGTCTTAACAACAGAGAAAATAAACAGAGTTGCTTTGCCTCTTTAACCCTTCTTCCAGAGTTTCCAGGATGAGTGGTGTAAATTTTACAAGTAGCACTTGAGGTATAGAACAGCATTTGATATACATCTGGTCAAGCAATTAGATGTAGAAGTCATTTTCTATTAATTCAAGATGTCGTCAACTTTCTAGTTATAAGTCTGATCCTCAAAAACCGAGGAGTTCTGCAAATCTTTTATTGCGAGAGGAAATGAACATACAAAGAAAGACATTATGCCTCAGTTGTTCAGGGCATAGGTCAATCTTGAATACTGTGCGCAGTTCTGGTCTCTGTATTTAATGAGACATGTAAATTCTTTGAAGGCTGTTTGAAGGAATTTGATTGAATTGATACTTGGAATGAGTGGATTGCCGTATGAGGAAAGGGTGAGCAGACTGGACTTGTTTGCATGAGCGTTTAGAAAATTAAGGGATGTCACAACTGAAGTTTATAAGTTTCTGAATGACCTTGATAATGTGGCTGTGGAAATAACATTATCTCCCGTGGGTGGGCCCAGAACTAGGGGACACTGTTTAAAAATTAACTATTGCCTTTTAGGACAGAAAGGAGGAGAAATGTTTCCTTCTCTGGGAGCCGTGCAACTTCAGAAGTCTCTACCTCCAAACGCAGTGCAGCAGGATAATTGAATATTTTATAATGTAATTATGATATGGAGGTGTTGGTGTTGGACTGGGGTGGACAAAGTTAAAAATCACACAACACCAGGTTACAGTCCAAAAGTAATTTGAAAGTACAAGCTCTCAGAGCACTACTCCTTCGGCAAGTAGCTAGCTACCTGATGAATGAGCAGCGGTCCGAAAACTTGCCCTTCCAAATAAATCTGTGGGACCACAACCTGGTGTTGTGTGATTTTCAACTTTATAATGTAGTGTTAGAGAGATTCTTTAGTCAAGGGAATGAAATGATATAAGTAGTAGGTGGAATCGTGGAATTTTAAACACAACTAAAACCATACAATGTAGAAGGAGAAGTAGGCTAACAGCCATCGAGTCTGCTCTGCCATTCAACGAGATCATGATTGATCTGATTATTCTCAACTCCATCTTTCTGCCTTTACCCCATATCTCAGACTTGAATGTATGTAATGACCCAGTCTTGATAGCCCTTTCTGGTAATGAATACCACAGATTAACAACATCCTGAGAGGAGAAATTCCTTTTTATTTCTGCCTTAAATGTGCAACCCCTCATTCTGAGATCATGTCCTCTTGTCCAATACTCTTCATAAAGGAAAACAACCTTTCAATATCTACCCTGTCATATCCTCAAAGAATCTTTTATATTTCAAAAAGGTCATCTCTCTTTTTCTAAACTCCAGTGAATAAAGGCCTAATCTGTTCAGCATCTCATTAAAAGATAGTCTCTCCCCTCCCCAGAATCAGCCCTAGTGAACCTTCTCTGGACTGCCTCCAATGTCAATCTTTCTTGAGATAAAGAGTCCAAAACTGTTCATAGTTTTGCAGCTGCAGTCTGACAACTGGCTTGTATAGTTTTGGCAAAACCTCCCGACTTTTACACACCGTCACCTTTGAAATCAAGGTCATCAGTCCATTAGGATCAGTCTTGCCCCATTGACTGACAGAACAGATGGCAGTGCTGAGTCTTTTATGTCAGTTCCTAATCATACGTCGATATGTTTGTAAATCAATTTCATTAAGGTACATTGACACTCTGTTCACAAACCATCTTTCAAAATTCACTAAAATTTTCAGCCCTGTTAGATAGGTTTCACTGATGCATTTCAGTGGAAAAGGAGACCATCTAGTCTATCATGGGAGAAAGTGAGGACCGCAGATGCTGGAGATCAGAGTCGAGGGTGTGGTGCTGGAAAAGCACAGCAGGTCAGGCAGCTTCTGAGGAGCAGCAAAATCGATGTTTCAGGCATAAGCCCTTCATCAGGATGGACTCAGATCACACTCCTGATTGTACCTTGTAGATGGTGGGTAGGCTTTGGAGAATCAGCAGGTGAGTTACTCACTGCAGGATTCCCAGTTTCTGATCTGTTCTTGCAGCCACGGTATTATATGGCAGTCCAGTTCAGTTTCTATTCACTGGTGATTTCCAGGATGTCATTTATTTGGGATCCAGTTTTTGGTAATGCCCTGTTATTGGAGATGGTCTTTGCCTGAACTGTGTGGTGTGAATGGTACTTGCCATTTTTCAGCCCAAGCCTGGATATTGTCCAGGATCTGTTGCATTTGGACCTGGACTGCTTCATAATCCAAGGGGTTGCTGAAAAATGTGTGATCATTGGTGAATATCCCCACTTCTAATCTTATGAAGGAAAGAACGTCATTGTTGAGGTATCTGAAGATGTTTACATATTTCTAAGTGAGGTTAATTAATGGTGGGAGAGGGTGGCAAATGGGAGGCATGGATGCAAGCATTAACTATTAACTACCACGGAGTTTCCCTTTTCCTCTAATAACACATGGGTGCATTGATGGTGTGGTAATTGTAACAAGGCCAGCCAGCTGGACTTCATAAAATAGGAATTCCCTGGTTGGGGTTGTTAATCTGGTCTAATCAGGGAGCCCTGGCTGACATACAAATGTTCAATGTCAGGGATATGGGCCATCTGAATACCTGGCTAAGTACTATTGTCAAAGGGTCGGCATTTGTAAATAAAGGCTGATTGCTACTGGGATACGGGCCTCTGAAGAGTTATTTCAGAGGTCCTCTTGTGGCACAGAGATTGTGCCCCTACCGCTGGACTGAGAGACCCAGGTTCAAATCCCACCTGCTCTAGAGGTGTGTAATAACATCTCTGAACAGGCTGTTTGGACAAATAGATTAAATAAATTAAAGAGATATTTCGAATGGGGAAAATTGATCTGCATGGAGCATGTTGGGGTAGATTTTGACCTTCACTTTCTGGCTGGTAACTGGGGCTGTGGGTCATCTTCCATTCTTTAGAATCTGCCCGATTTTCATTCCATTGGTTTCAACTGAAAAGCAAGCACCTGTCCCATTGTACAACAACAATATCGTCAGACAGGGTGTGAAACCGAGCTACATGGGCAGATTTTGGGAAAGGTAACCAAAAGCTTGTTCAAAGAGGTAAGTGTAAAGAAGCAATTAAATTAGGAGAGGAACACGGTATGATTGAAAAGAGTGAAGGGAACTCACTCCCTTGAAGGGTGGCATGGTGACTCATTAGTTAGCACTACTGCCTGACAGTGTCAGTGACCCAAGTTTGATTCCAGCCTTGGGGTGACTGTTTGGAGAAAGTGAGGACTGCAGATGCTGGAGTACCAGAGTTGAAAAATGTGTGCTGGAAAAACACAGCAGGCCAGGCAGATGCTGCCTGGCCTGCTGTGTTTATCCAGCACCACATTTTTCAACTTGGGGTGACTGTTTGTTTGCATGGAGTTTGATAATTTTCCCTGTAAACACGTGGGGGTTTCTGCCAATACTCTGGAGACCCCCACAGTCCAAAGAAATGCAGGTTAGGTGGATTAGCCAATGGGAAATGTGGGGTTACAGGGATAAGGGCAGCATGGTGGCTCAGTGGTTAGCACTGCTGCCTCACAGCACTCGGGACCTAGGTTCAATTCCTGCCTCAGGCAACTGTCTGTGTGGAGTTTGCACGTTCTCCCTGTGTCTGTGTGGGTTTCCTCCAGGTGCTATGGTTTCCTTCCACCGTCCAAAGATGTGCAGGTCAGGTGAATTGGCCATGCTAAATTGCCCGTAGTGTTAGGTGCATTAGTCAAGGGTAAATATAGAGTAGGGGAATGGATCTGGGTAGGTTACTCTTTGGAGGATCCAGGTGGACTTGTTGGGCTGAAGGGCCTGTTTCCACACTGTAAAGAATCTAATCTAAAAGGTGGAGGAGTTGGTGTGGAGGGTTGGTGCAGACTTGACAGGCCAAATGGCCTCTTTCTGCACCTCAGGGATTCTATGACTTTAATTCCAGGTTTTAGGCTTGAAACAGCTAAAGGAATGATTGAGTGATGGTTAAGAAGGCAGAATTCGAGGATTAGATTACTTATAGTGTGGTAACAGGCCCTTTGGCCCAACAAGTCCACACCGCCCCGCCGAAGCGCAACCCACCAATACCCCTACATTTACACCTTACCTAACACTACGGGCAATTTAGCCTGGCCAATTCACCTGACCTGCACATCTTTGGACTGTGGGAGGAAACCGGAGCACCCGGAGGAAACCCACGCAGACACGGGGAGAACGTGCAAACTCCACACAGTCAGTCGCCTGAGGCGGGAATTGAACCCGGGTCTCTGGCGCTGCGAGGCAGCAGTGCTAACCACTGTGCCACCGTGCCGCCCAAATGCAGAGATCTGAGGCTTTTAAGACTGGAGAAGGTGACAGTGAAAGGAGAAAGGCCAGGAAGTGATCTGAAAACAAGGAAGTGAATTTTAAAATTGAATTGGAATCAGAGTAAATTTCGTGGGGCCTGACCTGCTGAGGTTTCTTTTCAGCAATTTCTGTTTTTATTTCAGATTTCCAGCATCTGCAGCTCTTTCAGAATTTTAAAATTGAATTTTTGTTTAAATTGAAGCTTTAATTTCACAGACAACAGTGACATCGGGGGAACAGAATTTGGTGAGAGTTAAGAAATAGAAAGCTGAGTTTGAATGACCTGAAGGTTATGGAGAATGGAAGTATTAGCATCTGGAAAGCTTTCCTTATTGCATAATAGTGTGACTTTACTAAAAGCTGTGGTGTAGGAGCGGCGCTCTGAAAGCTAGTGTGCTTCCAATTAAACCTGTTGGACTATAACCTGGTGTTGTGTGATTTTTAACTTTGTACACCCCAGTCCAACACCCGCGTCTCCAAATCACTGTTACCAAACAGCTTTTTAATGTCTCTGGAATGTAACTAAACAGGATTAACTGGTCT
The DNA here is from genome assembly GCF_004010195.1 of Chiloscyllium plagiosum. Classification (NCBI taxonomy): domain Eukaryota; kingdom Metazoa; phylum Chordata; class Chondrichthyes; order Orectolobiformes; family Hemiscylliidae; genus Chiloscyllium; species Chiloscyllium plagiosum. The sequence goes on along the minus strand of NC_057744.1, from coordinate 8,416,085 downwards.
TTGTTATAACCCTCTGTCAATTGAAAAAATGTGATTAATTTAATTTTAGAAAATAATTTAAAGTAATTCACTATTTAAAAAAGTTATAGTCACAATCATATCAGCTATGATAGTACTGAATGGTAGAGCTGCAATGGTACTAGACTCCCTACAGTATGGAAACAGGCCCTTCAGCCCAAGTTCACACTGACCGTCTGAAGAGTAACTTACCTGGACCCACTCCCCCTACCCTATAGTTACCCCTGACCTAACCTACACATCCCTGAACACTATGGCCAATTTACTTAACCTGCACATCTTTGTGGGAGGAGACTGGAGCACCCCTGGAGGAAACCCACGCAGACAGGGGGAGAATGTGCAAACTCCACACAGACAATCGCCTGAGGCTGGAATTGAACCTGGGTCCCCGGTGCTGTGAGGCAGCAGTTTCCCACCTCTGAGCCAGGAGGCCTGGCTTTAAATCCCACCTGCTGCGGAGGTGGGTAATAACATCTCTGAACAGGTTGGTTTTCAAAGGAAGTTCAAGATGCCGAATGGACTACACCTGTTCCTATTTCTTATGTTCTTAAAGACATGATTAGCATTCATAGTGCTCCATTGTGCACTGTTCGTGATCAGATGGTGCCTTTATAATCTGTTACTTAATCTCCTTTGGTCTATCATAGAGGTGTCCAAATTGGTGTTGAACTTGAGTAGGCACTTGTCATATCACAGTGACAGACAGTGTCAGCAATGGACATTTTCTCCTTCACTGGCACTGCAGCGCATTGCTGATCCCAGTTCTTTCCTCTGCTGAGTTTGGACATTTCCTGTCAACAACTTGTTTGATAGGGATTTTCCAAAATCATTTTAGAAAGCACTTACTTCAGTAAAACAAAGGAAGCTGTCTGCCTGTCTCCTGTGCAGCATAATAATCTCTTTGGGAGTGCTCATGCTCCTGGGGCTTTTACACATCTGGTTGACCATGATCCTAGAGATCTGGGTGAAAGCGAGGACTGCAGATGCTGGAGATCTGAGTCAAGATTAGAGTGGTGCTGGAAAAGCACAGCAGGTCAGGCAGCATCCGCGGAGCAGGAAAATCGATTTCTGATGAAGAGCTTTTGCCCGAAACGTCAATTTCCCTGCTCATCGGATGCCAACTGACCTGCTGTGCTCATGATCCTAGAGATGCCATGTCACATGACTGCCTGTGCCCCTGACCTCTCACTCCTGCCCTTAGCCTCCCAACATGCTCATTTTTGAGGTGTGCCTGATTTCATCCCATTTGGAAAGGAAATCACATCCAAAGTATGATAAAAAGCCCGTCTTTTTTTCGAGTGAGATAATTAAATAAGTAACAAACATAGTGGTTCAAAGAATTTTTTTAATGGCCCCATGATTCTTTTTCTCCTAATTTGCTGCATTGTTGCTCTGGAGATTAGCCTATGATTTCTTGAGACTCAGGGATAAACCTGCAGTGTTGGCAACCCTTTCACACGCTATGCAATCCCATTGCCATAGAGAAATAAGTCACTGGGAGAATTCGTGGGAAGGAAGAAGGGTACCAATGCATTATTCTGCCTCTGGCAAAATACTCCAGGGGCTGTAAAGCACAGGTAGTAGATGGTCAAATAAAGCTCCTTTAAGGAATGAAAGGATTTTCCAGCTGTTCTTGGCAAGTCCCGCCCAGTAGTAACCAAGAAGTGACTGAAGAAGGCTTCCTAGACACAGTTTAAGTAATCCAGCCAACTTTCTTTCACCTCCCTGCCATCATGAGGAATTGAGGAGAGATTACACAAATTAGGCCTGTTTTCCTGAGAATTTAGCATGCAGATGAGTGATCTGATTGAAGTCTTCAAGTTACTAACAGAAAACAGGGTAGCTACAGAAACTACTTCCACTCATTGGTGCTTCTAGAACCAGGGCATAGTCTGAGAATTAAGGCCAGACCATTCAGGAGAGAGATTAGGAGGCACTTCCACACACAAAGGGTGGGAGAAGGTTGGAACTCTCTTCCACAAACAGCACTGGATGCTGGATCAGTTGCGAATTTTAAATTTGAAATAAATAACTTTTCGTTAAGCAAAGATATTAAGGGATGTGGGCCAAAGACAGGCAAAGGAGTTAGGCCTCAGATCAGCCAGGATCTCATTCAATGGTGGAACACATTCGAGGGGCTGGTTGACCTACTCCAGTTCCTATGTTCCTTTGTGCCCATCATAACAGTAACTATCAGCTGCCCTATGGAGTTGCTAAAGGCATGTTTTATATGATAAAGCAAGTTGTAATGCGAGCCCTGCTATCTTGAGGTGCTCTCTCGCTCTACTGCAAAGGCAGCCTCAATCTTGGAATACCTCCAACTTTCCCTTCAACTTCCAAAGCCCACCCACTAACCTTGATTGGATAGTAAAAGCATGCTCTAAGAGTTAATTGGCTGAGTCAGGAGCTGGTATCACAACCACGCGACCGGTCCCTTGTAATGGATGGAAATTGTCTTGCCACTCTGCTCTCTCACCCTCTCACTGCTTCTGAAGGTGGGTTTGAAGGGGGGATGGGGTGTCTGCTGTATGAAATGTGGTCTTACCAAAGCCTTATAGAGTGTCAGAAATACATCCCTGCTTTATATTCTAGTTATCTCAAAATAAATGCCATCATTGCATTTGCCTACCTTACGACCGATTCAACCAGCAAGTTCACATTAAGAGAATCCTGGATGAGGACTCCCAAGTCCCTTTGTACTTCAAATTTCTGAATTTTCTCCACATTTAGAAAATAGTCTATACATCTATTCTTTCTACCAAAGTACATGACCTCAACACTTTCCCACACTGTATAAACATCTGCCACTTATTTGTCAACTCTCCTAACCTGTCTACATTCTTCTGCAGCATCCCTGCCTCCTCAACACTACCTGTCTCTCCACCTACCTTTGTATCATCTGCAGACTTAGCCAGAATGCACTCAGTTCCTTCATCTAGATCATAATTGTATGAAGTGAGAAGTTGTAGTCCCAACATTGACCCTTGCGGAACTTCACTAGTCACCCACTGCCATCCTGAGAAGGACTCTTTTATCACCACTCTCTGTTTTCTGTCAGTCAGTCAACCTTCTATCCATGTTAGTACCAGGCCTCAAACATCATGGGCTCTTAATTTACTCACCAGCCTCCTGTGCAGCAGCTTGTCAAAGGCCTTTTGGAAGTCCAAGTGGATAATATCCATTGGCTCTCCTTTGTCTAACCTGCTCATTACCTCCTCAAAGAATTCTAACAGATTTGTCAGGCCTGCCCTTCCCTTGATTGAACCATGTTGATTTTGTCCTATTTTACCATACACTTCCAAGTATTCAGGAATCTCATCCTTCACAATGGACCCCAAAATCTTATTAATGAGCGAGGTCAGGCAAATTGGCAACTAGGAAATAGGCAATTCTGGATTTAGTGATGTGCAATGAGGCAGACTTGACAAGGGAGCTTAAGGTGAAATGAACCCTGAGGAGGCAGTGACCATAGTATGATAGAACTTACCTGCAATTTGAGAGGGAGAAGGTGGTATTTGAGTTGACTAAAGACAACTACAGAGGCATGAGGGAAGAGCTGGCCAGAATTGACTAGGAGAGAAGCCTAGCAGGAAAGAGAGTGGAACAGCAATTGGCAGCAGTTTCTGGGAGTAATTCCCCTACTGCTCTACATTTAACCCAGAATAATACACTTAACTTACACATCCCTGAACACTATGGACAATTTTAACGGCCAATTCACCCAATCTGCACATCTTTGGATCGTGGGAAGAAACTGGAGCACCCAGAGGAAACTCACACAGACACAGGGAGGATGTGCAAACTCCACACAGCCAGTCACCCGAGTTGGAAATGCTGCCTTGCCCTGCATGAAAGTCAGTCTTCTTTCCATTAACTCTGTCTATATTTCCCAGCTGGGAAAACAGCCAACATAATCAAAGACCCTCCCATCCCAGTTATAATGTTTTCCACCCTCTTCCTTCGGGCAGAAGATACCAAAGTTTGAAAACGCGTACCAACAGATTAAAAAAAAGCTTCTTCCCTGCTGTCATTAGACTTATGAACAGAGCACTCACATATTAAAGTTGATCTTTCTTTGCATCTTCTCCGCAGCTGTAATACTATATTCTGCATTCGGTCCTATTACCCTAATGTATTTATGTCAGGTTAGCATGCAAAACTTTTAATTATCTTGTATATGTGACAGTGATAAATCAAATCAAACCTTGTTTTTTTTTCCCGGATGCTTTCGAATGAATGAAATAGGCTTTCAAAGAATACTTGCTGTTGTGAAGAAGGAATGGCAGCAAGTTACAGGTGCACTGCAAGATCCCACAAACCTCTTAATGACTGGATAAACAGTGTTATTGGTTAAGTGATAAATCCTAGCCCAGCACCAAGGAGATCTGCTCTTCTTCAAAATGGTGTGTATTGTGTCCAACTGAGAGGGCAGAGGTAGCTGTCTCACTTGATAGATTGCTGCGTCACAGAGTGGTTCTCCCTCAGTACCATAATGGAGAAGCAACCGAGACTCCTTAGTTCATCCTACAACAAACCTGACTGCTAACACACTTCAGTTCTGTGTGAAGAGGGATAATTTAACCCACACTTGGATGGCAATCCCAACTCTTCTTTTTATTCTCACGTGGGACATGGGCCTCACTGGCTGGTCATTATTTATTGCCCATTCCAAGTTGTCTATGAGAAGGTGGCATTGAACAGACTTCTTGAACTAAGTGAAGCTGGCATTGATCCATTGTTTTCCTGCTTTAACTGAAGTTGTTCCCATATCATGGTGCCCGTGGCATTCATTGGATCTGCTTCCTCTTCACTGGTGTTACCAGACACTCAGTGGGAGCAACTACTCACCTGGTGTCTGTGCTGCTGCCATTGAAGTAACAGCAGTAATGTAGTGGACCACTGTGTTTTCCGACATACTAAGATTCAGGGAATGGCACGGTGACTCAGTGGTTAACACTGCTGCCTCACAGCGCCAGGGACCTAGGTTTGATTCTAGCCTTGGATGACCGACTGTGTGGAGTTTGTGTGTTCTCCCTATGTCTGCGTGGGTTTACTCCAGGTGCTCTGGTTTCCTCCCACAATCCAAAGATGTGCACGTTAATGAATTAACCATGCTAAAATTGCCCATAGTGTTCAGGGATGTGTACGCTAGGTAGTCAGTGGAAAAGTAGGGTAATACGGTAGGGGAATGGATCTGAGTGGGATACTCTTCGTAGGTTCGGTATGGACTTGGTGGGCCAAATGGCCTGTTTCCACACTGTAGGGATTCTATGAATCAATGTTGTGGTGGTAATGTCACTGAACGAGGTAACTGTGGATCTAGGCTAACCACCTTGGGGTTCAAATACCATCTTGACATCTGGTTGAATGTAAATGAAACAGCCTCATTCAATTAGTTAAAGCTAAACTAAAACTGAAAGCTAATCTCAGTAACAGAAGCCATGCAACAATTTTGATTTTTTTTTCCAATTAAAAAAAACTTGCTGTTCACTGATGTCCTTTTGGGAATTGAATCTGCCATCTCACTTAGACTGGCTTACATGTTACTACAAATTGACTTCAGCTTCACTCTGCAAAGCCTACTCAATTCAAGGGCAAGAAGGAATGGGCAAGAGATGCTGTCCTTGCCAGTGACACCCACATCCCATGAAAGAAAAAGTTTGTGTTTAATTCCAAGACCTAATATAGGGTGTCCCCAATTTATGCAAGTCTGATTTATGAACACAATCCCACACAGGGCTGTAATTTTTTGACATCTGAGCATTTCCTGTACTTACAGATGACTCCTTCATATTGTTGCACATTGTGTTCCAACTTGCAAACACGTCGACTTGGGAACAGGCTCAAGAACAGACCCATTCACTTCCGTGTAGTAAAACAGTGAATTTAAAATGAGCAAACTTTCCAAATATTTTAGCTTAAAAATGGAAATTATGCAAAGAGCCATGTTCTTGGAGGGAGGTGGGAGCCAAGATTGGAATGTGAATCTCTGAGCAGGGGAGAGAAGGAACACTTTACAAATTAAATGTGGGATATTCTAGTTCAGTCTGTGTTTGAAAAGACCTTTAGCACAGACAATGTCTTTATCATGTACGTTACAAACAAAAAAAATCAGTCATAGGAAGCCTAAGGGTCTGTCAGGGCAACTTACTTCAATTTACCATGTTATTGTTCCAACACCTTAAATATGTAATTTAGGCCAGACAAGCCTGGAGATGTGTGTTTGGGAATGTGTTGGTGCAAATAAGAGAATCTCCTTCAATCCTCATTGCAATCACTAAACTCCTTTTCATTCATGGACTAAACATCATAAATTATTCTCAACATCAAAGTCCTTTTAGATCAAAGTTCAGAAAAATCTTGTCTATCTCCTCCAAAACAATTACAGAGAATACTGGTTTGCCAGCATCAGTAGAGAGAGAAACAGATTCTCATTTTGAGCCTGGTATAACTCTCTTTCAGCACCTTTGTCTATCCCCTAGTTGTTATGTACTTGTTTTGCTTGTGGGCCAGTGATTTGTTGACAGTACCAAAACAAAGGCTGGGCTCTTCCCAAAAATGGATTTGACCAAAATACGGTTGAGTTGAGAACTCAGTCAGAAAGATGTGATACATATTCAATGCTCTGCAACTTTTATTTTGTGCCGGGATAATTTTCTAGTTTACTAACAATGGCTAATTTGTTCCAAAGTATTTTGTCCTCCCTGTTGTATGAAGGTGTAAGTGTCTGAAAGAGTTAACACTGAGGAGTGCCTTCCCCACCACCCTCAACCCATGATGTCATATCATACAATCACAGAATTGTTCATTTAGTCCATCATGCTGATCACTGGCACCAGCAAATATGGACTTGGTGGGAGGATAGTTTGAAGGAGTAAGACTAACCACCCAGGTCCTCCTCACAGACTCTGGAACAATCCTGTGTAAATTGTACTTTGTTGCAATCATGCAATAAACTACATCGTGTGTTATGTGGACAGCACGGTCAGTGGTTAGCACTGCTGCCTCACAACAGCAGGGACCCAGGTTCGATTCCACCCTCAGGCTACTGTCTGTGTGGAGTTTGAACATGCTCCCTGTGTCTGTGCAGATTTCCTCCCACAATCCAAAGCTGTGCAGCTAAGGTAGATTGGCCATGCTAAGTTGCTCAGGGATATGCAGGCATGGGGAACACAGGGATGGGTCTCACTGGGATACCCTTGACTCGATGGCCTAAATGACCTCTATCTGCATCGTAGAGATTCTGTGATTTGATTTAAGACAAGAGTCACTTCTCCTGGAAGGATCAGTGGGTTTTCCTCTACCACACTAGACCAAGCAGGTCCTATAGATCCCAACCAGCAAAGAGGATTGTGGCTACAACCTACTCAGCATTTGATGTAGATCATTCAGACAACATTCCTCCTGTGTTGTGAATAGATTTTGCACTGCTTTAAAACCTTGACTCTACAATTATTAAAACTGATTTGGTATAATAGGGAATGAACATCTTAATGATGGTGATGTAACTAACCATGCAACCCTGAGCAGAGCTTGAGAGAAGCTCAGGAGTAGTCTGATTATCAGAGAGAGCTGTGTTTAATGTCATGTTTATCAGAGTGGACTTTGGGAGTTTTAGTCCTGCTTTACTTCAGGTCTGTATTTTATGTTTGGTAAATCAAGCTTCTGTTTGAAATGCTTTCTGTGTTTCCTACTGGATGTTTCCTGACCTGCTGAGTGTCTCTGGTGTTTGCTTGGTGTTGCTCTAGATTTCTAATACTCTCTGTATCGGTGCCTATGTTCTAACTTGTTCACTGCCTCTTCAGCAAATTTAGATTAGATTAGATTAGATTACTTACAGTGTGGAAACAGGCCCTTCGACCCAACAAGTCTACACCACCCCGCCGAAGCGCAACCCACCCATACCCCTACATTTTACCCCTTACCTAACACTACGTGCAATTTAGCATGGCCAATTCACCTGACCTGCACATCTTTGGACTGTGGGAGGAAACCGGAGCACCCGGGGAAAACCCACGCAGACACGGTGAGAATGTGCAAACTCCACACAATCAGTCGCCTGAGGCAGGAATTGAACCCGGGCCTCTGGCGCCGTGAGGCAGCAGTGCTAACCACTGAGCCACCGTGCCACCCAAATAGCTGTGTAATTTCACCTATGGGATCTTCTATATTTTTCTCAAAGCGTTATGTGGCATAATATTAGATACATGGAGAGATTTTAACATTATAATCCCATGCACAAATATATAAAAATATTAAACATGAATGTAGACAACATGTGCATATCATAACAGTTAAGAATTAAATTGATTGCACATAGCCAATAAAACACTGAATTACAAAGCAAAGGAATGGGGATGTTCCAGTGAAGCTCAATATAAACTTGAGGAATATCTTCCAGTTATAGAGGGATGCAGTAAAGTACTGATAATGTATTTGGACTAGTAGTCCAGAGTGGGAGACAATGACGTCTGCAGATGCTAGAGATCAGAGTTGAGAGTGTGTTGCTGGAAAAGCACAGCAGGTCAGGCAGCATCCGAGAAGCAGGAAAATTGATATTTCAGGCAGAAGCCTTTCATCAGGATGCTGCCTGACCTGCTGTGCTTTTCCAGCAACACACTAGTAACCCAGGGTGTCTAGCTAATGTTCTGAGGACTTGGGGTGAGTCCCACTGAGCCATATTGTGGCATTTGAATTCAATAAAACCTGCAAATAATCAGTGAATATATAATTGTCAATTGTTGTAAATACTCATCCATTCACTTATTTCCTTGAGGGAAGGAAACCTATTGTCTTACAGATATTTTCTAACCAGTTCAGAAAAATTTTCACACACCTCTGAATCACGGGGCTAACTACCATTGCACCCAAAGAGCCCTTGGTCTGTCCTACAAGTGACTGCAAACCCACAGCAATGTCATTGACTCTTAACTGCCCTCTGGGAAATTGGGATTGGGTATTAAATGCTCATCTAAACAGTGATACTGACATCCCATGTTGAAAATTAGAATTTTTACAACTCTTTGACTGAATCATAGAATTCCTACAGTGTGGAAGCGGGCCATTCCAAAAATTTACCAACATTCCAAAGATTCACCTCTCTCTGAATGAAGAAATTTCTCCTTTCCTGAGTCCTAAATGGCTCGCTCTTATTCAGGGAAAGTGTGTATTGTACGTGCTGTGGAACACGCCACTATCAACTAATGATTGGTACAGAGTGCTGCCACCAATCCTCCTTTCCACTTTTTCAAAATAAGACTTACTGGAGTTAGACAGCCCTTTGCGGACACTGTAATAAAAGCAAAAATCAAACTGCTAAGTCCACCTTTCTAGGTATTTTTAAATTCAACCTGTGCAGACATATTATGAACATAGCTCTGTGGCAGATAGGACTTGAACCCAGGCCTTCTAGGCCCTAGACAAAGGGACCCAATCACTGCAGCAAATGATCCCTCAACTTCATAAAGCTTTTAATCTATCAGTTCAGAGTTGCTGTTACACTATTCTGAAGCAGGTAAGACTTGAATTCAGGCCTCCTGACTCAGAGATAGGGACACTACCACTGTACTGGTACACAATCTAAGGACCTACTTAGTTACAAATGGTAGAGGATGAACTGCTAATGAGTTTTGATGAGAAGAGACAATTGTCTTAGCAAGATTCTGTTTATTGCATTCAAACAATAAGCATACATTGCCTTCTTAACCAAAATAACTAAGATTATGAGGACATTGATGACCCACCTGCCTCCATTGAGATCTTGAGCTAGCCTCTATTTTACCTCATGGAAGACTATATGACATAATCAGGTTGGAGAAGTTCCTAATACAGTCTCTAACATTAACCCTTTCAGAACCATTATATTACACAACAGGTTAGGGGGATAGGGTAGGGGGCTGGGTTTGGGTGGGACACTCTTCAGCGGGTCAGTGCACATTCTCTGGGCTGAATGGCCTCTTTCCTCATCATAGGAATTCTACGATCCTATATTCAAAACCTAGCCTCAACTGCTTTGCTGAGTAAAAGAATTCCAAATACTAACACAACTTTGAGAGATGAAATTCTTCCACATCTCTATCTTAAATGGCAAACGCAATGTCTTTAACTTGTGCCCCCTTGTTTAAATTCCCCCACAGGAAGGAAACATGCTCTAAATCCTGTCAAGCCCTCTCAAGCTTGTTACCTTCCAACTCCAGTGAATATAGGTGCAACCTGGTCAACCATTCATCATAAGACAACATTTCCATCTCAGGAATCAGTCTGGTGGACCTTCTCTGAACTATTTCAAGTGCATGTATATCCTTCTTAAAAAGATCAAAATTGTGCATAGTACTCCAGTAAACCAATGGCCTGCATAGCTGTAGTAGGACTGCCATACTCTTACAGTCTTGTTTCCTTGCAATAAAGACCCAATGTTCCAATGAATTTTCTAATTACTGTACCTGCCTGCTAACTCATTGTTATTCACATACAACAACACTCTGATCCCTTTCTATTGCAAACTTCTGCAGTCTCTTACCATTTATATGGTATTATGTTTTTTCTTTCTCCCGTATCCTTCATGCTAAAGTGGATAAACTCACATTTATCCACATTATCCTTCATCTGCCAAATATGTGTTCATTCACTTATCCTATTGGTATCCCTTCGCAGACTCTTAGCTTGCATTTGCACAAACAAAGTTGGCATGGTAGCTCAGTGGTTAGCACTGCTGCCTCACAATGCCAGGGACTCGGTTAGATTCCAGCCTCAGGCGACTGTGTAGAGTTTGCACATTCTCCCCGTGTCTGCGCGCATTTCCTTCAAGTGCTCCGGTTTCCTCCCACAGTCCAACGATATGCAAGTTAGGTGAATTAGCCGTGGGAAATTGCACGTAGTGTCCAGGGATGTGTAGGCTTGGTGGAATAACCATGGGAAATGCAGGGTTACAGGGATAGGGTAGGGGGTGGGATGCTCTCTGGAGGGGCAGTTGTGGACTCAATGGGCCAAATGGCCTGCTTCCATACTGTAGGGATTCTGCAACCATAAATCTGTAGAATTGTTGCCGTGGTTGTCACACAGATAGGAAAAGCACAAATAAGTCACAATTAAGAACACAATACTGAACAAAATGTTTACATAATGTGTGCTCAATCCAAAACATGTTTCGTCTTGCACCTGAATAAGATTTTTAAATAATGGAAATCAGAATCTAGTTGAACAAAATAAAAGAGGTACATGTTTCTGGGAATGTGGCTTTGAAAGAAATCTGACTTTTTGGCTTTCAAGTGATTCAGTAACAATATGGCACCAGTCCTCACTGTTCAAAATAGCCTTCGTTGGCCCTTTACCACTGTTACATTTGGCACATAGCACCAACAGGAGAAAGGGACATCTTAAGGAGGTAAGGCATGTGCCAACATCCATAGTCCAAGCATAAGCCTCCAATTGACACCAGAAGTCCTAGAATACAAGAAATAGGAGAAAAAATAGGCCATTCGGCCTCTCAATCCTACCTTCTCATTCATCAAGAACATGCCTGATCTGCCTGGGTCTCAACTCCTTTCTTGTGCAAGTTCCTAATAGCTTTCAACTTCCTGAAAATCTACCTACCTCCTCTTTCAATATTTTCAGTGATCTAGCTTCTACAATTCTCACTTACCCGTGTTCAAGTGAATCTACTTTGAAATCCCAAAATTCAGGTTATCTGAAGAGGGAGCAATAATAAGAAATGTATTGAGAAAGACAAGGTCAAGGAGAAAAAGTAGTCACCATCCTCACTGCAGTTCTGGAGATAAATGTAGCTTTGCCCTTTTTTCTGTCGCCAACCGCGATCTTCTCTCTGATTCTGCTGAAGGTTCTCACTGTGTTGAAATGTGATTCCACTTACATCACCTTCAAGACTACTCAGCATCCATTCTTCATTCCTAGTCAAGATAAGATCTGGTTTTAAGGGTGCTGGCCCGCTGATATTCTATCATTATGTGACAATGGCTCTTTCCAATAAAGAGTCAAAAGTTCAGGAGTGAAAATGGAGGTAGACAGTAATAGTCATATAAAAAGTAGCTGCCTCCATTCCACTCTTTAATTAGGGAGAGACAACTGGTCACCACACCTCAGACAGAGGGAGAGCATGAGAAGGAGAGACCGTCACAGTAACAGCAGCAGCTACAAGATACTGTTGGCATTACCTTACTTGCCATAACCAGCCTTCCAGCCAACTGAGCTAACATTGCTAAACCTGTTTGAAGCTTGTATTGATGGAGGGATATATGTTGGCCAGACCCCAGCAACTTTGAAATGATGCCCAAGTAATCATTTAGTTCTATTGCCTTCCCTTATGACCTCTGAGGATGAAGAACAACATCAGAACAGGCTGTGAATTCTTGTTCCAAAAGAGAAGTTGCTGGGAAAAGCTCAGCAGGTCTGGCAGCATCTGTGAAGAGAAATCAGGGTTAACGTTTTGTGTCTGGTGACCCTTCCACAGAACTGTGCTTTTTTTGTTGTCTGAACTATAGCATTGTTTGACAGGATGGCATCCCAACAGTGTTATAACATCACTGATGATTAATATTGAAACAGTAAGCACTCCTGTGTGTACACTGGATCTCTGTAATTTACCAGAACAAACTCTATTTGAACTTCTGTTCCTAGTGGGTTACAACTGAAGCATCAACTCCTGATGCTGCCTGGCTTGCTGTGTTTTTCCAGCCTCCTGCCTGTCTACTTTGGATTCTAGCATCTGCAACTTGTTTTTGGTCTATAACACAATTGTGTCAGCTGTTAAATAACCCAGTGTACATTTGAGATTCAGTCCCTGGCTTGTGCAGTCAGTCTATCCCAGAAAAGGCAGCCAGTCTGGGTTTTACTGTCTCCAGTTTATCCAAGGGAAGTGTAATCTTCTGTTGCTCCCGTTCATGATTGCCCACATACATTTCCTGGAAGCCCGATGTATCCTCAATTTCCCAATCTTTCTGGTGAAAAGATGCCATCAAGCAAGCAGCAAACCTGTCTGATCATGTAATGTCTGAAGGCTGTGAGTTTCCCCGACACCAGGCTTCAGTTTTGATAGTCCTGAATGTCCCATTCAAACAGGGAGAGTTGTTTGCTCAGTTTGAACTTGACTATAACCAGCTATCCTGCCACAAGCCCAGTGATGATGGGCAGTCCTTGAGATTATGCCGAGTTGGTCTCACACATGTATATTTGGGGTACCCAATGGTTTGTTGGATTTTTACATGCAGTGTGAGTACTTGGGAATTTGCGAGGTTTTAAGGCCATCCCGCGCATATATTTTTTCAATATTTGTTCACAGAATGAGGGCATCACTGGCTAGACCAGTACTTATTACCCATCCCTAATTGCCCAGAGGGCAGTTAAAAATCAATCACATTGCTGTGGTCCTGGAGTCACATGTAAGCCAGACCAGGTAAGGATAATATTTCCTTCCTTAAAGGGCGTAGGTGAACCAGATCAGTTTTGCCAACAATCGACAATGATTTCATGATCATCATTTGACCCTAATTCCAGATTTTTAAAAATTGATTTCAAATTCCACCATCACAGGATTTGAACCCAGGTCCCCAGAATATTGCCTGCATCCCTGGATTAATAATTGAGTGATAATACCTCTAAACCATTGCCTTCCTCCTTGCATACCTGCAAACTTAATATTTGGAGTGACATAGTCATGACGAAATTACTAAAACTTATGCTGTTCTTACTGGCAGGTCCAAATTCATATCCATTGGACCTGCAACTAAGCATGCTACACAATCCTGCTCAAAAACAAATCATAAAATCCTGTTAGAGTTGCAAGACTAATCAGTCCCTGCTGGTATGTACAATAGAATTTGTCGTCTTGACTCACTGCCTCCACCTATGTATGGCCAGTCCAATGGTAAACGTGAATCTGTTGGGCTGAATGGCCTGTCTCTTTGTTGTGAACATTGTATGTTGTCACACAAAAAGTGAATGGTAATTGGGATGATAATTAATCATTGACTTGTCTTACATCTGGCCTGACTTTCTTTTCTATTGGCCTCATTGACATCTATTGATCAACAATAAATGTTCAAACTACCCTTTCAATGTCACATCTAGACAGGACAGTAGAGGGTGCCAAGTGGCTAGGAGACAATCAGGAAAAACAAAATGGAAAGTAAAAGAGAAATAATGTCCAGGAAAAGATAATATTTGAATAACTGCAGGTAGTTCAATGCTTAATCTGGATGTAGTACAGTACAACTCAATGTGAATCTGACAAAATTAATTTCATTTCCTTTATCAGAACTTCGCAGCCTTCTTGAAATAAGAAGCAGGAGATATTATAGAAGCTTTTAGAAATCTTTCTCCTCATCATCATGCAGTCTATGCCCTCCAGAGTTTATTTCCTCCTCCCCCTTCCTTTCCCCTTGCCTCCTCACCACATCACTGTAACTTCTTCCTGTTCCCCTTCCTAATTTTGATGAGTTATTCAACTGAGTTCAGTCCCTTGATAAGAATTCTGAACTACATGCAGTGTGGGTGGCACAGTGGCACAGTGGTTAGCACTGCTGCCTCACAGCGCCAGAGACCTGGGTTCAATTCCTGCCTCAGGCGACTGACTGTGTGGAGTTTGCACATTCTCCCGTGTCTGCGTGGGTTTCCTCCAGGTACTCCGGTTTCCTCCCACAGTCCAAAGATGTGCAGGTCAGGTGAATTGGCCATGCTAAATTGCCCGTAGTGTTAGGTAAGGGGTACATGTAGGGGTATGGGTGGGTTGTGCTTCGGCGGGGCAGTGTGGACTTGTTGGGCCGAAGGGCCTGTTTCCACACTGTAAGTAATCTAATCTAATCTAATCTAATCTTAATGCTGCCTCGCTTTATCATTCACAACTAGTCAGATGAACAAAGTTTTTTAACTTCAATTAATGTTGACCCAGAGGTTTTAATAATACCATATTGGCAGTACGATTCATGGATATACCCCCAAACTAAATTTCAATGCAGTTTCAGTTAAGATTTAAACCTCTAATATGAAATACTGCAAGCATTGGCTAACTAACAGAAGACAGAGCTGGAATGCAAAGGGCATTTTCATTCTGGTCATTGAAATAACTGCAAAGAGGCTGGTATCCCATCACCAAGTCACCCTTTATTTACATGTGCACAGTACATGGCCTCTGACCATCCAGCTCAGAGCCAGTCCCTGGACTGTGGAGACCTGAGAATCACAGAATCCCAGCAATGTGGAAACAGGCCATTTTGACCCTCTGAGGGCCACGCTGACCCTCTGAAGAGTATCCCTATCCTTTTACTCTCCAGTTCCCTGACTAACGCACGTACGCATCCCTGAACACTATAGGCAATTTGACATGGCCAATTCACCTAATCTGCACATCTTTGGATTGGAGGGGGGAAACTGGAGCACCCAGTGGAAACCCGCACAGACACAGGGAGAACATGCAAACTGCACAGAGAGTCACCCAAGGCTGGAATTGAACCTGGGTCCCCGGTGCTGTGAGGCAGCAGTGCTAACCACTGAGCCACCGTGCTGCCCTTTCAACTCTGAATCTCCTATTTATATCTGTCAGCCAGGGCTCTCTGAATGGTCCAGGTCAACAATCCCAATCAAGGAACTCATAGTTAATGAGATCCACTTAGTTCTGATTCTAATTAATACAGTCACCTGGAACAAGTGCAGTGCCACAAGGATCAGTGTTGGGGCCACAATTATTCACAATATATTTCAATAACTTGAATGAGAGAAGAGAATGTATATTGCCAAATTTGAAGATATCACAAATATAATTGGGAAGGTTGGTGAAGAGGTTGCCACAAATCGTCTGCACTCTTGATGAAGTGAGTGGGCAAAAACTTACCAGACGGAATATTATGTGGGAAAATGTGAAGTTATGCACTTTGGCAAAATGAATGGAGGAGATCAATTTTATTTAAATAGGAAAAGATTGCTGAAAGCTGCAATGCGGACAGATTTAGGGGGTCCTTGTGCGTATAAGAACAAAAAGGCAGCATACAAGCTCAGCAGGTAATAGGGAAAGCAAATGGAACATTGGCATTCATTTCAAACGGAATGGAGTATAAACATAGGGAGATCTTGCTAAAACTATACACGGCACTAGCTAGATCACACCTAGCATGTACGAACAGTTCTGGTCCCTTTATCTAAGAATATTCTACTGTATTGGAGGCAGGCCAGAAAATGTTGACTCGGCTGAAGTTTGGTGGTGAAGAATTTTCTTATGAAGAGAGTTTGAGAAAGTTGGGCCTGTACTTACTGGCCTTCAAAAGAATGAGAAATGAGCCGTTTTTTTAAACCTAGAAGATTCTTAGAGGGCATTACTGGTTACATATGGAGAGATTGTTTTCCTTGTGGGACAGTCTAGGACCAGAGGACATAATCTCAGTAAGGAGTGCCCCAGTTAGGACAAAGATGAGGAGGAGTACCTTCTGTCAGAGAGTATTGAATTTGTGGAGTTTATTACTACAGAGGGCTGTTGAGGTTAGGTCATTATATATATTCAGGGCTGAGATGATGGATTTTTAATCAGTAAGGGGAATCAAGAGTTGTGGGGAAAAGGCAGAAAAGTAGATTATCAGCTCAACCATGATCTCATTGAGTGGTGGAGCAGATTCGATGGGTTGAATGGCCTACTTTTGCTTCTATGTCTCATGATCCTTATTTTAAAGAAGAATTTAGTGAGGTAGGGGTTGGTGTTCTCTCCAGTGTCCTGGCCCATTCTGGCTCCATAGCCAGCACTTACAATCAGATCATCCAGTTACTATCATTAGACTTTGGGATCCAACAATGTGCACTAATTGGCTGCTGCATTACCCTCTAGTGCAACACTGACTACACTTCAAAATTTGGAGATGCCGGTGTTGGACTGGGGTGGACAAAGTTAAAAATCACACAATACCAAGTTATAGTCCAATAGGTTTAATTGGAAGCACTAGCATTCGGAGCGCTGCTCCTTCATCAGGTGGTCATCTTAACAATCTTAGACTCCACAACCACCTGTTGAAGGAGCAGTGCTCCGAAAGCTAGTGCTTCCAATTAAACCTATTATACTATAACCTGGTGTTATGTGATTTTTAACTTTGTACACTTCAAAAGTAATTCATCAGGTGTAAAAATCTTTGGAACACGCTAAGGTCATGGAAAGAAACATCAGAACCCCCAGTCTGGGTGGTGTGGTCTTGATTCATCTGCTTCACAACTGCCGATGATTGCCTTTTTGTTTTTATTTATTTCTTCATTCATGGGATGTGGGCTTTGCTGGCAACATTTGTTTTCTGCCCCAAATTGCCCGTGAGAAGGTGGTAAGCTGCCTTCTTGAATCACTGCAATCTGTGGGCTGTGGCTACACCCACAGTGCTTTAGGGAGGGAGCTCCAGGACTTTGACTCAATGGCACTGAAGGAATGGTGATGTAGTTCCAAGTCAAGATGGTGAGAGGTCTGGGGGGGGATCTTTCTGGTGGTATCTGCTGCCCTTCTATATGGTGGTGGAAGTGAGTTTGCCTTGTAAGAAGAGAAACAATGAGCTTTACAGAAAGCTTGGGCAACACAACGACAACTGGATCCAAGCCTAGTGATATGTTAGAAACCAAGGAATGGGGCTCTTTTTAAATGTGTTTAATCAATCTGATCAGACATGTTATGGCACATCTTTAGAGTGGGTCTTGAACCCAGATTTTTGGCACAGTTTTTGGGATACCACCTCTGCATTCCCAGGGACCCAGCTACCTTTTTACTTTATTTTGAGAAGTATCTAAGATGTTTCAACGTTTTAGATATTTTCTAATCAACCTGCTCAAAGATGATATTACATACCTTCAGAGCAGACGGGACTTGAACTCAGGCCTGTCATCTTTCTTTATGTGCTCAAACACAATCAATTATCATGCATCACCTAGTTATCCTTAATAATATCCAGAGGAACCCTAATTATCTGAACAAGTCAGGCAGGCGGTATTTTGTTCAGATAACTGATTATTCAAATAATCGATTTGGCCTGAAAGAAGGGAAGCCAGACAGATTTAACACTGTGCTGTACCGGAGAGTTTGTTTAAATCTATAGTTTTGATGAATCTGTTATTTAATCAGACTAATCTTTGCATTTTGCAAATTGCAGGTTAAACTGAGAAGGACTAAACCCTTGCCATCACATAAATATATGAAATCCCAGCATTAAACAAGGTCCCAAACAGCTTCTACAAACACAAGATCATTTGTCAGTTTCCGCTGAACTCAGTGTTGCGATAGAAAGACCGAGGCACCTCCTTGCGCATGTGTTTACTGTCTCTGCCATTTTTTTCATGAATGACCCGGTAAAGTGACGGGAATAAAGTACTTACTTTTCCAAAGGGCTGTGTAACTAATCCTTACAATCGCTGTTGTTTGAGCTACTTGTGTTTCTTTGTTTTTGCCAGCATTTTCACATGTTCTTCACCGCAGGCAATCTGAATACACTTACCTCTTTGATGTATTGTTGTTATGGGACCTTGAGATCTTATTTAGATAATCTGAAATTCGGAGAATTGATATTTGGATAATCGAGGTTCCTCTGTAATTGATTTAACATTTACACCTAGACTAATGTACAATGTACTATCTGGATGTACCTGATCTGTTTTTGGATAAGGTGCTGGTGCTCAATATTTACTCAGCTATTGAAGAACTTGGATTAACCTGAACTCAATATTGATCCTGAACTTTTAAAGTGAATCACAATGTGGACTGCATTTCTCTGGAAAAGCCTAATTAGCATAACTTCTAACTATGATGCATCCAAGTAACTGCTTAAATGACAGGTGTTATTATGTGATTGCTGTTATCATTCCTACTATCAAAATGATATCTTTAGACAGCACAATGCTTCCTGTAGTATTCTGCTTGTTACTGTGAAGCCAAAACAGACTGCAGTTATGATGATATCTGACATTCTTCAACCAATAAAAAGTAATGAAGTGTTCTAATCTTCATCTTGTGGGCGGCACGGTGGCACAGTGGTTAGCACTGCTGCCTCACAGCACCAGTAGACCCGGGTTCAATTCCCGCCTCAGGCGACTGACTGTGTGGAGTTTGCACGTTCTCCCCGTGTCTACGTGGGTTTCCTCTGGGTGCTCCGGTTTCCTCCCACAGTCCAAAGATGTGCAGGTTGGGTGAATTGGCCATGCTAAATTGCCCGAAGTGTTAGGTAAGGGGTAAATGTAAGGGTATGGGTGGGTTACGCTTCGGCGGGTCGGTGTGGACTTGTTGGGCCGAAGGGCCTGTTTCCACACTGTAATCTAATCTAATTCATTTACAATCAGTTATCCCCCTTTTAAATTACGGGGGGTCCCAAGTTACAAATGTCCAACTTCTGAACACTTGTACTTATGAACAAGATCCCACACAGTGTGTGTTAACATTAATTTTAATGAACCAACATGTGAATATTTCCTGAAAACAACAAATGTTGGAGATCACAGCAGGTCAGGCAGCATCCATGGAGAGAGAACAAGCTCACGTTTAGAGTCTAGATGGTTCTTCATCAGAGCTGAAATGGACAGTGGGGAGGACATACGATAGTGTAAGGGGAACGGACAGGGGGTGGTGGGGGAGAGGTGTGGGGGTAGTGGATGTAGGGTGCTAGTGGTGAAAAAATGTTGATAGTTCAGATTAAGTGATTGGGATGTGAGAATGGCACAACAATGGTGTGTTCTCATGCCAGACTGGAAAGGACAGACAGTCTCCAGTGGGAAGGGGGTGGATGGCAGGGGATTGAGGACATGATAACATAGAATCCTTACAGTGTGGAAACAGGCCCTTTGGCCCAAGGGGTCCACACTGACCCTCCAAGGAGTAACCCATACAGACCCATTCCCCTACTAGACACATTTACCCCTGACTAATTCACCTAACCTACACGTTGCTGAACATTATGTGCAATTCACCCAACCTGCATATCTTTGGACTGTGGGAGGAAACTGGAGCACCTGGAGCAAACCCACACAGACAAGGGGAGAATGTGCAAACTCCACACAGACAGTCACCCGAGGCGAGAATCAAACCCATGTCCCTGGCACTGTGAGGTAGCAGTGCTAACCACTGAGCCACCGTGCCACCCCAAAATAGAACTTAACAAGCTAAAAAAAGGGAAGACATGGTTCACAATTTGATGGTGTTGAACTCAATATTAAGTGCAGATGGCTGTAAGGTGCCTAGTCTGAAAATGAGATGCCGTTCCTCCAGTTTGCGCTGTGATTCACTGGAACACTGCAGCACACCAAGGACAGACACATGGAGGTGTGAGCAGGATGTTGTGTTAAAATGACTGGCTATAGAAAGGTCAGGATTATGCTTGTGCGTGGACCAGAGGTGTTCCGTAAAGTGGTGACCCCATCAGAGTTTCCTTACACTTACAAAGAGTCATTATTTCCTGTACTGTAATGTACTCTGACTTGCATGCAAATCGACATGCAAATGTATGTAAGAATAAAACCCTTTCACAACCCAGGGACTGCAAATTATTGTAAAACAATTAGCAAGAGTCTCTTTTTCTTCAACAGACTTCTGACGTGTTTTTTTTTGCCTGTTTTTATTTATCTGGGCAATATTTAGGTGTGCCGACATGAATTTTGAAAGAGAATATTTCAGATTCAGAGATTGGAAAATAACATTGGATTAGATTTTGTAGTTAGGAATAAACAGTGCCAACCATCCTTTCCATTTCAACATTGTTTCAGGTTGGCGATAAGCTTCTACACTGGAGTTTGCTGTGATTAAAGTTACTTTGAAATCACATCCCCTGTGGAGGATCTTGGGCAAGTTACTTTGTGTCGGTTTTACCACTCCATTCGAAGGAGGATTATTGAACTGTCCAGTGTCTGAACTGGGAAGTGAGAATTGCCCATTTAATTCAACACCAAATCATATAGAGGAAGCAAAATAAAAAGAGACAAAGGAAGATGGGATCAGGGAAAAGGAGTTAAAAGAGATCAGGTTTAAGAAAACGGAGTGACATTTTTAACAACTCCAACAAGTATTAAAGTCTGAATACTGATCCTAGCATCCCTACAGTTCAGGAGGAGGCCATTTAACACATCGGGTCTTCACAGCCCCTCCAAAGAGCATTCCACCCAGACCCACTCTGCATGGGGCTTTTCCCATGGCTAACCTGTATACTATGGGGCAACATTTAGCATGACCAATCCACCCAACCCGCACACCTTTGGACAGTGAGTGGAAACCACAGCAAACCCATACAGAATGTGCAAATTCCAAACAGACAGACACACAAGACTGGAATTACACCCAGCTCCCTGGTGCTGTGAGGCGGCAGTGCTAGCCACTGAGCCACTCTGCACCTACAAGAGAGGAGCTGATGCAGTAAGCCTGCTGCTTTGCTATCATATCAGTCTTCCTATGATTTAGGGTGATATTTGTTGACTCTGTATGCCAACCCTGCCCTGTACTGGTTTCCTCAATATCCAATTAGTGTGCTACCATATGGAGAGAAACATGCAGATCAATGTCCAGTACTATCGTGCTTTCATCCTGCAGTAGTCGGCTGCACTACCCACCCAAGGGACAGTTACTGGGTGACAAGGATTATCTGCTGACCACGTGGCTGATAACTCTGGTATTCACCCCAGGACTTCACAATAGGAACCATCCTTCAACATGAAATGTAGCAGAGCTGATTCTTAGTCAGCATTCTGTCAAGGGGATGTCAAGATTGCATGCTACATGACTTCACCATGATGAGGGGTTAGCCCTTGCCACCCGTTAAGTTGCAAGAAGCTTACAATGTGAGCAGGAAGAGAAGAGGCAGCAACATAGACGATGTCGAACTTTCTAGCTGGGCTGTCCATGACAATCTTATGAAAGTGAAATAAGGAAGGTGGAAATGAAATTCCCCATGGACTTCCTTGGCTTCCATTTACACTGTCACTGACCAGCATAATCTTGATGTAATTTCTGCATTCTATTGAACATGCAAAGATTGATTATGCACCTTGAGCCTCATGCCCAGGACTGGTGGCTCTTGAATTTAGCCCCTGTTATGTCTGAAGAATTCAGTAACTTAGTTCCTGTTCACAATGGGCCCATCTGGGTTTTAAGGGAATATACAGAAGATGACTAAAATGATGTCGGACATGGGACACCTGAGCCTAAAGGAGAGTGGGAATGCATTTTTCAAAGAAAGGTATAGTAGAGATCTTATTACATTTTACTATGTTCACATTAACACTAATAAATCGAGCCTGGGTATATCATTTAACATAACCGCAAGATCTCAAATGGAAGAGAGAACAAACAGTTTGAAGCTAATTACTTGGTCGAAAGAGAAATTATGGAACAATCTGCCCAGGGCAATGGGAGAAATTAGCAGTTTTGGTGAGTTCAAATGCAAACGAGAGTTTTTGATTTACGAAAAGTACAGGAATTATAAATGTTGCAGTTTAATGCTCCCAGTCCAAACCTGCAAACGATCTGAAATTATTTTTTTTATGATCATGTTCCTGAAACACTTCCTGATTGTCGTCCACTCCTTAGATATGATGACTGATGAAGCCTGTTCTGTATTTGATTTCCTGATAGTCACTGCCATTACACAGAGCTCTGTGCAAAGAGAGGTCAGTCACTAATTTCATCCCACAATACTTTGAGGCCAGTTCGACAGTCTTGTGTGTGTCCAATTTGTTTGAGGAGATGAGTTCATCTTTTCTGGACATTTTTTTTTATATAGAATATATCTTGATTTGTCATTTTTGCAGATTGATTAGCAGGGATGAAATTTTCATTTATATCAAATGTACTTAGTGTGCGGTATCAACCAGGCCTTTGTACCGTTTATATGACAGCCATGTTTTGCCTGCCAGATATATATTGGTACAGTTACCAGATTATATTTATATGTACGGAACTGTTTAACTTACTACCTGAAGTATAACTCCTTAGATATGATGAGGGGCTTTGTGAGGGGCAGGTCATGCCTCACAAACCTTATCGAGTTCTTTGAGGATGTAACTAGAAAAGTTGATGAGGGTCGAGCTGTGGATGTGGTGTATATGGACTTTAGCAAGGCATTTGACAAGGTTCCCCATGGTAGGCTCATTCAGAAGGTCAGGAGGAATGGGATTCAGGGGAACATAGCTGTCTGGATACAGAATTGGCTGGCCAACAGAAGACAGCGAGTGGTGGTAGAAGGAAAATATTCTGCCTGGAAGTCTGTGGTGAGTGGTGTTCCACAGGGCTTTGTCCTTGGGCCTCTACTGTTTGTAATTTTTATTAATGATTTGGATAAGAGGATTGAAGGATGGGTCAGCAAGTTTGCAGATGACACAAAGGTTGGAGGTGTCGTTGACAGTATAGAGGGCTATTGTAGGCTGCAGCGGGACATTGATGCAGGGATGGGCTGAGAGGTGACAGATGGAGTTCAACCTGGATAAATTATTATAAGAAAGATGTGGATGCTTTGGAGTGGGTTCAGAGGAGGTTTACCAGGATGCTGCCTGGACTGGAGAGCTTATCTTATAAGGAAAGGTTGACTGAGCTCGGACTTTTTTCATTGGAGAAAAGGAGGAGAAGTGGGGACCTAATTGAGGTATAGAAGGTAATGAGAGGCATAGATAGAGTCGATAACCAGAGACTATTTCCCAGGGCAGAAATGACTAACACGAGGGGTCATAATTTTAAGCTGGTTGGAGGAAAGTATAGAGGGGATGTCAGAGGTGGATTCTTTACACAGAGAGTTGTGAGAGCATGGAATGCGTTGCCAGCAGCAGTTGTGGAGGCAGGGTCATTGGGGACATTTAAGAGACTCCTCAACATTCATATGGGGTCACAGAAATTTGAGGGTGCATACATGAGGATCAGTGGTCGGCACAACATCGTGGGCTGAAGGGCCTGTTCTGTGCTGTACTGTTCTACGTTCTATGTTCTATGTTCTATAACGTTGCATTTGTTACTGAAGTGAGCACCGTAATAAATGCCATACCTGGGGGAAGAAATTAAGTTCCACATCACACAATACACAAGAAGTAGTAGATTTTTGTATCTGTGAGTTTCCTCTCTAACTCTGGTTTCCTCCCACAAACCAAAGATGTGCAGATTAGGGCGGATTAGCCATGCTTAACTGCTCATAGTGTCCAGGAATGTGCAGACTAGGTGAATTGGCCATGGGAAATGCAGAGTTACAGGTATGGGGGGGAAGGGGCAGTTCTCGATGGGGTGCTCTTCGGACGGTCAGTGTGGACTAGATAGGGCGAATGGTCTGCTTTCATACTGTAGGGATATTATGATTCTATGACTTCATTTGAGCTGTTATTTTTGTTGTCTTGTAAATATTGAATCCTCAAATCTGACTGATCTTCCACATCACATAAATTCCACCAAATGAAATTGGTTAAATGTATCCTTTATTGACATTGAGTTTCATCTGCCACATTTGTGCTCATCCAGGCATGATCCCTTGGAGGTCTTATGGTCCTCAGAATTAATTTTATATCTCTTTGTTTGTATCTGCATTGTTGGGCACCAATCCTGTTATCTCTATAATCTAAGTTCACAGGTGGCACGGTGGCACAGTGGTTAGCACTGCTGCCTCACAGGGCCAGAGCTCTGAGTTCAAATCCCACCGCGGGCAATTGTCTGCGTGGAGTTTGCACATTCTCCCCGAGTCTGCGTGGGTTTCCTCCGACAGTCTAAAGATATGCAGGTTAGCTGAATTGGCCATGCTAAATTGCCCGTAGTGTTAGGTGTAGGGGAATGGCTCTGGGTGGGTTGCTTTTCGGTGTGGTCGGGCGGTCGGTGTGGACTTGTTGGGCCGAAGGGCCTATTTCCACACTGTAACTAATCTAACCTAAATCAAGGTAAAAAAGTGAATTGAAGTAGTTCCAGAACCAAAATCATTGAAGTAGTTCCAGAACCAAAATCATTGAAGTATTGAAACCCACTTAAAATTATCAAGAAAAAGATGTTCTTTCTCTTTCCAACTACAAACAGATTTACCTTCAATTTGCTACCTTTGCCTTGATTTAATATCCCTTTGCAGTTTCCCATCTGATACCATTTACTTCATTTCCAAATTCTACATGAGAAGTGCCATATCAATAAATATTGCGTTTTCTCTGAAATGATGGCTTGAAAAATTAATTTATTAGACATGGTACAGTTCTGTCAAAGCCTGAAGTCTTCCCCAACATCAGCATGAATCGTGACGCACATTGAGAAGAAGGATAAGCTTGAAAATGTATCTATCTAGCTTCAGAAGATGATTGACATGCTTTCCTACGTTTTGTTTATGTTTCTTGAAAGCAGGCAAAGACTAATTAGCTTCAGTTTTTTCTTTTGATGGACAGCCGATCATAAAATTTATCTCCAAGTGATTTGCCTTCAGTTCACCTCAGGAACGCATGGTATTCGGGTCCTCATGATCTTAAGGGGGAAACACTAGTGTGGTAGATTTGTGATAGATTAATAGACTGCACGTGACACAATGTGATACTCCTGCCCTAGTGAAATGGCGGATACTCCTGCATACCAAGAGCAAAGCCATCGGCACAATTTGTTAATAGACAATGAATAGACTTAGCAGTGAGAAAAGGCAATTAACTGCAAAACGCAAATCTTTCAATGCCACTTATTATTCTGTGAATTCCTCCCTATGCTGTTAAATATTTAATCTGAAAATACTTAGGTACCTGCTCTAATGACGTATGTATTCAAAACTGATCATTCATAATCTAAAGGCATTAGCTGGATTAACATGACAGCACTGATGGAACAAGGTTGAAAATAGATGCTGCCTAGAGCAAGATAATTATAATTAATATAAGTATGGTAAAATTTACAGACACTTTCATGATTCAGCTACGTCAAATATACGCTGTACTAGGAGGCTGGATGAACACAGCAAGCCAGGCAGTGTCAGGAAGTGGAGAAGTCATTGTTTCGAGAGACCCTTCATCAGGGATCTTCTCCATCTCTTGATGCTGCCTGGCTTACTGTGTTCATCCAGCCTTCTGTTTGTCTACCTTGGATTCCAGCATCTGCAGGTTTTTTTGTCTCTAATCGATGCAAATCTACTCTCTCGATACTTAATATTCTAACTTTTGTTGTGATTTTTCTGTTTTTATTTGAGGAGAATTCTAATCTACGGTAGCTCTCTTCCCATCTTCTCCAACATATTGAATATATTGCATGTGCTTCCTTCATTGATCTTGCATTATCCCCTGAAAGCATTCAAACATGTTTGTCAGAAATGACTTCTTTCTTTACAAATCTATTCTGACTGTTTTTGATCAATTCTGGCCTTTTTAAATAATGATTAGGACTGGTGCACAGAACTTTTTTTCCTCATAACTGTCTAACTACTAAGCTCAAGCTAACTGACCTGCAATCTCACCCCAACTCTGGGGCAGCGTGGTGACTCAGTGGTTAGCACTGCTGCCTCACAGTGCCAGGGACCTGGGTTTGATTCCAGCGTTGGGTAGCTGTCTGTGTGGAGGTTGTATGTTCTCTCTGTGTCTGCATGGGTTTCCTCCGGGTGCTCCGGTTTCCTCCCACAATCCAAAGATGTGCAGGTTAGGTGAATTGGCCATACTAAATTGCCCATAGTGTTCAGGGATGTGTAGGTTAGGTGCATTAGTCAGGGGTAAATGTAGAGCAATAGGGTAGGGGAATGGGTCTGGGTGAGTTGCTCTTCGCAGGATCGGTGTGGACTTGTTGGGCCAAAGGGTCTGTTTCCACACTATAGGGATTCTATACAACTCTGTTCTGTCTCAGATCATCTGCTACCAGAATCCTCAGATGTGCCTCTATTACCTCTGAATTCCCCATGGTCCACCTGTCCATGGACTTAAGAACAGGCAAACGCTGCAGCTTAAATGCAAGAGTGATGATTAGATTCGATCATGTTGGAGATAGTCATTGCATGGCTCTTGTATGGTATGAATGTTACTTGTCATTTGTCAGCCCAAGCCTGAATATTTTCCATGTTCTTCTGTATTTGGATATGACCATTTTCAGTATCAGAGGAGTCATGAATGGTGCTGAACGCTATGCAGTCACCAGCAAAGATCTTCATTCCTGTCCTTAAGATGGAGGGAAGGTCTTTGATGAAGCAACTGAAGATGGTTGGGCCTAGGATACTACATCGAGGAAGTGCTGCAGAGATGTCTTATGATTGAGAGTTTGACTTCCAACAGCCATCTTCCTTTGAGCTACGTTTGACTCCAACCAGCAGTGCATTTTCTCTGATTTCTGTTGACTCTAGTTTGACTGAACTTTGTTCCAAATTTGCTGAACCACATGCCATACAGGCCACCAGTGGTCTATCTCCCAGAATCAAACCCTGGGGTAGAAGTCCTATCCACCAAGAGCTGCTGCGAAAGAGAGGCCGGAGCCCTCATGTTGTACCATGCTGCTGACAGGATGGAGGAACCCAACACCACACTCACCCTTCCCAACCCCAACCAGCCCAGAGTCCCAGGATCACAGAAGGTCCAGGACCAAGGTAAGCAATGGAGCAGTGATGGGGGTGTTTCTCAGGTTGAGGACCTTGGGTAGAAAGGGGCAGAGTATCAGCAGCAAGGGACAGAGGCGGTTCTTAAGAGGCAACATGCTGCCCAAATTCCAGTTTCTCGCTCAGACACAGATTTCCTTGGATCGAGAGGCCTACTTCATACCCCTCCCCTTGCCAAGATAACAAGCCACTCATTGAGTTGTAGGTAAAGGCTTTGTTGCTTGACTACACGATGCCAGGAGCTTGTTTAATCCCAACTTTGGTAAATTGAGGTCCATAAATGGTCCTTAACTGGTGATGGGGAGAGAAGTTTGATCTTGGTCCTTCCTGCAAGGAAGTTAATTCTGCTGGAGGCAGGAATGTGGCAGGGTTTTGGGCTAGCTCCATTCCATCTAATTAATCGACTTAACAACCTCCAATCCTGACACCACCAGGAGCACAAGTTTCCGCCCAGGGAAAAATTTTCTTTCTTCAGCTCCTGTCTCTGGAATTATGTCAAACAAGTTCTTCATTTGTTCACCAGCATGATCTTTCAGTTCCATCAGCCTGAGGCAGACTTTCCTGTCAATTTGTTCTTAATGTTTGTGTACTTGTGATATAATAACGATTAAGTGAAGCAAAAAGGGCTGACATAAAGATAATGTTGTTTATTTTGGTCTTTTTGTAGCTGCCAAAAGTCTCAAAACAGAATACAAGTGTTTTGTTAGCCTTTCAGGGCATCACCCTTAACACCACTATAATGTCATCAGGTACATAAACCAGTATTATATTCATTGTTTTATATGTTGCTATCGATGCCTTCTTGAAATAATTTCTTCATAGTGAAAAAGTGAACCAGTGTGGATGAGGATAACCACCATCTAAATAGAAGAATCTCTTGTGGTACCACCAAGGTTACCATTGACCAGAAACTGAACTGGACTAGTCATGTAAATATAATGGTTACAAAAGTCCCCTCAGCATCCACTCTCAGAGTTGAATCTGTCATAACACTAAACTGTGTTGTAATCTGATTCAATTCAGTTACAAATCATCAATAATTATGTGGAATGTACAATATAAGGGCTCTCTCTTTGCTTTACCTCCTCACAAACCTTGCTGGTTCTTAATGGTAGCTTAGAAGGAGTTGTATGTTCCATATCCTCAAACTGTATTTGTGGATTTTTGATCTGAATCCACCTGTAGATTTGTGAAAAAGGTAGACTTTTTACTTAGAATTGAGATTTATTGTCACATGTAATCAAGCACAGTGATCCAGCAGAAGAGTGTACAAAGTCACCATTCTCCGGTGCCGTTTAGGTAAAAAGGTATTTGGATATAAAATCTTAAGTGTAAAGGAGAAAGTAAAGAAATAACATTAGAAGTTCAATATTACACTCCTTCTTAAACGCTGGGTTATGAGCCTGGATCTGAGCAACTCCACCCTGATGCTGAGACAAAGCAGTTGGCCAGCATCGATTCCCTTTGATCTTTGGCACCATCTTGCCTCTACCGACGTCATACTGTCTTCACTGACTGTACTATCTTTCAGTGTTGATATCAATGAAAAATATTTCAGTCAAACCAGTACAGTCACTACTTTCCTTCTCAGAGTCAGCATGAAACAAATTTCTTATTCCAGCATAACTAACCAAGGGATACTGTTTCTTATCTTTATGCTGCCAAGTGTTGACAAAGCGCTATAAAATCTTCTGTTGACTGTTCTTTGATCACCTGATCTAGATCTTTTGTAGTTTAATCTCTTCTGCCTTTTGAATGAGATTGAGGTCAATGCATACTTTTCAACTGAGGAATAAGAATTCCTAGCTTTTAGTACATATTTTCTCACATTTGATATCCCCGATGTTGGACAGTTGCTTGTGGCATACATTAAGTGTAATGCCCTCTGGACTTTGTAATTGAACTTTCTTAATTATGAATTGCTAAGTGCTAATATTGTGACACTTGCTCCAGCATCTAAGCTGAATTTCAGACATAAATATCAGCTTGCCAAATTCTAGGTTTGTTTCATCTATTCTCCCTAAAACAATTGAGGTTGTCTTTTTCTGGAGATTATTCTTCTCATTTACCCCTTTGTGTGGGTATTTCTTTGATCTTTCACTTTTCTATGGCTACATCTGCTTCAGTACATTGAAGTGACCAGTTTTGCAATTATACCTATCAGTTTTAATAACTGGGCATGTTGCACCTGTAGGGTTTCTTTGCTCCATTTTGTTGTCAAGAACTTTTAGCAAGTTTATTCTATTCATTACCTTGTCTTGTCTCATGTTTGTTTTGTGATTCTGTTCCTTAAAAATTGAATGCAATCTTATAATCTCCTACGTGAGTTTAATCTTGTCCTCTGGGGATTAATTTGGAACTCTCAATCTAAATGTCTTTCTTAAGACTTAGGTCTTCTTTGGACCATAATAAATCTGATAAAGGGTCATCAGTAATGTCTACAATAATTCAGACATTTGTAAACTCTTACTTTAAGTCACCATTGTCACATTTCTCCAGTAGCCTGAGATCAGTAATGAAATCATTCATGGATTCCCTGGATGCTGTATTTTTCTGTTAATATTGATCTTCTAAGAATTTTATTAGTTCTGAGGTTGAAATAGTTGTCAAAGGCTTATTTCTTCAAATGCATCTCTTGTTTTGGTTTAGGGGAGCAGTTAGCTCAGTTAGCTGGATAGTTGCCTTGTGATACAGAGAGTTAAAAACAGTATAGGTTCAATTCCTGTACCAGCTGAGGTTATCTTGAAGGATTCTCCTTTCCAACCTTGCCTAAGGCACTCAGGTTAACCCACCACCAGTCATGTGTCTCTAATTGAGAGACCAGCCATTTGGTCTGGTAAGATTATGATGACTACCTTTAGGTGTTCTTTTGCAAGTACTGCCAAAATCTGATGCTAAATAATATAAGAATCCTAACATTACAGGGCAACATATTGAAACAATTGTGAAATGTTGCTGCTACTTGTAGCTTCTCCTGCCAAGAGATTTGTTGCCAAGATGCTACGTTCATCTGTATTGTTCCACCCTCGCATATCCACTGTAGCTCATCTACTGTCACTCTGACATCTCTCTTCCAGATTCTCCTGGGTCATTGTCTTTTTCTGCTGCCCTCCCATCTGCCCACTAGAAGAAATCTTGGTAGTCTTACCACGCTCATCAAACAGCTGAAATAAGGACATTTTTCTGTCCCGGCTGTCACTTTTTTGAGTTCTGTTTGCTCTTGCAATTTCAAGGACCTCTTCAAAGTAGAGTGTTAGTGGCAAAAAATAAACTGGTCAACACGATTTGCATGGTTCCACTATATCATGTGCTCTGATCAGTTATCCATCCTCACGTATTCTTTGATACAGATAGTGAGGTGTATAATTTTGTTAAATTGCTTGCAATGTGAAGATTATATTTTTTGTGCAACACAGGTCAAATGTATTTCCTGGGAAAATAGACAAACCTAGGATTGGGAAGTCCGAAAATAGAAGGCATAGGTTTAAGATGAGAGGGGAAAGATTTAAAAGGGACCTGAGGGACATCTGTTTCACACAGAGGGTGGCACGTGTATGGATTGAGCTGGCAGAAGAAGTGGTGGAAGCTGGTACAATTACAGCATTTAAAAGGCATTTGGATGGGTATATGAATAGGAAGAGTTCAAAGGGATGTGGGCCAAGTGCTGGCAAATGGGCCTAGATAAATTTAGAAAATCTGAATTCATGTATCTCTGGACACCAGAGTGCATCTAGGAAAAATTAACGAACAGCAAAATTCACAACTGATCTTGGAGGAACCTGTGTGGGAGAGCTCACAACACAGGAGCAGATAAGTACATAGTTTTTAATGTGAAACATTGCTGTAACTATACAGTTGTGAGTAGAGTGGGTTCCTTCTTGATTATATGTTTTATTGAAATATGTCTCTTGATTAAATTTTTAAAATTATAAATTGTAAGTAGTGGGTTAGCCTGGAGCAATTTTTTTTTTCCGAGCAAAATGATGGTGCTAGTTTCTGGGTCTGTAAGATTGTGAAGGTGCAAAGATGGCCTTTAGTAGATTGATATGCTCTTCCTGTCGGATGTGGGAGTTTAGGGAGAGTTTGCATGTTACTGATAATTATGTCTGCAGGAAGTGTCTCTGGTTGTGAATTCTATCAGATCACATGGATTGGTTGGAGCGACAGTTAGAGGCAATGAGGAATTTACAAGAGCAAGGGGATGTGATGGAAGGCAGTTATAGGAAAGAAGAAAAGCCATAGACACTGTCAGATGAATAGGTTAACTCCATGAAAGGTGGAATATTTAGACAGATAGTGCAGGAGGTATGGAATGAGCTGCCAGAGGAAGTGGTGAAGGCTAGTACAATTGCAGCATTTAAAAGGTATCTGGATGGATATATGAATAGGAAGAGTTTAGAGGGATATGGGCCAAGTGCTGGCAAAAGGGACTCGATTATGTTAGAATATCTGCTTGGCATGGATGAGTTGGACCAACCAAGAGTCATTGGTTTTTGGGATTGTTGATTTTTATCATCTTTCCTACATTCCAATGATGACTACACTTCAAGTAAACAACTTGATTTGCTATGAAGTGTTTAGGGCATTCTTGGATTCCGAAAGGTGCTATGCAAATGCAAATCTTTCTTACTTGCATTTGATGCTACTGTGCTCCCTGCAATTTAATCAGTTTTCATGGGGCTCAAAGGAAGCAGCAGAAATAAAGTTCTGAGGAAAGGTCATTTGGACTCAAAACTTAACTCTGATTTCTCTCCACAGCTGCTGCCAGACTTGCTGAGCTTTTCTAGCAATTTCTGCTTTTGTAGTAGGAATAACGCCTCTATAGTGGAATTGTGACACAGTCCAACCACATTGTGGCAAACTGAAAAATTGGTTCCCACTCTGCGAACTACCTCCCTCAGGATTTAGTTTAAAGATTTCTTCACCTGTACAGAACTCTCCCCTCTCTCACTATTAAGAATCATGTTAATAGATAATTATCTGGTGTCAATAGCAGGATCCATTGTTAACGTTAGAATAAAGCCCCAAGAAAGCAAAAGCCATTAGCAGAATCTGTGAGCAAAACAGAGGTTTCAGAAATGTGTACACTCTGTTGTCGATCCATACCCTGGTATGAGCCATTGACTACTTGTTTTTGAATGCAAACTTGCTTATTTTGGAGCCTTGCTGGATTTTTCAATCAGTAGCAATTGAAACAGCAATTACATGCAGCAAAGCAGAATGAAAGATTGAGTTCACAGCAACAAAATGTACAGCTGAACTGTGTTTGCTAATGCCTGCCACCCATACCGTAAACCTGTTGAGACCAACTAAGGCAAGATTTTTCAAATCCAAATGCACTCCGTGGTGCTAGTTGAATATTTGAAGAGTTCCTATTTGAAGCATGATCTAAGATAACCAGCGCACAGCAGATGTTGATAGTGTTGAGGTTTTAGGCTGTTGTGGTGCAGCAGTGTCTCAGTGTCTGAGTCAGAGATTATGGTTCATGTCACAGCTGCCAGGGAGGTGTCTCATCACATAAATAACAAAAATTAATATTGTTTTGTATTTTAGGAACTGACCAAGGAACTTCTCCCCCTGATGAAGGCATCAATGACCAGGAGCATGGATTTAAGGGAAGGGACAGGAGGTTTGGAGGGGGTGTGAGGGGAAAGAAAATTCCCTCAGAAGGTGGTGGTAATTTGGCCCTCACTGCCTGTAGTGGGGTGATCGGGGCAGAAACTCTCAACAGTTTAAAAAAAGTGATAGACAATCACAATGTGATGGAATACAAGGCTCTGGGCCAAAGGCTGGCAAATGGGATTAGAATAGATAGGTGCTTGCTTTTGATTGGTTTAGACTAGATGGGCCAAGAGGCCTTTTTTCTGAGCTGTAGATCCCTATCCCTCTGAGAGAAGAAGCTTTTTGCTAGGAACCAAGCCACCAAAAATTTCAGTGAAGAGGAAGGAAGAGCAGGGGAGTAAATCAGACAGCTGAGAAATATAGTGGTAAATAAAAGGCTCGAGACTTGTTTGGAGCTTGACAGCATCGTTGTGAGTGACTTTTGGGAGAGATTTTGTTATTGGACCAACCATGGGATCACAGAATGTTACAGTACAGAGGGAGGCCATTTGACCCTTCTAATCTTCACTAATCTTTTAATATTAATGTTTGAAGAACATTTCACTTTGATTTTAGTTCAGCCAGCTGTTCTCTCCTCTTGCTTTCTCTTAACCTTCCTTATTCCAACCGTTGCCCCTGTCCTGCATTTGAGATACTCTTCCTGATTTCTGTTGGTACCATTGTCCTGGTGTGCATCATATACCTCCTTTTCTTTTTATCTCCTCATCAACATCCTTAGTCATCCAAGGTACTTTAGCTTTAGATTTTTCAGTTGTGAGGAAATGGAATTAGAAGCACATGGTGTAAAAATGCGGAGGTGCTGGCGATGGCCTTTCGAAAGGTGAGGGAGCAGTGCCCAAGATGACAATGGGATGTTAATGTACAAGAGAATGTCCTGAGCATGGAAACAAAAAAAATTGCACAGGTTTAGGGAGAGCAGTGAATTCAATTGATACTAATTTTGAAAACGGAGCCAGAAAGTTTGAGCATCTAGTGTCCAGCACAACCTTTGTTTAACACCTGCATTTCAAATTGAATCATTGATATCAACATGGGCAAAGATGTGGATCTGGAAATCTGTCCTTTTCTGATGACTCGTTGATAAACTCCTCAATATAGGAAATTAAGTGAGAAGAGATTTTCCTTTGAAGACAACCTTGTCTACTTTAGTAGACTCTGCGCAGAGGCAGAGTGATGCCGACAGTGTGGGTTCAGTTCCAATACTGGCTGGGGTTACCTGGAAAGATTTGCCTTCTCAACCTTGCTTAAGGCGTGGCGATCCTGAGATTAACCTCACCACCAACTGTCCTTCTCTAAGGCGGGAGTTAGATGATGGTGACTTCAACTCTTTAATAGCTCTTCCTCAATTTGCAGTTCACTAACCCAACCTTTTAATACTGCCAGAATTCTATTCCAACAAAAAAGGATGGCTGTTAAAGCACAGATCTTTTGAACTCTCCAGGGCCTTCCCAGTCTAACTGGTCAAGGATGCCAGTTAGGGTGAAAGTGAAACTGAGACAGTAAATAAACAGAAACAAAGGAAGACATTGAAGGAAAACTTGAAAAGTTTCCCTGAAGGGTCCATCAGAGGTTTCTGAGTTTCGTTGCAATTTACAAACAAAAGCAATGGGTTATTTCCAATTGTTCCATGCATTGGCAAGACTATAAGGCAGAGAGAGGAGAGTTTTGTGCTGCAGTAATTGTGAATCAACTCTTACAAATTCTCCAGCACTTCGTCCACCTGTTATGTGATGATGGTTTGATTTCAGAAAGTCACAAAGTTTAATTGCTGCCACTGACTTCCACCTTGGTTGGGATTCAATTCTCCCAACTGCAAGAAAG
Source organism: Chiloscyllium plagiosum (assembly GCF_004010195.1). Classification (NCBI taxonomy): domain Eukaryota; kingdom Metazoa; phylum Chordata; class Chondrichthyes; order Orectolobiformes; family Hemiscylliidae; genus Chiloscyllium; species Chiloscyllium plagiosum. The sequence goes on along the minus strand of NC_057744.1, from coordinate 8,381,127 downwards.
CCTGCTGTATTGATTGCTGGTTGTTAACTGAATTGATTTGAACCGGGTGGATCTCATTGACAACAAGATCCTCGATTGGGATTGAAACCAGGGCCAGTAAGGAAAGTTCTGGCTGATTGTTATGGACCAGGCCAGCCACCTCAAAACATTCCAAGAAAATAGCCCAGATTCAAACTTTGCTCATTGTTTTAAGCAGGTGTTAGGTAGATATTCCAGGAATGAGGCAGCTGGTCAAATTTGTTGACAAGATTACTGAATGAAACACAAACAAAAGAGAACAGAAATAAAATAACTTAACATATCTGAAACCCAACAGATTACCCCAATTTAATGATGCTGTTCCAAATACTTGTAAACACCATTTGGCAAGAAAAAGGAAAAATCAAACCCAGGGTCTTCCAGGAGAGGTGTCAACGAGAGGGAGGATCAGCTTGGGCCTACTCCTTTGGGTCCAGCAGCTTCAAATGCTGCTTGCTAAAAACCAAACCAGCTGGGAGACCTGGCTACTCCCTTTTCATTGTATGAGTGTATTTTTTCAAACTTGAAAAGCTTTTGCCTGAGGCAGTATCTGTTAGCTTTAATCAATCTGGCTATAAAACCCTTCAAACCTAGACCTTTCAGAATCGCTGCTTTTACAACCTCTCAGAAAAAAAAAGCCAAGGACAGCATAACCTTATTAAAGGAGTAGCATCATCACACTGACCTATATACACAGGGGATATAGAATCTCCTTCGTTCAGGGGTCTGACTCCAAGCTGGCTGGCCACAGCCAGTGTACTAAGAGAAAGTGAGGTCTGCAGATGCTGGAAGTCAGAGTTGAGAGTGTGTTGCTGGAAAAGCACCGCAGGTCAGGCAGCATCCGAGGAGCAAGCGAATCAACGTTTCGGGTCAGAACCATTCCTATGAAGGGGTCTGGCCTGAAACGTCAATTCTCCTGCTCCTCAGATGCTGCCTGACCCTTGCTTTTCCAGCACCATACTCTTGACAGTCCGTATACTGTGCACAAGTAAATAAAGGGTGGCTTAGAATATAGAATATTACAGTGCAGTACAGGCCCTTTGGCCCTCAAAGTTGTGCCGACCTGTGAAACCAATCTGAAGCCCATCTAACCAACACTATTCTATTATGACCATTTAAATGCCCTTAAAGTTGGCAAGGGCAACTGTTGCAGACAGGGCGTTCCACACCCCTAATACTCTCTGAGTAAAGAAACTACCTCTGACATCTGTCCTATATCTATCACCCCTCAATTTAAAGCTATGTCCCCTCGTGTTAGCCATCACCATCCAAGGAAAAAGGCGCTCACTGTCCACCCTATCTAACCCTCCGACTATCTTATATGTCTTAATTAAGTCACCTCTCAGCCTTCTTCTCTTGGGATAATGGCCTCTGTGCAGTTATTTCATGAACATTGTTAGTAACATGATTTTTGTGTTGTCTTAATCCAGCTCATATTTAGCACGCTGCAAATCCATCCATTACTCAGGATAATTTAATATTAAGCAGTAATTTGTGTACAACTCGATGTAACAATTTTTAAAAAGTACATAAAGCATTGGCTTTTTTTGATGTTGATTCTCAAATACACTTCTGCTTGTTTCAAATTCTATAGAGAACTAAAATGTTGGCCCTAGGATTTCATTGTTGGTGCTGTAAGATGATAAGATGATAAAGTAAGTGGGCAATGCTCAGTCCATCCTGCTGTCAGCATGGTAGCTGTTATAGTTATGTCCTACAAGTCATCTGAAATATTTTGAAAGGATTCACTGCTACCAAGTCTTTTTACTGTTGTTGGTTAGTCAAAATTACTGACACCAATTGGGAATGGATGCCCACCCAATCTTTAGCAGAAGACAAATTCAATCGTGACAAACAGAATTGCATAGAACTTAATAGCTACTTACATTCCATCTGAGTTATGTGATAGTCACTGTGAGCCATCAGTCAATTGTTACTGATGGTCACTAATGTCCTTTAGGGAAGGAAGTCTTACCTGGTCTGGCTTAGATGTGACCCTGGATTCACAGCAATGTGGCTGACTCATAAATACACTCTAGGCAATCAGGGATAGGCAAGACATGCAGGCCTAACCAGTGATGCCCACATCCCATGGATGAATAAAGAGAAATATTTTTTAAAAATGATCAGGCAATCAAAATTCTGCATTTCCTGGAAATCTACAATTAAATCAAAGTCCTAGAACTATTCAGGAGGCCAAGCAACATTTATTGAGTCATAGAGTCTTAGAGGTGTACAGCATGGAAACAGACCCTACAATCCAACCTGTCCATGCCAACCAGATAATCCAACCCAATCTAGTCCCACCTGCCAGCACCCGGCCCATATCCCTCCAAACCCTTCTTATTCATGTATCCATCCAGATGCCTTTTAAATGTTGTTCTCTGAGGTAACTTCTTCGTTGTCCACTACATCTCCAATTTTGGTGTCATCTGCAAATTTACTAATTATACCTCCAATGTTCTCATCCAAATAATTTATATAAATGACGAAAAGTAGTGGACCTAACACCGATCCTTGTGGCACTCCACTGGTCACAGGCCTCCAGTCTGAAAAACAACCCTCCACCACCACCCTCTGTCTTCTACCTTTGAGGCTGTTCTGTATCCAAATGGCTAGTTCTCCCTGTATTCTGTGAGATCTAACCTTGCTAACCAGTCTACCATGGGGAACCTTGTCAAATGCCTTGCTGAAGTCCATAAAGATCATGTCTACCGCTCTGCCCTCATCAATCCTCTTTGTTACTTCTTCAAAAAATTCAGTCAGGTTTGTGAGACATGATTTCTCATGCATAAAGCCATGTTGACTATCCCTAATCAGTCCTTGCCTTTCCAAATATATGTACATCCTGTCCCTCAGGATTCCCTCCAACAACTTGCCCACCACTGATGTCAGGCTTACTGGTCTATAGCTCCATGCCTTGTCTTTACCGCCCTTCTTAAACAGTGGCACCATGTTAGTCAACCTCCAGTGTTCCGGCACCTCACCTGTGACTATCGATGATACAAATATCTCAGCAAGAGGCCCAGCAATCACTTCCCTGGCTTCCCACAGAGTTCTCGGGTACACCTGATCAGGTCCTGGGGATTTGTCCACTTTTATGTGTTTCAAGACATCCAGCACTTCCTCCTCTGTAATATGGATGTGGAGGGAAAGTGTTAACATTTCAAGCCAAATAGAAGTGCACTGATTTTGAAGCCAGTTTGCTCTTGAAACATTAACTCTGTTCCTCCATCAGCAAATTCTGCTGAGAATTCCCAGCACTTGCTGCTTTTAATTTGTTTCATCGTATTGCCTGAAAGTAAATATTGACCTGGACACTGGGAAAATTTCCCTTCCCTTTGAATAGTACCAATGCTGTTCGTCTATTTTGCATTGTGTTGTCCAACTGAGTGAGTAAAAGGACCTTGGTTTAACATCTCAACTGAAAAGCTGCAACTCCAACAGTGCAGCAGTCTCTTACCACAGTGCTGCTGTGTAAATCTAGATCATGTGCTCATCTCTCCGACAGCAAGCCTTAAAGCCACAGCTTATTATTCCAGAGATGAGAGTCTAATACCTTACTTTCAGGCTCAGCTTTACAAGCAGCATTCAGTATAAAAGTCTTCCTGAAGAAATCAGGACAAATATGTTGAAAGCACTTCCTTGCTATTTATTATGAATCATCATTTGGAGTTCTAACTGCAGCACTTTTTCCCAATGCCTACAGAAACATGGCTCCTAAGTCTGTAGTTCTTTGTTTCTTTTCCTGGAAAGTGGACGGTAGTCCGCCTACTGCTTACTGAGATTCTGCGTAAACCGGATACAGTATCAGTGCCATCCTGACTAAGGTTTATAAAGTGAAGATGATTTCACCACAACGTTAAGAGCTTGTTGTATTAACCTTTCTACTCCTCCCTAACAAGAAAGCCAAACCAGTTGTTCATGGATGGGTTCCACCTTCCCTTCCCTTGTGAACGCCTCTCTCTCTCTCTCTCCCCTTGTGAAAGCTTCTCTCTCTCTCCCTCTCTCTGACTCCCTCTCTCTCTCTTCCCTTGTGAATGCCTCTGCCTCTCTCTCTCTCTCACTGTCTCTCTCTCTCTCTTCCCTTGTGAATGTCTCTCTCTCTCTCTCCCCCCTCCCAGATCAAATGACTTTGTTTCTAAGCAGAGTTAATTTAACCAGACTCCCTTGAGCTAACAGAAGTGCTGAAAGACTTTTGTCCTTTTTTTCACATTCTTTTCACTTGCTTTCTGACTTCAACAAAGAGAGGCACTTTCTTCCTTTCCCTGTAGTGCAAGATGAGTAAGAGTTTAGTCCATTCTGACTCTTATACCACACACAACTTTGCCCACTAGAACGCTAACCAAGGTTGACATACAATCAGAGAGTTGTACAGCACGGAAACGGACCCTCCAATTCAACTTGTCCATGCCGACCAGATATCCTAACCTAATCTATTCCCATTTGCCAACATTTGGCCCATATCCCTCTTAGCTCTTCCTATTCATAAACCCGTCCAGATGTCTTTTAAATGCTGTAATAGCACCCACCTCCAGCACTACCTCTGGCAGCTCATTCCATACACGCACCACCCTCTGCTTGAAAAAGGTGTCCCTTTGAAATCTTTCCCCTCTCACCTTAAGCCTGTGCCCTGTTCCTCTGTTTCCCCTTTTCAATGTGTCTCTCAGCTGACTGCCCTTGTTTCCCCCATCATGTTCACAACCCAGGAACTCATGAGATTACAGCTTGGTTTGTACTCCATTTCCCCATTTGAGGTCTTTCCAATTTGAAGCTTCCTTGACACCTATCAGGTGGGATTTTCTGTGGTCTCATTTGAAGCTGGGGACAATCCACACAGAGTCAAGAGTGTGGTGCTGGAAAAGCACAGCAGGTCAGGCAGCATCTAAGGAACAGACAACATCACCTGCTAATGTCTCCTGCTCCTCAGAAGCTGCCTGACCTGCTGTGCTTTTCCAGCACCACAATCTCGACTCTGACCTCCAGCATCTGCAGTCTTCACTTTCTCTGAGTTGAGTTCAACTCTACTGTGAAGCCTCTTCCAAGGATGCCTACCTTGAAGACGTTCTCCTGCTCTCTTGGTGACATCCCCTGCTCCTTGAATGCTGCCTGACCTACTGTGTTTTTCCAGTGCCACACTCACGACTCTGATGTCCAGCATCTGCAGTCCTCATTTGCTCATAATCCCCACAGAGGCAGCATGGTAGTTGGCACTGCTGCCTCATAGCCCCAGGCGTCCGGTTCAATTCCAGCCTTGGCTGACTGTTCAAACACCACACAAGCATTCTCCCAGTGCCTTTGTGGGTTCTGCTGGGTTGTCTAGTTCCTCCCACAGTCCAACGATATACAGGTTAGGTGGAGTAGCCATGGTAAATGTGAGGTTATAGAGTAGGGGGCTGCGTCTGGCTGGAATGCTGTTCAGAGGGTTGGTGCAGACACAAATGACCTTTTCCTGCACTGTAGGGATTCTATGACTGAATTACATTGCTCAGAATTTATATTCTCAGCTATTTGTTCAGCTAAATATTCTCTTTCTGAAAAAAACATACAATGAAAAATTTAATATGTCCATGAGTGACCTAGGGTTACACTCGATAGTCATGACAAATGCATTCCTTATGTTATTCAAAAGCTGTTTAACTCACCTGTATAGACTAAAAGGCATCAGATTGAGTTCTTCATCACTGCTTTATCAGTTGATTTATATTGAGTTGCTAAGCGATTTACAATTGATTTCAAAGATAGTCTAGTCCCAAGCACGCTGAAGATGAAGTTAAAAACCTTCAAAACAGAGCAAGCTCACCAGATTTCAAATATAACGAGGAGCTGCATAACTCCAGTCTGTGGCAAAGACACTGTTTTTAAAAAAAGAGACCAAGTGATCCCAAAGTCCATATCTACTCTTTAATCTTTTTTGTTCTTGGAGAAAACAGGGTTCATGATGACTTTCGAAGATAATCTGTGGAAGAGTGAAGCTGCTCTCGGCTGGATATGCACACCTTTATGGCTCATCTCAGTACCAACTACCCCTTGTTTCTATTCAGTCCAGAAGCCATAAAGTAATTCAATATTAAATTCAACTTCAGACTATGAACCCTGTTCTCCATTTTGTTTCCATCTCTACCCCACCACTCCACTCTACCATTGTTTGATGTTCTTAGTTTAGCTATCAGCAGAGCTGATCTATATTTGGCCATTCACAGAGACTCTGCTTCTATTTCCCTTCTCTCCAACCACTACCACTCCATTTACCTTTTGCAACACCTGCAATCTCTGATCTCCCGCTCTCTAACCTTCCTTCTGTTTGCCTTCCTCCTCCCAATTTTTATTTTACAGTATAAGAAACTCAACTCTTTTGGCACTGAAGAGAGAGGTGGAAGATTGTACTGGACTCAATGTTAACTCTATGATAATGGATGTTTCTGGACCTGTTTGTTTTTATATTTCTGACAGTATAACTTTGATCTGTTGACTGTACGCCACACTTTGAAACCAGGCTGGAATTTTCTTATGAAGGCATTTTGAACTGATGTTAATCAACATGGTTGAGATTCTATAGAGTGAGACATGGATGTTAGTGCGATAGAGTGGATGGACCTGACCTCATTGCATTTCTGCACTCTGACAACACTTGCATCAAATCATTGGCCAAACATTGTTTGGCTGTTGGAACTGATTTTAAAAATGGCCTGAGTGTAGATCTGCTGAGAAATTAGAGTTGATTATCTGTCCCTGAATCTATCCGTGTAATGAAATAACACACGCATGATGAACTCTCATTATATTAGTGCACTCAAGAACGGCAGTTGGTAAAGATTTATTCACAAAGTTGTGCTTCACCTATCTTTGACAATGAAACCAAATCTTTCGGACCACTTTGCCAAGGTTGAGTAGAGTTCATTGTTTAAATGTTTACAATGACTGACAGTCCCTTTCTCTCTCCACCATTTTGAAAAAGAGTTCAGGGGTCAAGTCCTGTCCCCTACATGGTGTCCACCATTTTGGCAGCAGGTCAAATAGGGACAGGTTACAAACTGTATCTCCATGGTTCATGGAAACAGCTGGCCACTCAACCCCTCAAGCCTGTGCCTCCTTTGAAATAGATAAAAATTCCACCTCCAACACCTTTGAACAAGAGCGGTCCCAAAGGCTCTCAATCCTCTGAGGAAATTAATTTCCAGGTCATCTTAAAGGAAACAGAAGTGGGGTCATTAAATATTTTTAAGGCAGATGAAGAGATTCTTGTTAGACAAAGCAATAACTTTTTGCTCGGTAAGTGGGGATGTGGAATTTGAAACATAACCTGATTGCACACAATCTTATTGAATAGCACAGCAGTCTTGGGTTAGAATGATTGACTTCTACTCTGATTTTGTGTGTTGGCATGTAAATGGGCAACCCTTACTTTTAACAATGTTCTTTAGTTCCAGTTTATTCTAAAGAGGAAACATCCTCTCATCTTCCTTATTAAGACTGCTCGGGATCTTGTACATTTCAATCCAATTGTCTCTTAATCTTCTAAACTCCACTGGATCTAAGCCTGATCTGGTCAACCTTTCCACATAAGGCACCCTGCTCACTCCAGCCATTAGTCTAGTAAACCTCCTCCGAACTGCATCCAATGCATTTACATGCTTTAAGGAACTGAAATGAAATATTGAACAAACATGGATTGTTAAATTTGTTCAATATATCATTCCAGTTGCATGACATTGCAATCTTTGCTTTAAATTCTGCGCCTTATACTCAACAACCATCTGATGAAGGAGCAGCACTCTGAAAGCTAGTGCTTCCAAATAAGCCTGTTGGACTATAAACTGGTGTTGTGTGAATTTTAACTTTGTCCACCCCAGTCCAACACTGGCTCCTCTACATCATCCTTTAAGGGGACCGATACTGCACACAGTACTCTAGGTATCGTCTCAACAATGTCCTGCATATCTGAAATATTACTTTTCTACTTTTATATTCAATTTCCTTCATAATAAACAATATTCCATAAAGTTTCCTAACTACTTGCTGTACCTGCATACAAAACTATTGCGGTTCCAGGACAACAGGTCCCTCTGCATCTCAGCACTACAAAACCTCGCAATTTCCATAACATTGTGCTTGTTCATTCTTCCTGCCAAAATGAACATAGGATACTCCATTTGCTAGTTCTTAATGCACGTGTATCACTTTGTAATCACCTTATGTCCTCTTCACAATTCATTTTCCTACTTACCTTTAATGTCTGCAAATTTAGCTACCATTATCTTTGGTTCCTTCATCCAAGTCATTTGTATAACTGTGAAATGTTGAGGCCTCTGCATTGATCTACACAGGAGTGGTTCCCAATATGAAGACATAAATCAATGAGACAAACAATTCCATTGTCCATTCATGACACTGCTAGATCTCCACGCGTGTGTGATATTGAAGTCTACACATGAATGGCTCTGGAGGTTTGCACAATCTTTAAGGAAGCCTTGTGTCAGCATATGCTACCTTCAGTAATAGACATCTGGGTTCCAGAGGAGTTTAGAAGCACAGATGTGACCTTGATGCTTGGGTAGAGCAATGATGCCGTCCAAATATGTTTGCTGCATCATTCTCACCTTGTCCTGTCATGCTCGTGACACACCGGTTGAAAACCATTGGTCTGTGGCACACACTTGTTACATCCTGCCAAACAGGAAATGACCCATTAAGGTTGGCCTGTACAATTTCTGAAAATAATCTCTTACTAACATTTACTGTTCCCATTCAATAAAACACATACAAATTGAAACTTTATCTACTAGTTCTAGGTGAACACAAAGGATGCTACTTACTGTTCAAAGCAGGGTCAGGTCCCTTTCACTGTTTCCTGATCAATATTCTTCCCTTTGAGTGTATGGGAATATTTCTGAGAGAATTGACCAAGCACAATTGAATGCAATCTGAAATGTTGTTGTCAAGGAGCAGGAATAAACCCCTCAAATCTGCTTCACCTTCCAAAAAGACTATGGCTGATCTGACAGTAATCTCAAATCTACACTCCCACCTACCCGTTATAAGAGTTCATCCCCTTGATTAACAAAAATCTGTGCACCTCTCCCTTAAAAATATTCAAAAACACTGCTACAGAGTTTCAGAGGTGGGGAAAAATGTTTCTGGACAAGCAATTCAGAGGGCCAGACTAATCTTCTTGGGACATGGATTCAAATCACACCATAGAACATAGAACATAGAACATTACAGGGCAGTACAGGCCCTTCGACCCTCGATGTTGCGCTGACCAGTCATACCAATCTGAAGCCCATCTAACCTACACTATTCCATGTACGTCCCTATGTTTGTCCAATGACGACTTAAATGCACTTAAAGTTGGCGAATGCTTGGGTAGAGCAATGATGCCATCCAAATATGTTTGCTGCATCATTCTCACCATTGCAGGCAAAGCATTCCATACCCTTACTACTCTCTGAGTAAAGTACCATGGCAAGTGGTAAAATTTGAAGTCAATAAAAATCTGGAATTTCAAGCTAGCCTAATGGTGACTGTGTAACCATTGTTGTAAAAACCCATCTGATGTCTTTCAGGGAAGGAAATCTGCTGTCCTTACCTTCCCTGGCCTACATGTGACTCCAGATCCACAGCAATGTAGTAGACTCTTAACTGCTGTCTGGGCAGTAAAATGCTGGTCTAGACATTGATGCCATGAATGAGTATTTTTAAAGAATCAATACTTCAATTTCTCCTCATCTCTATTTTACGAAGGTGACCCCTTTTTTTAAAACATCAATCCCTCATTCTAGATTCTCCTAGAATAGAGAACATGACCTATATGGTTCCTCAGGATTTTGTGGAGAAAATTAGCCATAGAACAATAAAGTACAGGATCAGGCCCTTTCGCCCACAATATTGAGCCAAACATGACACCAAATTATACTAATCCCTTCTGCTTCACTTGGCCCATATCCTAACATTCCTTACATATTTGTGTGCTCTCTAAAAGTCTCTTAAACATCCCTATCATATCTGTGTCCGCCACCAGCCCTGGTCGCCCATTCCAGACTCCTATCACTCTCTGTGTAAACAAATTTGCCCCCCTCACCAATAAGTGTTGCAGTAAAGCAAGCAAAGTTCCAGAGCATCTATCTGTTTACCTATTAAGCATTTTTATTCTTAAAAGAATAAATTAGTTAGTAGAAATTAGTTTGTGTTGTTTTTTTTTCAGCATACAAGTATTCGGTTGCTAAAGTTTAAAACTTCTCTAATACACATTTGCAACTGTGACTCACCAGTCAGATTGCCAATGAATGAAAATGAGGTTGAGTCACTTTATTCTTGCCAAGAATACAAATTCGAAGTGGGATGACTTTAGAGAAAGTTCTTGGAAAGGCACTAGATACACACCCAGTACTTAACCATTTTGAACATACTCCAAGTGTAATTATCTACAGCATGAAGATTTCATGCACTTATGACCATATCAAAGAGACCCAATAGTACCTAGCTTAGTTTAGGATAGGGAAAAGCTACTAATTTAACTATCCATTTTGTTGCTTTCCCTTTTATAAACACACATTAATACTGCAATGTAATTCAACACACCTCCAGACCTGGATTTCCCTTCTGAGTTGGAAAATAGAGGTCAAAGGTTTTTCCAAGTCCAGATCCATCTACATGGATAAATGGTCACCCATTGAGATTTTGACCAATACATCATCTTAATCGACATGGAGACAGGTTCACAGCCAATTAGGAGTAGCAGGCAGGGACTTGAGGCTGGACATCTCATCAGGACCTCCACTTGAGAGAAGCAGCGGTTGCAGGCAATGGATGATTTGTGACTAAGGGAGTGCTTCAACATGGCCGTGACCTCTCACCAACTCTTTTGAACCTTCATTTAGAAGGCACGTTAGTGAGTGTAGAGAACCTTTAAAGAATGGTCTGTGGCTGCTCTTGCATCCAGCCAAGTAGGGAAGGCCTTTAGGTCAGCTGGGAGCATTGGCCCCTCATCTGGAGCTGGGTGCCTGTCTCCAAGTGGCTAATGTGGTTCCCACCAGTGTAGATATGCAGAGACCAAATGGGATTTTCCAGTCAGCCTCCGTTAATTGACCAGCACAAGGCTCAGGACAAGACTAAAGTTATCCACCATGTCCAATAGGCACATTGCTGGACCCAAATACACCTCTGCCAAAAATGGCTGGCACTGGGAATGGCATTCGGGATCGGTCACTCCAGTTAACGCGGTACTGTCAGGCCCCGTCTGCTCCCATTGATGCCCTCAATGGAGTCTGAAAATTCAGCCCCAGTTTCCTTCAATACATAACTTTCAGGCTTGTTCTTCATTGACAACTTTAGGTAAGAGGTTCTGGCAAGGATTGTGTTGTGTGGGTGGCTCACAGTTAAGACCATGCTCCTCCTTATCTCTTCCTTCAACAGCCAGACATTCCAGCAGAAGACATTGGATAGCGCTAGGGTGCGGGGGTGTGGGAGAGGGAGGTGGTGGTGTGATGATAATGGTACTGGACTCTAGTCCAGAATCCCAGACCAAACTCTGGGGGCATGGGCTCAAATCACACCATGGTAGGTGATGTTGTAGAATTCCATAGCAACCTGGAATAGAGAGCTGGCCTACTAACATAACCACTATTATTAGAAAACCCATCTGTTCATTAATGGCCTTTAGGGAGGGAAGTCCTGGCTTGGTCTACATGTGACTACAGACCCATAGCAATGTGCTTGATTCTTAACTGCTCTCTGGGCAATTGGGGATGGGCAAATGATTGGCCTCGATGCCCATATCTCATGAACAAATTAAAAAAGTTGGAGCTCACATTCCTTAGGTCATATAGTTAAGTCATATAGTTATTAATCCAGAGACCCAGGTAATATTCTCAGGACCAAGGTTCAAATCCTGCCATGGCAGATGCTGGGAATTGAAGTCAAAAAAGAATCTGGAATTAAGGGTCTAAAGATGACTGTGAAACCATTGTTGATTGTCAGTAAAAACTCATCTGGCTCACTCATATCCTTTAGGGAAGGAAATCTGTCATCTTTACCTGGTCTGGCCTACACGTGATTCCAGAATCTGGGCTATTAGGATTGGGCAATAAATGCTGACCTAGCCAGAGATGCCCACACTCTATGTCTGAATAAAAATAGTATAGTCATAGAAGAAAGCACAGGGGCCACATTGTTGACCCATTGCAGCTGTGCCAGCTGTTTGAAAGAACTATCCATTATTGCCACTCCCCTTTCCTTTCCCTAGTATTCTGTAATAATTCCCTCTTTGTGCATTAATCTAATTCCACTTTGAAAGTTACTCAAAAACCGCATCGTCCATCCTTTCAAAAAAGTATCTCCATTTAGACCAAATTCCTGGCTCTATGTCTTAAGGTTTGCTAAGTTTAGCTATACAAAACCAACACCAAACCCACTTCCTAGTAACTGCTGTTAAATTGATATTGTTCAGCTGTAAGACCCCTCTCCATTGCTTTTAAAAGTTTGAAGTTACATGTTATGAATAAACACCTACTAAACCCAAATCTATAGATTTAACCTGTGCCTTTTGTAAGGGTCAGAAGTTACATAACAGCAGGTTATATCCAACAGATTTATTCGAAATCACTTGCTTTCAGAGCACTACATACCAGATGGAACCTGACAGAGGAGCAGTGCTCCAAAAGCTTGTGCTTCCAAATAAATCTGTTGGACTATAACCTGGTGTTGTGTGACCTCTGACTTTGTTTGAGGTCCCAGTCCAACACCAGCATCCCCACATCATGATTGTAAGGAGTCAGATCAACTACAGTTGATACCGACCACCTGCATTAAACTAACCAATCAGTATACAATGAACACATTCTTCCTATAAGGTGTGAATTGAATTTGTTAACAAACAGCAATGATAATCCATCTGTGATATAATTACATAATGAACAAATAAAGTGCTTGAAAGACTCAGCAGATCTGACAATGTTTGAAAAGAGAAAAATTTGAGTTAGTGTTTCAGGTCAATTAACTAGATCTGTCAATAGGAGTTCCAGGGTGAGAAGCCTTATTTTCCTGATTGATTAGAGATGTAAGTCTGTTATAGAGTCACAGAGATATATAGCACGGAAACAGACCATTCAGTCCAACTTGTCCATGTCATCCAGATATCCCAACTCAACCTAGTCCCACCAGCCAGCACCTGGTCCATATTCCTCCAAACTCTTTTTATTCATATACTCATCCAGATGCCTTTTAAATGTTGCAATCGTACTAGCCTCCACCACTTTCTCTGGCAGCTCATTCCATACACACACCACCCTCTGTGTGAAGAAGATGCCCCTTAGGTCTCTTTTATATCTTTCCCCTCTCACCCTAAACCTATGCCCTCTAGTTCTGGACTCCCCCACCCCAGGGAAAAGACTTTGTTGATTTATCCATGCCCCTCATGATTTTGTAAACCTCTATAAGGTCACCCCTCAGTCTTCAATGCTCTGTGGAAAACAGCCCCAGCCTGTTCCGCCTCTCCCTATAGCTCAAACCCTCTATTGTTATCTCAGCAAAGAGACAGTGAAAAGGATAGTTGTGAGAGGAGCTCAACATCACATGTGGGGTCTTACCCAGGAGGGGGGTTGGTTAGCTGAACAACCAGCTTGCAATGCAGAATGATGTTAACAGCCTGGGTTAAATTCCAGCTGTTCCTATTGAAGGACTCGCCTTCTCAACCTCTCTTCTTGCCTGAGCTATGGTGACCCTTGGATTAAACCACCATCAGTCATCTCTGCCTCTGAGACTTCACCATGTCACACAAATCTGCCCATCAGAAAAAAAGTTGGCATGCGTTAAGGTTTTTTTTACCATCCACATAAAATGCTGTTAACCCTGTTTGCATTGTTTACGCTGCTTCTTTGAGTTTTGTGAAAGTTTGATCTGCTTTTTCTTTGTTAACGTTGCCAACCTTTCTGCACCTCAAGATTCTGCAACCAAGCGTATTATGATAACTCGCATCTTTTACCTCAAATAGCACATCTGGTGATCTGGGCTTATTTTAGTTTCCAATTTATTCAAACTCAGCACAGCTGTAGTACCTTCACATTCTGGTTCCCATGCAGCTGCACACTGTCAAACGTTTTGATCGAGCCTTTCCCTGTAGTGAGGAGGAGTCTCCTGGTGGTTGCCTTAAGGATAGGATTAACTTGGCACTAGCATAAAACATCAGACATGTGTTATTAACACCTCAAATGTCTGACATTTCTGGTGGAACAAGAGAAGCATAACTTTGGGGAGAAAGTGGTGCGGTACGAGTGGCTTTAACAGAAATGAGTTACAGCGTGCCCTTGCAAAAGGCTCACATAGTCCCAATGAGCTGAGTATCCACTTGAGTATATCACAAGTTTGTGCAATGCACTTTGACACTCACAGTAGGAAATCTGTCAGCATGTTGTCAGGGGACTGAAATGAAAAATCTTTTGTGTCCAGTAAAAGGAAACTGAGGAGTTAGGTGTAAATAATTGTATATACTTAGCCTTCTTGAATTTCACTTCCATTTATGGTTTTTTGTTTATAGTGCAAGCTCGATGATTGATGATCTCTGCATTCATTCTCTTTGTGGATGATTTAGAACCTGACATGGACAAGTATTTCTTTCTAGATTCCATACTATTGCGTTTCTGTTGGTCAAGAGATTTGGCTGTTTATAGTCTGCTGACACATCACTTTATAGTTTAAGTCAACATGCAACTAGTTAAAATATTACAAATGCTTGTCAGTGTCAGTACAAGAGTGGAACCTATAGTTAGGGTAAATTGATGTTGTTAGCAGGCAATAAGATGGGAGTAGCTCAGCAACTATCTTGGCTGATGTCCTGATGGTTATTTTTCTGAGGTTGAAGGTTGATCAAAAACATCACAAGATGCAAAGGGAAATGGGAGTGGGTGTCTGCTCTGAAAATAAGACATCAATCCATTCACAATACAGAAAATGAGTAAAAACAGTTCTCCATTCCAAAATCGATGTGTGGCAACTTTATGTGCAATACATTGAGAAGAAAGGAAAGTAACAACCCAGAAATGCTATTGTGGTAGGCACAGTTCCATATTGCACTAACTCCCAAATGGATTTACTTTGATTTTAGGTCAAAATTGCAAATTTCAGCACCTTTCTTTAATAACACAGAGACTACTTTTTGTGACTCTGAGAATTTTGCAGGACAGAAGAAGACAGTTTACCTCATTATGCCTGCGTATCTTCAGAATTAAACATCAGTCAATTTTCATTAGGTAAAATATATGCATATTTTAATGCACAGTTAGTGTCTGCATTACCTCTAACCCACAGGAGATTATGCTGGATAATATTTCCACTTCTATTTGTAATGGTTCTGTGACAGTCAAACATCTGTTTTTTAAACATGCCTAATTCTTATAATGTTTGGTGTACAATTTAGGCTCTGTATGACATTTGTAGATGTTTTTCAAAATTTTAGTACATTTACATATTTAATACTTCATAGTTGTCTACCTCTATATTCATCTTATGGAATTGCACAGTGCAGAAGGAGGTTATGTAGCCCATCATTACTGTGTCAGGTTCCTAACAGCTGCTCCTTGCTCGGTTCCAAGTAACAGTTAAACTCCTTTCTGAGTATACAACGTTTGGATTGTGTTGGTTAGTTTGTATTTTCCATATTCCCCCTCTCACCCACAATGTCAATCAGTGTATTAACTGTCAATAGCACAATTGTATTGATTTTTTTTACCTATTTCCAGGGAAAACATAGTAAAATGCAAGAAAATTATTTAATGTCATTAGAATCTCAGTTGTTGATAAAAGTGAACAGGTCGGATTCTATAGATCATAAACTTTATTTGTACAGTTTTGCTTGCTAATAGTCAGTCACTGAACATATTTACATGAGGCCAATCAATGTACTGGGCGGCATAGTAATACAGTGGTTAGCCTCACAGCGCCAGAGACCCAGGTTCAATTCCCACCTCAGGCAACTGTCCGTGTGGAGATTGCACATTATCCTGTGTCTGTGTGCGTTTCCTCTGGGTGCTCCGGTTTCCTCCCACAGTCCAAAAATGTGCAGGTTAGGTGAATTGGCCATGCTAAATTGCCCATAGTGTTAGGTGAAAGGGTAAATGTAGGGGAATGGGTCTGGGTGGGTTGCTCTTCGGAGGGTCGGTGTGGACTTGTTGGGCCGAAGGGCCTGTTTCTAGTCATTGACAGGATGGTATTCTAATGGGAGCTCAAGATAATGTAGAGATGATGGCTAAACCACATCCTTCTGGCATTGTTGAAAGACTGCCAGGATTGGGCATTGATCAACTTTGCCCAAGGGACCACTGGTGTAAAAGGTTAGGCTGTCACTAGTGATATGAATTATCCAATCTGCATCACTATTGATTTTCAATATCTCCACTTCTTACATAGTTTTTCCTTTTCTCACCCATACCATGCCCTCCTAGTTTTCTGCCACACCTACTGAAGATACTTTTATCCTTGGGAGTCATCTCAAGACCCCCGTCAGTCCATCTTTATCCTTTGTTTTTGTAATAATGATGTGAACTTGAAGCTATCTTCTAACTGCAGTCTGACTAGGATTCAATGGAGATTTAGCACAACACCTTTACTTTCCAAGCCTATCCATCTAGCAGCCCTCTCCAAGTCTAGTGCATGGTTTTGCTTCTATGTGACACACTATACATTTCCAATACTCATGTGATGATCTTCAACTCTCGAATGTCATGGAAAAGAAAGATAATCTGGCAGGTTGACCTTAGAGGTTCCTGTTATCTTCCTGCTACTGCAGAAAATAAGGTCTGCACTGGAAACCATTATAGTTCACCCCCAGCTGTGCCCCTTAAGTGGTCAATTAATTGACCACTTCAAGGCCCCTTTATGCCTTTGCCATAATTGATTCCATTCCTGGCAGTAGAGAACACTGGCACCCTTCCCCCACTGGTGAATCAGTGATACAAACACAGAATGCTGCAGAAACACAGCAAGTCTACCAGCAACTGTGGAGAGAGAAGTGAAGTTAATGTTTCGAGTCTGGCTTGACTCTTCAGAATTATATCTATAGAAAAGTCATGCCAGACTCACAACATTAACTCTGAAAAATATCTCAGTCACATAAGCAGTTCCATACAGTAGTATATGGTTCCACTTGAGTCTCCACTGCTGGGCCTGCTCAAATTCACTTGAGTCTGCACTGCATGGCCTACTTGGGTCTGTGCTGTTGGGCCTACTCAAGTCCACGCTGCGGGGCTTACTTGAATCTGTGCTGCAGGGCCTACTCGAGCCCATGCTACTGGGCCTACTTGAATCCATGCTACTGCGCCTATTCAAGTCTGTACTAAAGGACCTATTCGAGTCCATGCTGCTGGGCCTACACAAGTCCATGCTATGGGACCTACTTAAGTCTTGTGCTGCTGGACCTACTTGATTCTGTGCTAATGGGCCTACTCAAGCCCGCAATATGGGGCCTACTCAAATCTGGGCTATGGGGCCTACTCAAGTCCCTGCTACAGGGCCAATACTGTGTTCCTGGGCCCAGCAATCCACCTCACATATCAATCATCCTCTATTCTATTCAAAACAATTCTGTTATGTCAAAGGCAACTATATGAGGATACAGTTGCATTGAAATAATAGCAGAGGTGGGTCAAATTCAGCAAATTCCAGTTGCAATTTGCTATGTTTTTATTTTAATTCTTTGACAGGATGTGGGTGTTGTTAACTTGGTCAGCTTTTGTTACTCATCCCTAATAGCCCTTGAAGGTGCGGAGTCACTTTTTTGGTCTGCTGCAGATTTGTTTCCTTCTTTATTTCCAGAGATGAGAATGTGGCTGATAAGGCAAGCATTCATTGCCTATCACGAATCGTTCTTGAACTGAATGGTTTACTCAGTCACTTCAGAGGACATTTGCAAGAGACATCCACAGTGCTCTGTGTCTGGAGTCACATGTAGATCACACCAAGTAAGGATGACAGATCTTAAGCAAGTCCATGTGGTGTAGGTATATCCAGAGAAGGAACTCCAAGTTTTTGACACTGGAGAAATGACAGTCTATTTCCAAGGCAGGATGATGTGTGCCTTGCAGGGATTAGTATTACAAGTTCCAATGTCATAGCTACCTGTGTCCTTTTAGATGGTAGCAGTCATGGGTTTGAATGCTGCATTTGAAGAAGCCTTGGTAAGTTGCAGCAGTGTGTATTGTCAACAGGATACACTGTGTGTTAGTGGTGGTGAATGTGAATGTTTAAGTTATTGCATAAGGTGACAAATGAGTTGGCTGCTCTGTCCTGTTTTTGTCATGACATGGGCTGATTTCAGGACAGCCAACCTATTTCCACTGACTCAATCTACCCATTATCAGCTTTTCTTTCTCCCTAGCTAACTATCAACAATCCCTTTCACTGCCTCACTTTCTTTGTCTCTTTCTGAGCTCTGTCTCCATCTACCTGCTCACTCCGTCCACCTCTGTCACCAGCATAAATGCCGCATTTTCCGGGCTACTGTCAATTCTGAAGAAGGATCGCTGGACCTGAAAACGTGTAAACTCTGGGAGAGATAGAAAGTACAGATCAAAACCTGGACCAAGTTTTCCCCAAATCCCTTGGGTGATTGAAATTAGCTAAAGTGACCACAGAGCTTGATTCAGAGTTTTTCATTCAATTTGATTCCCCCGTTAAAACAAAACAAGAGTGAGCATGACCATCTTGCAGGAATACTGTACTTGTTTGTAGTAGTCCAATGGGTCACCTCCTTCCAGGGTTGAGACTAAACACTAAACTGAGATTGCATAGAAGAGGTTGAGAAACATTGGCAAATAACTCATTTGCATATTACTGAAAACAACAGAACAATTTTAGTGAGGTTGGAGAAAAGCAAGAGAGAGCAAAGAAGAATTACAGCTGATAAATCATAACTGGTCAAGAGGTTTTATTCAGGAACATGGGAGTGGGATGAAGCCATTGAATGCTCTACCTTTCAATATACCATAACTGGTCAACAACATCAATGCCACTTTCCTACTTCACCTGCATATTTCTTGTAGTTATTAGTCCCCAGAAACCTAACAATTCCTGCTTTGCACATGCTCAATGATTGACCTTCCAGAGCACTCTGCAATACAGAATTCTGAAAATTCACTATCCTCTGAGTCAGTGAATAAATTCCTCTTCATCTCAGCCTTAAATGGCCTGCCCCTTAATCTGAGATTCTGTCCCCTAGTTTTAGACACACCAGCCAAAGGAAACATCTGATCTATATCCACCCCTCTGTTATGCCCTACGATAATTTTGTAAATTTCAGTGAGATCATCTCTCGTTTTTTGAAACCCTGGGGAATACAGACTCAGTCTCCTCAACCCCTTTTATCTTGTTCCCCTTTTATAGAGTCATAGAGATGTACAGCACGGAAACAGACCCTTCGGTCCAACTCGTCCATGGTGACCAGATTCCCAACAGACCCTTCAGTCCACCTCATGCACGCTGACCAGATATGCCAATTGTCCCATTGGTCCATATCCCTCTAAACCCTTCCTACTAATCTACTCATCCAGACACCTCTTAAATGTTGTAACTTTGGTTCAGATTTCCAGCATTTGCAATTTTGTTTACTTGTTGGCGAGACATGTTGAGCTTTTGCTAGTAAGTATAATAAGAATATATGAACTTGGAGCAGGAGTATGCCGTCTGGCACTTTGAGCCTGCTCTGCCATTCAATTAGATCATGGATGATCTTTTTGTGGCCTCAGCACCATTTACCACCCCCCCCTCACTATAACCCTTAATTCCTTTATTGTTCAAAAAAGTATATCTTCGCTTTGGAAACATTTACTGAAGTAACATCAACTACTTCACTGGATGGGGAATTCTATAGATTCACAACCCTCTGGGTGAAGAAGTTCCTTCTCAATGCAGTCCTAAACCTGCTCACCCTAATTGTTGTCCTAGTTTCACTCGCTAGTAGAAACATCCTCTCTATGTCTGTCTTATCTATTCCCTTCAGAATTTTGTATGTTTCTATAAGGACCCCCTCACTCTTCTCAATTCCAATGAATATAATCCCAAATCTACTCAGTGTCTCCTCATAAGCCAACCCCTTCAAATCCTTTAAATAAACAAGAGAAATCAATTTCTTATCTGATGATGCAAAGATGTTTGTGTACATAATAGAATATGGAATAGCGAAGTGTGTTGGATCTCGAATGAGTTGGAACTTGCAGCATACCTGCAGACCAAGTCAAGTGTTTTTTTTTTGCTTTGGTTGTTTGGTTCTCTTGTTTCTCTCACCGAGAAGCAGTCGCACATCTTTGATTTCCAAAAGTGGGTGATACTTAGATTATTTCAGTCTCAGGAGAAACTGGAACCCGACTGTACAACTGTTCCCGCTCTTGTTTCTCTTGATAACGCTGTGGAAGTAGTAAACAGAAGTTTAAACTTTGTCCTCAGATACCTATGATAGGAAATTTGGTCCACTGTGTAGGAGAGTACACCACTCCCCCATCTAAAATTTCACATCAAGAAATCTGCACGACCATAGTGTGTAATTATTTTGTGGATTTGTTAACTGAAAATTGTGAATTTATTGTGTAAGACATTTCTTTATAGTTGTCTGGACTACTATGGATTGTGCTATAAACAATTTTTTTAAAGAAAACAGAATGCCTGATTATTATCATGTCACTACCTGTGGGTTCTTGCTGTGTTTACATTGGCTGCTGTATTTACTACGTTACAGGAGCGCCTGCTCAGTTGAGTGTTTGCGCAGTAGACTACTAAACACTTTGTTGATACCATGGGAGACGGTGAAAAGGGTGAGAGATGCATGTCTTCCTTTTTCCCATTTATTGTGGTGCTCTGAGCAATTCACTTTTTAAAGCAGGTCAGAAAGTAATTTAGACTTACGTACACCAGTACAAAAAAACATTGAACTTAACAACCAAAAACCAAGTTTTTCCATTCAGTCCAAGGAAATCAGTCACCTCAACAGAAGTGGTTTCTATTCTGTGGAATTTCTAAACCAAGAAAGTTTGGATCAAACACCCAGTTAAATTCTACCTGATTCCATTCTCATCTGTTACAGGTGAGTCTGTCAAAGTAAATGTTGGGAGGAGTGACCACCACAGTATCCTTGTGGAGACAAAGTCCCATCTTCACCTTGAAGATTCCCTCCATCATTATCCAGCAACACATCTCCCAGACTTGACCATTATCATCAACCCTGGTTCAATGAAGAGTAGAGGTGCGTGTGTTAGGAGCAATACCAGGTATACCATAGAATAAAGTTTCAACCTGTTTAAGCCTTGATTCAGGACTACTTGTATGCCAAACAGCAGGTACAGTAGAATATAGAGAGGGCAATGCAATCCCACAACCTGATCTGATCCAAGCTGTGAAGTCCTGCCACATCTGATTGTTAATTTAAAAAATCACTTGGAGATGGAAGCTCCACAAAAACCCCCTCCTCAATAATGGAGGAGATAAGGCTGAAGCTTTTGCAATCGCCTTCAGCCAGATGTGTTGAATGCTCAGCCCATTCTGGCTTCTTCCTGTGTTCCTCTACATGATAGATGTCAGCTGTGAATTAATTTGATTCACTATACCTGATATCAAAGAACGGCAGAGGGCACTGGAAAATACAAAGGCTAGGGACCTTGACAAAGTCCGTGAAATAGTACTGAAGAACTGTGCTCCAGAACCAGCTGTGCCCAGAAACAAGCTTCCAGTACAGTGAGCATCTTGTAATCACTTCTCAGTAAAATGACCTAAGCCTTTTTTAAAATCTCTAACAACTGAATCACTAAAGCTTACTGTCAAGTTTTAAGAATGAATATATATTTTTCAATTCTTCAAGGCAGGCAGCCTGACAATGAAGATAAACAGATTTTTAAAATATAGATTACAGAAAAATGTCAAGTTAAAACACTTCAATTTTTAGAAGCTCTGTTCTATTAATTATGCTATCATTTCTCTGCCTTTTCCCAAAAGAGATTACCTTATCTGAGAATAATCATGCCAGTGCATTTATCAAAAGCATCTGGGTAATGTTGTCCAATTGGTCAAATAATAACATTGGTTTGTGGTGACATGACAGTTATAACAAATCTGAAGTCAGCATGAAGTCTGGAGAGAATGTTTAGGCAAGTAATCTCTTGCCGCCTCTATTCAATTCTTAGAGAAAGGAGTTGACATTACAGAGTACAAGAGTTTCAACAACATGCAATATTGCCATGTATCAATCACTACCTCAAACTAAAGCTTTATTTGTTTTGTGAAGGGATTGAATGATGTGAATCTGCAATAAAAACAGAATACTAAAAATCCTCATCAGTTCAGGCAGCATATTTAGAAGGAGAAACTGAGCTAACAGTTTAGATCAATGACCTTGAAACAGACTTCTCTTCTTTTTTGCTGTGTGTGGGTGAAATAATAATCTTGTGCTGTCCTTGTGTAACACAAATAAGAGATGTGGATTCTGTTACTTGAAAATCTCTGGACTTATTTACAACTGAATTGTTAAATACCAAAGAAAATGAGGAGCAGGAGAGTCGACCTTTTGGGCATTAACCCTTCATCAGGAATACTGGTTAGACAGTCAAGTTATATTCATTTCCAGTCAGTTTTATTTCGAGATCACACACTGCCCCTCCAATTGGAATTATACATGGGTGGCACAGTGGCTAGCACTGCTGCCTCTCAGTGCCAGGGAACTGGGTTCAATTCCAGCCCTGGATGACTGTCTGTGTGGAGTTTGTGCATTTGCCCTGTGTCTGTGTGGGTTTTCCCCAGGTGCTCTGCTTTCCACTCACAGTCCAACGATGTACCGGTTAGGTAAATTGGCCATGCTAAATTTCCTATAATGTTCAGGGATGTGTAGATCAGGTATATTAGTCAGGGGAAATATAGAGTAATAGGGAATGGATCTGGGTAGGTTACTCTTTGGAGGGTTGATGTGGACTTGTTGGGCTAAATGGCCTGTTTCCATACTGTAGAGATTCTATTGTATACAGTCAGACAAGTGCTCACACAGTCATCATTTAGTTAATTCTCTTCTTCCCTAATTCCATTTGGCTTCAGATCTCTCAGGCTAGACCCCACTGGATAATAACAGATTCACTTTAATTCAGTTTTCAATGATTTAATATAAATGACAATAATGAAAGAAGTATAATATATTGTTCAATATGACAATATATTGTATTTTGCCTTTTTTTTCTAGTGTCTATCAGTCCCAAATGTCCTTTTTCCCCTGTATTCCTAATAGTTTCTTAGAACATGATCCTTTCTTTGTAAAGCAATAATATAGCTGACTGCTGCTATCTGCCCTTATTAACTTGGAGACTTGCCCATTCTCCACTATCAGATTTAAAGCTGTGATAATGATCCTCAGTCTTTTTCATTCACCCATCTTATCAATTTTATATTACCCCATTGTGACATGAATGTACCACTCAATGGTTATTGATGCTGAATGGTTTTTTAGAATTTCTTCCAATGTTATTGCTAAGAAACACGCAAGATCCACTGCCTTAACAAGAGCACAGATTTCTGCCACTAAAGTACTTTTTACGACTGTTCTGATCTTTTTAGCTTGCTAAGCTAAAAGGCAATATTTCCTCCGTCTCGCAAAAGGAAAATTATAAACCCTCCAGAGTCCATCAGATGTTTGCAGAAAGAGGAATCCGTATAAACAATACATTTCGTGGCTTCACCAATGATGAAAATATTGAAAAACAATGCTTCATTTTGAAGTTTTCCGATGCATTATTTGCCAAGTAGTGTCTTCTGCCTTGGGATTTTTCATAGGAAGACCTTCAAACAAACACGTAGTCCCATTTAGATGCCCGGTCAATTCAACTAGAGGGCAATAGGGATGGCATGGTGGCTCAGTGGATAGCACTGCTGCCTCACAGTGCAAGGGAGCCAGGTTCAATTCCTCCCTCAGTTGACTGTCTGCATGGAGTTTGCACATTCTCCCCACATCTGAGTAGTATTCTTCCCGCAGTCCAAAAATGTGCAGGTTAAGGGGATTGGCCAAGGGAAATTGTCCATCGTCTTGTGTGAGCTTGGTAGATTAGCAATGGGAAAGCAGGGTTATAGGATAGGGGGGTGGGTCCATGTAGAATGCTCTTTGGAAGGTCAGTGTAGGCTGGATGGCCTGCTTCCCCCCCAAAAAAGCTGTCCAATTAGACATTGCAATCCCTCTGTCTCAACTTTGGAAGCCACTGCACTTTGCAGTTAGTCAATGTGGCTAACATTTTATGAATAAGATTGCTGGTACAAAGTGATACTTTATACATTCCACCTGAGTTCAGATCCAGTATATATACCTATAAACCCATGAACCATGGATTCCAAATTTCAATACTGCTTTAAGCCCATTGATGAAAAGCTTTCATATTTACTTCTCCTTCCCAACGACATTTGGTGCCTGTTTTGGGAAGTGAAGAAACACTTTCCTCTCTGAGTTGATCTCCCTGCAGAAATGCAGCTTTAATTGTCTACTCTCTATAGCTCAGTTGGCTGGATGGCTGATTTGTAATGAAGAGTAATGTGAATAACAATGATTGTGTTCCCGCATTAACTGAGGTTACGATGAAGGACTGTCCATCTCAACCCCTCCCCTTGCCTGAGATGTGGTGACCCTTAGATTAAACTACCACCTGTTGTGTCCCTCTAATGAGAAAGCTTCCCTACAGCCTGATAGGGCTATAGCAACTTTTTTTCAATAAAGCAAAGTATGGAAATTACTGTCTAGTTTGTTACCTACCAAATACATCTTCAAAGTCCTCTTCACAATCTGTATGCTCTTATTGAAGTGCCATTCTGTTTTGTGTGTAATAACATGTATCTGATACCATCCTTACTGAGAAATAATTCAGACTGTTCTGACCTAACCTACAGACCAGTGTTTAACACCAACATTTCTGGCAACCTCTCAAGCTTGCACCATCTTGACGCTGGTAATCTTGGGCACAGACTCAATATTTGTCCACTCGCCATAGCTGTTGATCAAAACAAGTTTCACTTTCCATTCCACTTCAAAGAAATCAACATCTACTCATGGTTTTCATGTGTTCGACCATAGATTGAAAGAAATCTTGGTTGGATCATTTCTCTTCTTCAGGCAAATTTCACCATTTCTCGTTGATTCTTCAAAACCACTGGGAGAAAGTGAGAACTGCAGATGCTGAAGAGTCTTCAACCACATGGCATTGACATCAACTTCACTAGTTTCCAAATCTCCCTTCCCCACCTCATCCCAGATCCAACCCTCCAACTCTGCACTGCCCTCTTGACCTGTCGTACCTGTCCATTTTCCTTCCCACCTAACCCCTCCACCGTCCCCATCGACCTATCACAATTACCCCCCAGGTGCATCCATATATCATCTTCCTAGCTCCCTTCTCCCCAGCCTCAACCCCACCCCCTATTTATCTCTCAACTTCCTTCCCCCACCCCCACATTACTAATGAAGGACTTATGCCCAAAATGTTGACTCTCCTGCTCCTTGGATGCTGCCTGACCTGCTGTGCTTTTCCAGCACCACCCTTTTCGACTCTTCAAAATCATTGTTTTCTGACAATTTTTATTTTTTGTAACAGCTTGTATTTGAAGTATTGTGTGTTCCTGATGAAATTCCTTTGACAATCTCTCTTTAAAGCTTTGGAATAACAATTGTAGGAAATAGCTTTGACACTCATTTCATTTCTGCATGTGAAGTGCTCTCTCAATTTCCCTTCATCACATTCTTTGGGCTTGATGGTGAAGATAAGGGAGCATTGCACTAAATCACTTCCTTGTGAGTTTCTACGCCAATTCCTCTGGCAGACACTGACATGTTAGTTGTATCTGTAAAGTAATTCACAGATAATCCAGTGACTAGGAATTAATCTGCCTTCGTGGGTAATGGCAAAAGAACATCTGCATTTGTATGATATGCTGGCTTGTGGTATTTAACATTGCACTGATAGGCCAACACAATTAACACCCAAAACCAGACATTGCTGTTTTTAGAACTGGTACTCCATTCTTTGAAGCAGATGTGATTGTAAGGGTTTTGTGACTAATTATCAATGGGCACAGCCTGACAGTATTTGTGGAATTGAATAACACCGTATGTAACTGGTGATGCCTCATTCCCACATTGCGAGTATTTTTCGGCTGACTTTGTTAAAGTATGTGAAGTGTGTGTGGCTGGCTTCCCCACACTGTCGTCCATTATGTGCTGTAATGTCACACATATAACCTCTGTGCTGAATCATTGCAAGCTAAAACCATGTTTTTTTTCTTGGGATCATATAGGATCAAAGTAACAACCCAAGTCTTTCTTCCTTCACTTTTTCAAATGCTTTCTGACATCCCACTAATCTTCC